>NC_133657.1:190072832-190442987 GCF_009905375.1 Apium graveolens
TATCATGATAATTACCTCATAATGAAATAGTGCGGAGTAATCAAAGAGTTACTATAGTTGTTTACATGGTACAATAAGTAATACAAAATATAATGAATATGAGGTAATTCTTACTTTACATATTAGAAAATTTAATGATTGAATATGAAAGTCGGCATATTAAATATAATATTGTACAATTGACAATATGAATATATTTTTCAATATACATTATTTTTATGAAAAATATATTAATAGATAAGTCAGTATTCAATGGTTATGGAAATTGAAAAATGGACTAAATCGGTTGAACTACCGATTTATGCTTTATCAGAAATGGAGAATTTATCGAAATGCTAAATCGAAATAATATCGAACTTTTTTTATTCTTTTTAAAATATATAAGTACAATATTTATATTTGAGATGTGTAAAATTGTATTTTTACATCCATACTAAGTTATAACATTATTTTGTGCGCAATATTTATTAAAATAATAAGAATCTTAATCATCTTTAAGCATCACTCTTCTTCTTCCCTTATCTTTTCAGTTTCTATTCGGCAGCCGTCTGATTTCTTCATTTAAAATCATCATTCTTCACCAACTCGATGCTGAGTATATTTCTTCTACCTTTTCTTCTCTTCATAGCCTCAAATCGTGGGTTTGATTTGTCAAATTTTGACCGGAAAATCGCCGATGTTGCAGGAAAATCACCGATTTCGATCAAAAATGGCAAAATATTGTATGCTCCGATTTTGCTCTATAATATAGTTTGGTTGCCTTCTAGCAATTTATCGGAAAATTTGTCGATTTCTATAACAGTGCAGTAATCTTATAAATCTTTTACTTGTATCTCCGAAAAATCTTTAAATTGGTTGATGTAAGAAAAATGATTCACCTTACTATTCTAAAATAGTAATGTAACCAGAATGAACTTTATATTTTAATATTTTATTATATATATTCAAAATCTTCAAATCAGTCTTAGTTTACATTCGATTTGGTCATATAATAAGAATCTCAACTTTATTATAAATCCTCTCATAACCCACTCTTTTATTAGTATACAAAGAGAATATCACTTATATTTCTTGGGTTTAATACTTGATACACTAACATTGCCATTTTCAGATTAGCTGGCATATTAAATTTATTTGCTGAAAATAAATTTATTTTATATAAATTCTTCAAAAAAATAAGAATTTAGTATATATATAGGCAAATATTACTAAATTTTAAATATCTAATTATAGGTTCTTAATATTCAATGATAAATGGTAACTATATAAAATTATTATTACTAATGAGTTAGGTGTAATTAATATATGTTATTAAATATGACAATCATTTATATTTATTAATAAGGAATAATAATGGCTTAAGTGTAATTAATGCATGGTATTAAAATTGACAATTATTTGTATTTATTAATGAGGGATAAATTAGTAATTTGGAATAAATTGTCTCTCACAACCCCTTATTTGCTCTATTATATATATAACTAGCATAAAAACCCGTGCAAGGCACGGGTTGTTTTCTAAAATTTGATCTTGAGTTATGAATTAATATCGTCATTTAAATCATTTAGAATTTTATCGGTTATAATTTTAATCTTTTCTTATAATAATTAGATAATATATTGTAAATGACACACATGCAGTACACGTGCCCGCACACACGTAAATTCAACTGAATTTATTAAATAATTGTTGGAATTTAATTGAATACATATAATTTAATCTTTCAATATCCTTTTAAACTTCATCAATATCAAATTAGAGCACAAAGATATGAAAATTTTATTTATTTAATATAGAATGTGTAAAACCGTTGTTAAAATTTTGTTAAATATATATTTCATAATTTTGAACTATCCTTCTAAGGTTCATCAATATTAAATTTGGTTATGCAAAAAGGAAATATTATTAATTTAATATAATTTTATTAATAATACCAATGTAAAATTATTTTATCTATTTGATCTACACAAGTATAACTATTGTTCAACATATGTGTAGAACTTAAGTTATATATTTGTTAAACACTTGTCTTAAATTGTTTAAAAAATAAATTATAAAATATAATAAATATATTTTCGTTATAAATTATGTGTATTCAATATAATTTTAACTATTTTTTAAATAAACGATGTTGAACCAAAGTTATATATGAGTTGGGAGGTGGATTTACACGTTAAGACTGTTTGTACCGAATCTCATCTTGTATATATAATATTGCACATGTGGATGACCTTGGATAAAATCTTGATATTAGACTATTTTCTCATATAATGTTGATCGAATTTACAAATACACCCTTAAAATTTTACATGTAAAATTCTTCGATCTCGGGATTGTCACGTGAGGATGACTCAGACCCATCTTTCTCACGTACATGTGTATGTATGTATGTATGTATGTATGTATATATGTATATATGTATGTATGTATGTATGTATATATGTATGTTTGTTTGTATGTATGTATGTATGTTATGTGTATGTTGTGTGTGTGTATTATATAATCATATCAAATTTGGTGACGACTAATTTCAAATTTTGAGTATTTTTTAAAAACCAAGTTAAGTCCGAAAAATAATAACCTATCACCGATCAAGTTAGTAAGTTTGATACCCATTAGTTATTAACTTGATTTTACAAAAAAGAGTCTCAAACACATCAATCCTTATCTATATAGCATTTACAAAAATTTGTCGTATTTGTGTATTTGTAAGATGCTTTTATCGAGATCGTAATTTTGAACCTATAAAACTGGATAATGACGATTACTTTATGCTGGATCACATTGTCAAATTTCGAGTATCTTTTAAAAAATAAGTGAAGTACTAATTTTGAATTCGAAATAAGCTGAAGTTTAATGGCTCTTTATACCCGTGAATGTTTATTTATTTTTAAATATTTTTTAAAAATATAATACTATGTATATTTTAATTATGTATTCATTAACACATTTATAATTACTTAAAACTTATAATTTTTTAATAAAAAGTTATTGTATTTTTATCAAATATAAAGAGTTTATGATCAAAAAATTGAATTTTATGTCTCACCAATTTTTAAGAGTAATTAGACATTTTACGAATAACAAAATGTCTCAAAATTTTGAGGTAACAATAAGTCTCGATCACACATACTTATATTATATGCATGGTGAAAGACTAATTTGAATAAGTGGCAAAGTGGTAAGTTGATTGCAATTGTAACTTAAAAACCTGGGTTCGATTCCCTTTAATAACAAGTTTTATACAATTTATGAAAAGAGAGGTAAATTAGATATTTTAAGTTGAATTTTATGTCTCGCCAATTTCTAAGGGCAAATTAGACATTTTACAAAGAATAAAATGTCTCATGATTTTTGAGATAATAAAATGTCTCATCAATATTGCCCCATGTTGGGCTATTATTAATATAATAATTATATATATAATAAATAATAAATAATAATAATAATAATAATAGATAGATAGATAGATTATTGTATTTTATTTTTTATTTTATTTTTCAATATGCCGCCATGGATTCTTTTACTTTTCACCAGGAAAAATTCCCACCCAGACCCTAATCTCGGTAAAATGATCAAAAGAGTAGGAATCTTAATCATGATAAAACTATACACGCATGCATGTTCATGTGCTTTGACTGATTTTCATGTGATTCGACGAGGACGGTGAATCTGCCGACCATTAAGTTTGTTTACATTGGATTTAAGCATCAATTCGTAAACTAGGTATACTCCATTTGTTAAGTAGTGTGTTCTTATTGTACTTAATTAATCATAATGAATGTTAGCTTTATATACGATAATATCTTTCTTGATCATGATAAGGTACGTAGTTGTGGAATCTAGATTAATTAGTTTTCTGTTGGAGTGGTTTTTGATTATAATATGGTTGCTTTTTGAAAACCATGGGCTGATTAACATTTAATTATACACTTCATAAGCTGTGTTGCTAGATTAATTGACAAGACGCACTTAATAATGATTATAATCCAAGTGATTAACTATTACATCTCGTATGAGCGCATTAACTTTGTTGTGAAGGTCAACTGGATTTATGTTCACATTTGTAGGAATATATTCAAGCTCCTTGAAACATTACAAAACCTTGGCTGCTTGGCAAACTGAGCTTTAGGGCTTCATTTTATACTTATTGTTTGTTTGTTCACACATGCATCTCTAGATCTAAGAATTAATTTTTGGGTATATATGATATATATAATTATGACTATCTATCAGTTTGGTCAATATTACCTCTTTTCAAGTTTATCATTGTTAAAACGATCGAAAAAGATGATATATTTTAAATAATATTATTTGATATAAAATTACGCCTAAAAGTTAATTCAAGAAAGTCGGATTTTTAGTTCCGATTGATTCCTATTTATCTAATTGATCTCCGATCAATACTTCAAATGACAAAATACAATTCACAATTTTTACGATCACAGATATATAAGCAGAGTTGTAGCTATGTTATGATCAAAGGGGTCATGGCCTCCCCTGAGGTCCTTGTTGTTGCTGCTTATAAAGTTTCATAAACATACTCTAGAATCATAATATTATTATTACCTAATTGTATTTTATTTATATATAACTCAAACTAGGAATAGATGAGATCCCTCAGATTTGGAACCCAGTACTTTTCCCAAAACCTAGTACAGAGTAGTGGTGATTAGTCTATGCATCTCAGTTCAGGAGAGAGGGCTTATCTTGCATTTGCAGCAGCCAACAGATAGAAAGCACTGTTCTGCATATCTATTTACAGTAACCAAAATAAAAGTAATACATTTTTGTAATCTATTAGTATATGGTGAAGCTAAAATCTAAGGAAAACTAAAATAAGAAATATAAAAAACGGTCTAGCTAGGGATATTGAATAACTTATGAATGATGAGTGCCCTAAACTCTCGCATAAATTGGTCTTAGTGGTTGAATTACTTTTACATTATATAGTGCTTCGTTTTATCATCAAACATAAAATTTATTAACTAAAATGCTAATCGTTGTTGAACACTTCAATAATATGAAATGCTATAGTGCTCTGTTAATTATCATCAAGTGTACAATGAATTGATTAAATGTCATTAGATTCAATTAATCATGTCAGATCTATTGTTGTTTCATCATAACATATAAAATTTGTTGATTTGACGTATTAAATCACCGAATCTTGTCAAATCTATTGTTGTGATATGTATTGATTAGACATGATTAAATTACTAAATACTGTCGGATCAACTATAATAAAAGATATAAACAATTCACATGACAAGATGTATTCAACTTTTCATTGTTTAAGGTGTTGATTAACTATCCATTAGCCAAAACAATGGGTGGTTTATCTCTTAAACTTTGTGTTAGCTTCATAATCTAATCTCTAATTATGAACACCAAGATGCCAGGAACATATGCACAAGTACCCACAAACACACGCACAATATATAACAAGGCATTGTTTGGTAACTAGTGAAAGTAGACTTTCTGTTGTCTTGGTTCAATGACTAAACACTGTATAAAATGAATTTTTTGAGATGCTTTCAAATAAAGTTGGATTATTATCTGGTAATGTTGTTCAACCTGAATATATTCATGTGCCTAGCTATGAGCTACTTAAATACAACTAAGACTAAATACAACATTAACATAGAGGGTCCATCAATAACAAATAAAAACACCTTATATTTTGCAGATGAGACACAGCTGACAGCAACATTAGTGAACATAAACCTAAAATAATTAAGAGCACTAGATGACATGCTTCATATTTGGAACCTTGTGCATTTCATAAAACCTAGTACAATGTCAGTGGAGGAGAGAGTGTGTGGGCACACACACATATGTTTAATATTCCCTTTGCAACTGATAGAAAGTACTGTTCTGCAATATATAGTGTATTATTACTTGCAGCAATACAAAATATTTTTTTTAATCAGGAATAACATAAAAGAAAATTAAAACTTATAATCAGCGTGTATACAAGTTTGGGATCTATGGTGGTGACTGGTGAATGATTATGTCCGGCATATAAAATCGTCATTGTTGAATATATTCCTTTTAGATAAAATATAGAGCGTTTTACAGGTAAATTTGATAGTGATTGATGAGACGTGAATAAATACACAGTTATTGATAAGACGGCATCAAAGTTTATTTTATTAATCAAATATGATACCTATTGTCTATATATATTCAATAACCGAATCTTGTCAGATTATTGATAAGACGCGCCATATATATATTTCATTTTATTATTATAAGGTGAAATCTATTGTTTGTGCGTATTGATTAAACGAATCTTGTGTGATCTATTAAATATTACACAATTTAGTCCTTAAACTTTGTATAAAGTAATAATGTAATCCTTGATTAGGAACACTAAGATGTTGAGGGGATGCACACATGACAGACCAACACAAGTAAGGTTCACAAACGCCCGCGCATACAGACAGAACCACTGGCCATTGCCTTGTAAGTAGCAAAAGTAAACTTCAGTTTGTCGGTGTTATACTTCAGTGCTGGAGCAAGTATAAATCGATTTCTTTTTCAACTTTAATCTTCTATATATTATGTTACAATTATTCGAGACATCAGACATTCAAGTTTCAATATAATGTTGCAACTGCAGATGAACATTTTCTTTTTATTGAATTCAAACTCTTTTAGTTTTGGTTATTATGTCAACTAAATATTTAACAGGAAATTGCATTAATCTCCTCTCTAACAAGGATAAAAATAATAAAATTAGAGATCATGACGTCAAATCTCGTCGCTGACCAAAATAAATAACATATCCTTCTTTCTCCAATAATAATTTGAGGTCAAACAGTTCGAATTTCGGTAAAGGGTTGGATGATTGCAATTACGACTTTTAGCAGAAACAATAATGTATTTGAGCTGTTAAGCACATTCTCCATCATCACGCTAATTGGATTTGCGCGCATTGGACTTTCTGGCTACCATCTTCCTTGTCAGTACCAGGTTTTCTTTGTATCTAGTCCCCATGAATCATAAGGACAGCCAAATCTGCCCCTCAGGTGAGTTCTTACTGGCAGATGCAGTCAGGTTAACAAACTTTAGCTGTGAAGTTAGGAATTGTTATCTGAGCTTATGATAAATGAGGGTTTGATCACTTTGCAATTGAAGATTAACTAGTTTAGTACATCTACTGTCCAGGAACACAGCTGCACATGTTATAATCAAAGCAATCGATTCTCATCCCAGTAGCACTATATTACATCATTAAGACGTCGAAATTTAAAATTGGTAAAAATTTGTAATCCTCAGGACCAAAAAAATAAAAATGATTGAAATTTGTAATGCATCTGCTACATATTTTGCACGCCTGATATTTCAAATCAATTGGAAGTTGAACTTCCTAGACATTTGAGAGACAAAACTATAATACTGACTTAGAACCTATTTATCCCAGATGTCCAGAAAACAAAATTAAGACACTGTTGAAAGGTCATGCAAATTGTCCTTTATAGTGTATAAATAGCAAAATATTATGGTTAGCTATAAAGGATCTATGAAAACACTGAGCTACTTGATTGTTAAGGCTCTTAAAGTATCTATCTGAATGACAAAACGGATAGAGCACGTGATTTGAGAACCCAAGGAAAAGTAGAGGTGTCTCTAAGTCGCAACCTTCCAAGATATCTGTTGGGTCAATCTCACCAACAATATCATTCGGTTTTCTCACGAGCAAGTCTTGCACGGTGTCTAAGTTCAGCTCTTTTCCATCTTACCATCAGTTGACATGTATTAAACAGGGTATTCACCTGAATGCAAGACACAAGGACACGGTAAGGAAAAGAAAAGAGAACAGCAAATTGGAAAAGAAAGCACAGGCGAAATAATCTCACCAAGATTATGACTGCAATGACCAGAAGGGGTCCTGACCAAAGGACTGAAACAAAAACACCATGGGTGTCAAAATAGTTCTGGCCAGCAAAGCTTTGCCAGTTGTAAGCCAGAAGTGCATTCATATTCTCAGCAAAATAAACACCGGCCACTGAGACACGTTACAGTTTAGAGTCAGCAAAATTTAAATACAAAAAATACGAGGTAAATTTAGAAAAGGACATCTAGTCTAGCTGAAGACTAATGAAATTTAAAACTTTGACTGCAATTTGTCAATTAAAGCTTCCTGTAATGGCAGACTAGTTATTATAAGCAAACGCTCCACTGTTTTTTCAATATGTATTTCTTGGGTTTAATTAATCTGTACAGAAAGCACCTTCAAGTTTTGCTTAATTAAAACTCAAATACTACTAATACCTATTATCTGATATTATAAATGCTTGAAAAAATGAGTTTAGAAAACCAAGGGGGTAATGGTATGACCTTCTGTAAAAAAAGGATTATGAGAAAAGAGGAGCATACACATCTGGAGGCTTAATCTATATCAGAGAACCCATGTTCTCAAATAGAAAGTGAAAGGAGAGGTAATGTATAAGAGGACAATGATAGTTACAGGCTCAGCAGCAACATCCCCTTCACTACTATATAAAATTATGCCAGAAGAAAACAGATGCTGCTCGTCAGCTTAAAACGGACATCTGATTATCTACTTCAAACGCAAGGATGTCACGAGGACAACAAAAAGCATTTTACCAGAGGCGGAAATACTAAAGAACCAGTGGGGTGCTGCATATTTTAAAACAGTACTAAGAAAACTATTGTAATAGTATAACTTAAATAATAAGAAAAAAATTAAGAACAGAATTCCTGAAGTTCAGATTCTTACTAAAATTATAGATTTCTTTGTTACATCCAATGTTACCTGGATTCGGGTGCGGATCCAAGTGTCAGACTCTTAGTTTCAAAATTTTAGGATTCGTGAATATGGATACAAAATTGGACATCGGTGCGGAGATTCAGCATACAACCTTCACATAAGTAAAATGAAATCTACTTTTTGAACTAGATTTCTTGAAGTCAAAAAGTCTGATTTCCGTGAAGGAACCGACTCAGATCCCATACTAACACCCATGTCATGTCAGACTGACACAGGTATGAGGACTAAATTGAAGAGTCCGGGCAATGGAGGTTACATCTCATATGGGGTAAATTTAACTTTAACTTTATTGAAACTATACATTCTCTTCTATATAATTTATAAACATTTAGTAACAAATATTGTTATTATTTTTATCATTTAATCCCCACTAAACATATATTCCGAGTTCACCCCTGCACCTAACCATTATTATTTACCAAACCGTTCCAGTTTGTTGTACAATGAACTTCAGCACATGAGATTGGGCGTTACTTAATCATTGCAAATCACACGCATAACCAGATATTATATTATATCACTAGTTTGCAAGTAAATCCATGATTTCAAAACTCATTTGCAAGAATCTTCGGAACGTGAAGTATCAATAAGACTTTTACTGGAGCTGGAGAGGAGGGGGGGTGAGAGAGAGATGTACACAATTTATAAGTAGGAGATTTGAGAAATGCACAAATGAATTAGTGTTCAAGGGACTTAAAAGACATGCAAACAATTAAAATCCGTACATGTAACAAATGATGCAATTATGCAAAACTCTTTCTTTAAGTATATAAATGAGTTGTATGCACGCTTGTAGCAAACCGGTCAACAAACCCAACTCCAGGGACAGATCTTAAATACAGTAATCATGTGAATCGTGAAAATAAATCACTTTTGTATTCCATACTTAAGAGACGAAAGCTTTAGGTAGCTTAGTTTCTATTATTAACACATAAGAGTTGGCAACTTGATTTGGTATCATGATTCTTTTGACCCAACCGTCTTAAGTTTCAATCTTGGACCCCCAGAAACTCTCAAAATAATTTAATACAGTTAGACAGATGCACAAATTCAGTACACCATTCACAATCAAGCATAAATACTACTTTCAATCGAACCTGAACAAGAAGTTAGAGGAGGGGGAAGGGGGATTTGTTAATCCATAAGCACAACAGCAAGATGAAGTGCCTATTTTTAATCATAAGAGTCAATACTAATTACTTCATGTCATTTTAAAGTATATGCAAATTCTAATATTTTCTAACTTATTGCTTAGTTATTCGATTCTATACCACTGCACTACTCATACTTATTTTATTTTTAATTCACAGCCCATTTTTTCTTTTCTCAGCTACTGACAGCAAAGAAAACATAATAATGCATGTAAAAGAGTTGATCATTTAAAGATTAAGCCAAATCAGAATATCCTAATTTCCTGGTGGAAATTGTTATTCTGTAACAAAGATTACACGGAGGTGAATGCCTAAGCTGCTTCTAATATCTCATTTCACATAACTGACAAAAATATAATGTTTGGGATTCTTGTTCTACAATGAGAGAATGTTGTATAATAAAGTTCACATTAGCATTTTGTCCCATGACTGCTTTAGAATATACTCCCTACGTCCCACCCAATTCTTTACATTGGGTTTGGGCACGGAGGTTAAGAATAAGTGCAAATTAATGATGAAAAGTAAAAAAAGTGGGTAAAGTGATGGGGACAATTAATATTTAATGTATAAAATGAGTATAGTTGATGAAAGTGCAGGGTATAGTTAATTCTTATATTACTATTTTTGGAAATTTCTAAAATGTAAAGAATTGAGAGGGACGTCCATAAAAGAAAAGTGTAAAGAGATGGATGGGACGGAGGGAGGGAGTAACTATATAAAACATGTACAGGGTTTATTTATAAATTGCTCAACATCTATGCAATATGCATGTAAAAGAGTGATAAGTTTTACTAAGGCTTAGTTCTGTTGGGGTCCTCCTAAAACATTAAACATCAATTTTATAACGCTTCCAAATCTCCAGCATGTCTTGTGAAAAAGAATGCCACCATATAAGGAAAGTAGGGAGGAAAATGCACTTATAATTTTTTCAGTCTCATGAAACCTAAAAATCTGAAACTGTTCTTTACATAATAAGCAGCCAAAAAAACATGATGAAGTAACAGTTTAGAGCATCTCCAACACACTCTCTATTCAGGCTCTTAACTCAAAATTGAGGAGAGAGAATCAAAATGTTGCTCTAATAGGCTCTCTAAATCCACTCAACTTTAAGAGTCTAATCTCTCTCAATTGTAAGAGCCAAATTTCACTCTTAACTATAGATTAAGGAGTTAATTTAGAGTAGTGTTGGAGATGAGGACATATTAAATCACTAAGAGCCAATAATTTATATTATCTATAAAGAGTGAGCTAGAGTCTATTGGAGATGCTCTTAGATAACAAAAGAACTAAATCTTATTATTTTGAAATTGACATACTTACATGAGAGAAGGAACAGGCACATCTGAAAATTGATATTCTTCCTCGAGAAAATTGCTAATAGGAGCAAAATAACATAGAATCCCATCAAGCACATCAACCAACGTTCCTAAGAAATTGAGAGGGAGTAAAAGAGATAACAAAGAGATCACGTAGACTCAACACACATATAGAAGGGGTGAACTGGTTATGCAATCATAATGAAGTCAATTAGCTACTTTGGATAAAATATAAATTTAACATTCTTTGATATATGTAACGGGTTCTTGGGTTGGCCTATGGAATTTGAACTTAGTCTCTTGGGAGCTCCCATTACAAGGTACAATTAAGCTATCAATTTGTACTTTTAAATAACTACTCTGTAATATTTGATTGCTAACAACAGTTACTTTTGCTTTGGAGTTTGTGTGCTTTATTGTAATTGTCCTTACTAGCACTATAAATTGGACAGAAGCTTTTATCAATGCTATAGTGCAGTATGTTGAAAAGTAAGTTTAGGATCAGCGTTGTAGTCTGAGAATTTTGTGTTTTTACCTGCACATCTGATCTATAAGATTAGATAAACGGTCAGTATTTTTACTAATACTTCCTAATTAATTCAGTTTGGTTTTAATTCCGGTTTTCAGAGATGAATAGGATACTTTTTATTTCAGTTTCAGAGGATTGGTAAGATTTTTCAGGTTTTCAGTTTTTTCCTTGGCTTGCTTGGGAAATTAGTGATATTCAATCTCTTCTGATATGTTGTCTGGTTGTTTAGACCTAGATAGAAAGGGGATAAACTCTTAATTGGTTTACATTGCTCACAAGTCTTAGAGAACAATCTGAGAACATTTCTTAAAGTCCTGCGCCTTGCTATAAAACCATAACCCAGTAGAAGATCTAGTGTCATCTTTCGTCAAATAGCTAGTTGGCTTTCTCTGTCAGGTTCCCTCGTTGTTGGACGTCTGCCTCTCTTTCCTACTACAGTTGTCACGTCATATCTGATCGACTTTATAACATCAACTTCAGCAGTTGTCTAAGATGACAGCTGGGTTTGAACTCTAGACAAAATAAGAAGTTATAAAGAATACTAGTTTTAAGGCCTCTCGTAACCCAATGTTTTGTAAATTCAGGAACCTTATATTGTGGATACTTCAGATAATGCTCCAAATGAGTAGCATTTTTCTTCCAAATCTCCGGTCTGTCTCTCGTTTACAATTTTTTTAACTAAACTTTTCTATCCTTCTAAATTTATGCAGAAGACTAATGTAAAAGAGATAGAAATACAGCAACAATTAGCTTATGCACTTAATAATCACCAGACTAAAACTACTCATAACAAGCATTCAGTGCTTATATTGTTATTATTACTCCTGTACTTATTAAACGCCATTTGGCTAAACCCAACTTGCATCTTGCAAAACAGGCTTCTATTATTCAACTTGCACAACTATTGTTACAATAACTTACTAAAGGGTTCAGGATCCTCTTTCCACTACATTTAACCTTCTAATATATGTAAACCGTTAAGTAGCACATACACCTTCTTAAGGTAAAACTTTCTGTTAACTTGCCAAAACCCTAACTAACAGTTTGACATTGCTATTCATTACTAAGACACCGTCTATTCTCCAAATTATACGTAAAGTACATATTCCTAAACAACAGCATAAAATCATTGTGGACACCGACATAAGCTTCCTAATTCACATTTCCAAAATCACAATCAATACATCAAACTAAATACACAAAATTCAAGTGAATACCTTCCAATCAATAGCGTGGAAAAAGCCGATAAAATTATCGAAAGCAGGGCGCATCCCGGTGCGAAGCTGAGAAGAGAGATTCTCGAAGAGATGAGAAACGAGATCCATGTGTTCATCTAAAGCTGTTCTTAACTCATCCATTGTAACACAATTAGATCTGTTGTAAAAACACACAATTAAATTAAATCGATTAGAAGTATACGGATACAAAGTTAGTTACAGAGATAGTACTAGTTATTTAACTTACAGAGAGTGAGCAATTTAAGTGTATGCACACAATCGAGATACACACAAGATCTGGTGAGCAATTACAGTTTTACTGTACATACAGGTACAACATCTGTAAAAACAAAAATGCCCTAAATACGTACTTGCGGAATTATACGAGTACGTATTAGGTAATTAGAAGTATTAGGCTGAAAAATTTATATCTTTTCGAAAATATTACTTATGTACAATTTTTTAAACATGTTGTTTAATAGTATCAAATAAACAGAAAATTTATCATGACAAGAGAAAACAGAAAATTTTATTATTTTAAGAATTTATTTTTCTAAATATGGTAAGCAAAGTTTGGAATATAAAACAAAAGTTTTATTTCTAACTTTGTTTGGTTTGTATTAAAAATGAAAGTAATGCAGCTTGAATTGATTTTAAAATTAACTATTTCAAAATAAAATGAAATGTATGGTTTGGGTAATAAAATAGTTTAAATTGAAATTTTGAAAATGAAAGTTTAAAATAGGTTTAGAATTTTTAAAAAAAAACGTTTTTCTTAAAGAATATGTTTCGAAATACATGTATTTTGAATTATTTTTTAAAAAATCTTAGTTTTTTGTTGACACTTGACAATGATAGATGCATATATTATATAATAAATATTGTAAATATTTTCTAGTTACAACATTTCATAAATGATAATTTTAAAATTGGACCTAAAACTAAAAAACTTAATTCAAAGAAAAAAAATCGTTATATACATGTGTTATATAGATAAGACTTAAGAGCAACTCTAAGAGTGATTTATCATTTTCCTTATACAAATTATTATTATATAAGCTCTTAATATTTAAGTTTCATATTTATATTTTCATTTCAACAAGGCTCCTCAATCATCCCTATATATTTTTTAATCAATTTTCTATTAACAGGGAATATAATAGTATCAAAAATTGCTATTGAACTTCACATCATTCCAATATATACTAATATAAAAGTGAAAGAGGAGGTAAAAGATGCTCCTCACAATTGAGGAGAGATTTAAATCTCCTAAACACTTTGAGGAGGGACAAGGAGGTTGTTGGAATTGATTTTTATTATAATTTTCTTAAATTTTAACTAAATTCTTTATACAGGGTGGCTCTTGGAATTGCTCTAAATTAAGCATTTTATTATATTAATTTCAAACCTGAACCTACTTCAAAAATTCTAAAACACACAGTAACGTAGTAACAGGCGGCGAGCAATATATTTTAAAATTTTTGGCTTTTTATCTTCGTTACAAATTAAATAATGCTTCTTAATTTCATAATTTACGAATAAATGATCCAAATATCACAAGATAAAAAATGACCTATTATTATCACAAATAAACGCAATTTATCAGCCTGCTGAAATATTATTGTGTTTTGTTATTGGACCCGGTATTAGGCCTTTAAAAATTTATAGATAACGCATTTTATATATGTGTTGTTAGTTTGAAAAAAAAAACGCATCTATTTCATGCATTTGTACATTAAATGCATAGATATGTTTAAAAAAAATTATTATTAATTTATTTGGAAAAAAATTGAATAATTTATTAGTAATTTATTAAATTTGTCAAATACTTTAATTAATTTATTCTAAATTTTTTAAAAAAATCAGTCAACTTTTATTATAGCATACAAAAAGTAAGATGGACGATGGGGCCATGAATATTCTACTGTTGTAGTCATGTAGTCATGAAATATTGTTGTAGTTTGGAATCTAAAATAAAAGTTTGATTTTAATTTTTTTCAAATTTTGTTTGGTTTGTAATAAAAACGTAATTAATGCAACATGAATTGATTTAAGTATGACTATTTGAAAAATTGAAATAAAATTTATGGTTCGGGTTATAAAATAGTTTAAACCAAAATTTTCTTAAAAAAATAGTCGTGTTTTTAGATATATGTTTCAAAATCTAAGTATTTTGAATCATTTTTTAAAAATTCTTAGTTACTTGTTGACACTTGACAATGATAGATTCATATATTATACGGTAAATATTATAAATATATTCCATTTATTATATAAATAATATTTAAAAAAATTGGACCCGGAACTAAAATACATAAATCAAAGATGAAAATGTCGTTACATATATATGTTAAATACAGTAGGTAAGTTAAGCATTCTATTATGTTATTTTGAACCCACTTAAAAAATTCTAAAGCACACAGTAAGGTAATAATTGCGAGTAACAAATTTTAATTTTTTTGAATTATTATGATAAATTTGATTACAAATTTCAAAAATCAAAATTATTCGATTAAATTACCGATTTAAAATTTATAACATAAATAACTTAAAAGTACACCCTCAAACCATATAAGGGAAAAACCTGTTTTCCTTTCAATGGTGGAAAACTCCGAATATTTTCTTTTGTTTTGTTTTTTTTCAATAATTTTTCTTTTAGGAAATAATCTTTACTAATTTAGTCTGTTTTTAGATCTAATTATCATAATTTGAGTTTTCTTTCATCTAGAATTTAAGCGAAATATATTATAATCGAGATTGAAACAATACTCTCCTTTTAAGTTTTGTTTTTTCAGATCTGAAATTTTTATTTAAAATTTCAGTTTGTTTTATCTAGTCGGTGAGAGTGTATTTGTTCTTGTTTATTGTGAGTGCATGATCTAATTTAGTGAATGAGAGTTTATACTGGATTATATTTATGGTCAATAATGCAAACGCGTTGTGATTGTGATAAAACAGATACATATATATATATATATATATTTCAAAATATTGCGTGATGGTCTCTGCGCGAAAATTTGCGTGAAGACCGGCGATTGAATCTATTTTATATTTGTTCGACTCGATCATTTGTGTAAATGTCGTATGGTTTTTATTATTTAATTAAATCTATTATTCTTCAAAAAAATATATAACATAGTTTTTGAAAAATTGAATCATACATTAACAATAAATCAAATTAATCAAATACCTTTTAATCAGTAATTTTTAAAAAATCAATAATTTATATAACAAAATTTGCTACGAAGTGTAAGATGGGCTAGGGCTGAGCATTCGGTCGGTTTAGTCAGAAACCGAACTGAACCGAATTAACCGAAAATCAAAGTGATAATCAAAGTGATAACTGAATTAACCGAATAAAAATTAAAACATTCAACTTTTATTCAGAAAAAGAAAATTGTAAAAAACAGTTACAGAACTATACTTTATATGCACCTTAAAATGCGTGTCAGACACTCTCTCAAAAATGTAAACAATCGAAGGGACGGAGGGAGTATATTATATTATATATGTAAAAAATTGAAGATACATACATTTAACCAATTGAATATACATATAATCTGTTCTTTTGTTTATATTTACTATATTATATTATATTCATATAAAACTATAATTCAAAAATATATATATTTAGATTTCGGTTATTTCGGTTAAACCGAATTAATTTTTACATTAACCGAACCGAACCAATATTATTTCGGTTAAAATCGAAAAATCGAATTAACCGAAATTTTTGAAACAACTCAAATCAAACTTCGGTTCGATTCCGTTTTTCAGTTCGATTTTGCTCACTCCTAAGATGCGCAACGGCGCCATGAATATTCTAGTCGGGGAATTGTTCAGTAAATTACGTGTGTTAAGTCGGCCGGCCCAAATATTCACAGTTGTCCATTATGTGGCACCTAGTGGGCTGCCTGCCGTCCACGTTACCTTGCTTTCCTTTTCAACCAACTACTACTCATTTAATTTTTAAATTTTACTGCACCTGAAAACAATTGGTATTTTTAATTTACTTATCCGTCAAAATTAGGAAAACATTTTAAATCTATTTTTCTCAGTTTTTTTCTCTTAGAGAAAATACTTATTTTCTGGGAAAAAATATTATAATTTCTTGAAAATGTAACTTTACTTTTTTAGGAGGAAACATTCTCTAATTGAATATTATTCTGCAAAAATTTATAATCATTTTCACGATAGTCAAATGAAGAATAATTTTAAAAAAATAGTTATCTTCGGACTAAAAGTTTTCCAAGGGTGTTTTTAGAAATATTTCAATGAATGTATTTCAAATTTGAAATTATATGTGATAAATAAATTAGAAAATCTACTTTGTTTTACTACTTTAACGGCTTGATTCAAAATATTCTGGAATTGATATATGTTTCGTTTAATGAGGTTTAATTGGAAAAAAATTAATTTATTTTTTATATGCCAAAAGTACAATTTTTTATACCTGTTTGTTTCTCACTTATAAGTCAACTTATTATTTATAAGTGCGTAATAACTTATCGTAATAACTTATCGTAATAACTTATAAGTTATCGTAATAACTTATAAGTTGAATTTACAACTTATAAGTTGATAAGCTGAATTTTAGTAACGACGTAATTTTTCTCAACTTATTTTGATTTTTTTCCTTTTATTAACTTTACTTTTAAAAAAATGTGTTTTATAATATTAATTTAATTTAAAATTCATGAATTAAGATAATTTTATTTAAAAATTATTTGTTTTAGTTCATTTAAATAAAAAAAAATTGACTTATAAATAAAATTAACCAAACACTTATGGCATGTTTGTGTACGGGCTAATAAATTAGTTATAGCTTATAAACTTGTAAGTACTTATCTTGGACTGTTTGTCGACCCAACTTATAAGTCGAATTTACAACTTATAAGCTGATAAACTGAATGTTAGTAACGACGTACTTTTTCTCAATTTATTTTATTTTTTTACCTTTTTATTAATTTTAGTTCTTAAATATATGTTTTTAAATGTTAAGTTAATTTAAAAGTTATGAATTAAGATAATAATATTAAAAAATTATTTATTTTAGTTCATTTAAATTAAAAAAATATATGACTTATAAGCAAATTAACAAAACACTTACATAACTTATAGGTATTCATCTACTTATCACTTTTAAGAAACTTATTATTTTAAATCATAAAATACTTATTTTCCAAACGGGCACTTATATAACTTATAAGTGTTCATCTAATTATCACTTAAAAGTCACTTATTCATTTTAAGTTATAAGTTACTTATTTTAATATTTCCCAAACGGACACCTAATAAGTATGTATATATGAGAGACACATAATCAAGTTTAATTTTTATAATTTTCATCTGTATTTAAGAAATTAAAGGTAAATGTTGAATAAAAACAAATCAATAAAGCAAATATATTTAAATAATATTAAAATAATATCTTATACAAATTGGGATAACCACCGACAGTGGAGTATTTAATCTGCTAAAATTGACCATTTTTTCGGAATGACTATTTTTGTTAAAAAAAATTAAAAATTAACTATTTTTATCATTTTTCCTGATTTTATTCCCATTTAAGTGATTGTACATCTTATATTCGATGTTCTAAAAATTGGCTAATCGATTAACTGGAGTTCATTAAATGACAATAATTAAAATTTTACATTTTCATATTTTGTGGAGTTAATTGCAGTTTGCAACCCCTATATTTCATTAAATAACAAAATTATATATACTTACTTTTAAAAATACAGTTTGCAACCCCTAATTTTAGACATCAAATACAATATGTATCCTTTTAACCATTTTGTTAAAAATATTTATATTGTGAAGGGTAAAATTGAAATTCAGCAAAATATTTAAATAATAATTTTAATTTTTTTAAATTAAACTAAAATTTAGAATTTCAAATTATAAAAATAATATTAATGTCAATTATTTTATTACTCGGTATAATTTTTAAAATTTTAAAATATAGATATATTTAGAAACTTTATGATTATATATATAAATATATATTTTGCTTAATAAATATATTTTAAATATTTAGCATTATGATTAATTTAGAGTATTACTAATTGAAATAAGCTATAATTTTTTTCATGTAAAAAATGTATTAAAATAAATATTTTAATTAATTTGAAATTTTAGTTATTAATATTAACATTTAATTTTAATTTTATAACTGTAAGGGATGCAATTTATAGTTGATATTGAAAGTTAAGCGTTGCAAACTATATTTTACGAAATATGTATACTGTTTTGATTTTAAATGAAATGTGAGGGTTGCAAAGTACAATTAACTCTATTTTATGTATTAAAAATTAAATTAAATATAAAATTTTCCTATTAAGTTAGAATATGACCCAATAATATTTGAGAAATGCTAAATAACTCAATATATTAGCCGGATACTTACCAAATAATTTGAAATAATGTATTAAATTTTAATTATATATATTATACACGTGAATCCATTATAATATTAAGAAAAATTACTTCCTATATTAACAACTTGGCACATGGCAATAGGGAAACTTAACATAAATGTTATTTATATTTTTGGAAAGTTGCCAATTTTCTAAAGAAGTCATGGATTAAATATTACTACCATCTCTTCTTCCCCGTTCTCACTCACCAACGTGAAGCAGCAGCTGTATATATATTTTATCCATACAAAACAAAACAAAGACTTGGTAATCTTTTTTTATATTTTCTTTAATTATTTCTACCCTTTACTTGTTCTCTTCCATACCCATTACAATTCACCCTTTTGTTTTATCTGGGTCTCTCTTATTTTTCTCTCAAACCCATTACTTTGTCTTCAATTTTCTGAGTCATTACTGAGTCAACTCGCTCACCAAACCATAACCCATTAAAAATCTCATCTTTTTCATCTGGGTACCTCTTAATTGTGTCAAGAATCTTGATTCTGGTGTCAATTTTGAGAATTTAAGGTGATCTTTCATATGGGTCCTTCTGATGAGGCGAAGGGTGTGGTAGTGAGTCAACTCGTTGAAGCAATTAAAGATATTTCTAGCTTACCTGAGTGCAAGAATGCTTCTAAGAAGATTTGTAGTAATTTAGTTAGGAGAATTAAGCTGCTTAGCCCTCTTTTTGATGAGATTTATGATAGGTATGAAGAGCTTGATGATGATGAAATTGAAGGGCTTAAAGCTCTTAAAGTTTGTTTTGATACAGTTAAGGAGTTTGTTAAATCTGTCAATGAGGGAAGCAAGATCTTGCAGGTATTTTATTTAACAAATTTTTTATGATTTTTTTATTACTTGTTTCTTTGCGACTTTGCGTTTTCGATTATGGAAATTTTGTTTGATTAGGTATGTTTGAGCCTAATATTCGGCGCTTGGTTGATAGATAAACATGTCATATGGTTAATTAGTAAGCTGATGTTATTTTTCATGTTGGAATAAGTCAATGTTGTGTAATGAATGCTGAATGATTGTTGATCACCCATTCTTTCACTTAGGCTCAAACCATCAGCCTCTTGTTATTGTACAAGGCCAGAATGTCCGAGATATGTCTTTGTCGATTTATTAAGTTATACTTGTATTTAATTCGAGAGTGCAAATATTTGTTGAGATGGAGGATTTTGCATGTAATATTGTGAACTAGCACTCTAAAGGAAAATTAAGATATGTCAATGCAAGGATGGTCATGGTAAATCCCAGAAGAAATGTTGTATTTGAGACTATTTCATACTTTGAGTGATATAAAGCACAAAGATGTGAAATTATGCAACTTCCTTTTTTCTCTTATTCTGAATCTTTCTTTGTTTGAAATTCATTATGTTGGACTATAGTGAAGTTACATCGCAAATAAGTCATTTTGTTGACTTGACTTGCATTATTATAATTTACTTTGTGGAAAATTGGTTTTCTTAACTGTCTAGATTTTGGCCATGCGGGAACAAAGAGAACTTTACTAGGTCTCCTTTTTCTTTTTATCAAAGATGCACTGCCACAAATTGTAGTTATTTAGAAAGAACTACGCTGATCTAAGAGGATTGATCTTGTGGATTCATGTATTAATTTCAAGTTGTAAATGGAAATGACCGTGTTTTCCCTTATAGCTGGTGATATATTGAAGTACATAAAGCAACACTAGTTGTGCACAAACTAAATGCTTAAACTCTCTCTCTCTCTCTCTCTCTCTCTCTCTCCCCCTCTCTCTCTCCCTCTCTCTCTCTCTCACACGCACACACACGTACACAGGGATTTGCATTCAGTAAGCCTGTACTCAAATTGAAAATTTTGATTAGTAATTCTAGTAAGCAAGCTATTATTATCATGACACATTGTGAAATGCTAATTCTGAGGTTTACCGTTATAAAGTTTAGAAGCAAGCTAGTATATCTGCAATTATTGGGTCATTGTGACTTAAGTTACTCTAGTAATTTTGGTTTTTACCCTGTCACAGGCTCTTCAAATTGACAAAATTGCAGATAAGTTCCATCAAGTAACTGTACAGATTGAAGAAACATTAAGTCAGATTCCCTATAGTCTCCTAAATATATCCGAGGAAGTTCGGGAGCAGGTATTTTTTTTAATCTATTAGTACATCCCTTTCATTTTATATTTCTGCTGAGTGCTGACTAAAGTTATGGGAGTTATATTTCAGACTGAACTTGTTCATGCGCAATTTACAAGAGCAAAAGTAAGAATGGACTCGCCTGACCCACAACTTCAAATGGATTTGGCCATTGTCCAGAAGGAAAAAGATCCTGACCATGCAATCCTGAAAAGGCTTTCAGAAACGCTGCATCTCAGGACTGTAAATGATCTAAAAAAAGAGTCACTTGCTCTCCATGAAATGGTTACATCAAGTGGTGCAGTTTCGGATGACTTATTTGAGACTATGTCATGTATCCTTAAGAAGCTGAAGGACTTTATAGTGACGGTAAACCCTGATGTCAGTATGTCTGAGGGTGAAAAGAGCGTGATCAGGCACAGGTCTCCTGTTATACCTGATGATTTCCGCTGTCCAATATCACTTGAATTGATGAAAGATCCGGTGATTGTCTCTACTGGACAGGTTTGAACCCTAATTGACTTGAAATTTTTTAGTTTATACATCACGGCTGGTAGCTTTGATCTAACTATATTCTCTTCATTTGCTAGACATATGAAAGATCCTGCATTCAAAAATGGCTGGATGCAGGGCACAAGACATGTCCAAAGACGCAACAAACTCTTTTGCACACAGCTTTAACACCCAACTATGTTTTGAAGAGTCTTATTGCTCTGTGGTGTGAGAGCAATGGCGTTGAGCTCCCAAAGAAACAAGCAGGTTGTAGAAACAAAAAATCGGGAAGCAGCAGCTCAGACACTGATCGAGCTGCTATTGATACCCTGTTGCAGAAACTTGCAAATGGGAACTCAGAGCAGCAAAGAGCTGCAGCTGGCGAACTCCGATTGTTGGCCAAGCGGAAAGCAGATAACAGAGTTTGTATCGCTGAGGCTGGAGCTATTCCTTTGCTTGTAGATCTGCTTTCTTCTCCAGATTCCCGTACCCAGGAGCATGCAGTTACTGCCCTTCTAAACCTCTCTATAAATGAAGCCAACAAGGGTACAATTCTGAATGCAGGCGCAATACCTGATATAGTTGATGTACTAAAAAACGGCAGCATGGAAGCCAGAGAAAATGCTGCAGCAACCCTTTTTAGCTTATCAGTTGTAGACGAGAACAAGGTGGCAATAGGAGCGGCTGGTGCTATCCCGGCTCTTATCGATTTGCTTTGTCAGGGGACTCCTAGAGGGAAGAAGGATGCAGCCACAGCTATATTTAACCTCTCGATATACCAAGGAAACAAGGTGAGGGCTGTGCGGGCAGGAATTGTACCACCGCTCATGAGATTGCTCAAAGATGCTGGTGGAGGAATGGTAGATGAGGCATTAGCAATATTAGCAATACTTGCAAGCCATCAAGAGGGAAAAGTGGCAATTGGTCAAGCAGCACCAATGCCAGTTCTGGTAGAGGTGATACGAACTGGTTCACCAAGAAACCGGGAAAATGCAGCAGCTGTACTTTGGTCCTTGTGTGCAGGTGATGTGAATTACTTGCAACTAGCGAAAGGGCTTGGAGCAGAAGAAGTGCTGAAGGAACTATCAGAAAATGGAACTGACAGAGCAAAAAGAAAAGCAGGAAGCGTCCTAGAACTTCTGCAACGAATTGAACCAGTTGTGGTTCCACAAGTTTAAAGCTGGATACTTTAAGTAGTCACTTTAAGGTACAATTTTCTCATACCCAGCCTGGTAATATTGTTGAATTAGATGCGTCTCTTGTGACTGTTGGTACATAGATTTCTATTTATTGAAGTTTAGCAAGTATTAGCGGAATTCGTGTTCTGTACAAAGGTTTTGTCGGAGTCGGAAGTAGTTTTCTATTGAAATGGTGTTGAAACTGGCATATGCCGTTTGTTGGTCACATACGAGGGTTGATTGTTTAAAGGTGATGATTCTTTTGGTTTTAGTAGCAATTTAGTATAATTATGTAACTTTTCAATTTTAAAGGATTTCCGCTTGCATTTAAAATATGTTTCATATTTCTGAAAAAGAATTCAATTTATATAATATTAGCAGTTTCTTGTATATGTAAGTTATTACAGAGTAACTTATTAAGAAGTCATCACAGGGTAACTTATTTTTAAGTTCTGTTGTTCCGTAGTTAAGTCCAGTAGGATTCAGTTTGAAGTCCAAGAATTTGACTCTTCATCTTTGATGACATTCAGTTGTGTTGAATGACAATGTGTGCATCCCTGCATGAAGTTTTGACTTCCCCACTAGTATGCCTCTGTCAACTGTATATGTAAAACCTGGTTTTTCATAAGCTACTACTGAAAAATGCTTTAATTTTGTTTGGTTTTATAGACAACATATTTTGTTTGAGGGTCTTCCTGGAAAATGCCTTTGTAACCTCTTTGTTTGTATAAATGAAGGCAAGATCTGCGTACTTCATACCCATACCCCTCCCCTCCCCTCCCCTCTAAGTTTGGTTGGTTATTATGTACAGAAGATCAGTTATTATATTTTCATTGTAATTTTTTTGTGAAAGATTTATATCAATTTGATCTGTACACTAGTAATGCTACTTCATTAGTACAAAAACCGCAATCTAGTGTATAGTACTTTTTCTGAAAGAAATACAGAAATGAGAGAACTTTTGCATATATCTTCAATCTGGTTTGTGTCAAATATGGTGAACCCCAAGAGTCAAATGGGGGCCGAGTCTGAACACTTATTATTTAGTTAACTACTAGATATCAAAATGTAGTTCAGTTTAACAGGGACATGCAGCTTGAGAATGAAATGTTGACAAACACAAGTAATTACTTATATATTTCACAAAAAGCAAGCTACACCATTATTAAAGCTGAATTTGTATGGAGCTCGCACAGAACATTTCAGAGTTCAACATGAAATCGACTCCAACACTTACTTTTCAGAGAACCAAACTTGAGCTCAACAATGACTTAATATAACTGGGAAAAAAACTATTTAGCAAAATCTGCACCTTAGATTGACAGCATGGCTACATATTCATTAAAGTTGTTGGAATCAGGTACAATTTTTTACGTAAACATTTTATAAATGTTACTTTAAAATTCATCGCATTATTATGTTCAGGTTTCTGAAACAACTTCCAAGTTTAACTAGAATTGACAAGGAGTCAAGGCCAAAATTGTAGACTATTTATCTCCACAGCATCAGACGTCACACAGTAAAAGATAAAACTTGATCAGTAACCAAAAAAAAACTATGCCTACAAGATTTGCTATTAAAATAAAAAAAGGACCACAAACAAACATGTAGATCACCATAATTTATATGCAAACACGTCTCTTACAACAAGTAGGTCTCTTCCATTCTCTAATCTATGGGCAACCCAAACAATATAACATGATCCATATTATAACAATAAATATGAATCCACTCTTTACACAAGCAACAAAAACAATAATCTACAAACTAGCCTAGTTTCTCTACAAATGTGTCCGCCATCGAATGCCCATTGACAATATTTGTTGACGCTACAATTAACTCATGTGGCATTCCTTCCTGGATCCAAAAGATAAGACATAAATGAGTAAAGGTAAGTCTCTCTTTAATTAATATAAAGATTTCCTGGACAAGGCACAGGTCAGGTACTGACCATAATACAACTAATTGATTTAAAAACACCGTCGGATGCAATTTTAAACCATGATTTTCTCAAGACATTAGAAGAAGTTTATGAGAACTATATTTATCTCGAAAAATCATAGCCAACAGATTTCTAAAATACCTGAGAACTAAGAAAACGAAGAGCTGAAATCTCTGCATATGTTACCCCTCCAATAAATACAACTAGAGCAAGAGAGCGCCTTCCATCACCAACCCTGTGGGATTTAAGTCAAAAGCTAAATAAGTGACTGCTATTTACAAAAAATATAGTCTCACATAAAACTTCAAAGCAACCATTTACTCTTGACAGTGATTAAGTCTGTTTAAGCCCCACTAATTAAAAAACAAGGACAAGCAGTTTGGGACAGAAACAACGGAAAATCATAATAGATAACAAGGACGGAGTGTATGCAAGTTTTTAATCTTGATCTACTTGTGTAAATAACTATTCTACTCGATCGTTTTTCTCACCATTCCAGACATATATTAGATAGAGAGATACATAATTATAGGGGGTAACAAAGTAAGAAAGAGGAGATATTACATTATATTCAGTTTACAATAAATTAACAACTCTCGTCCTCTTCTTTTTTTAATGGAAAAAATACAACCAACTAGAAGGCTTTGTATAGGCCAGTTTGTTGAATTCCCGCAATTTCAGAAACAAGGACATATAGTTTGGGAGAAATCCAATGGAATAATTAGAAAATAAAATAGGGGAAGGAGCGTCAGTTTCAACAATTTAATCTCGACGTACTTGTCTAAATAGTTCCTACTTTCTCTAATCTCTTCCCCCTTTCTATATGGGGCGGGACACACAGGTGACTGTCACTAACCCAGTCCGTATGGGGCAGCCTGCCCCGCTAATACAAGCAACAGGGTGAGCATTGAACACTACATTTTTTCCCTACAGGGATGACCCGCCTCGCATGTATAATATTCATTATACATGTGTCAATATTTATATTGAAAATTTGCGTTAAAACATTGAGTATAAAGTTTTTTCATTACTCCCTCCGTCCCTCTCATTTCTTTTCAACTACTCGGCACGCATTTTAAGGCTTCTATATAGAATAATTTCATAACTTATTTTCAAATTTTTTTTTCTGAGTTAAACTTTAAACATTTAATTTTAATTCAGAGAAATAAATTATGAAACTATAGCATATAGAAGTCTTAAAATGCGTGCCGAGAAGTGAAAAAGAAATGTAAAGAAATGTAAAGAAATGAGGGGGGCGGAGGGAGTATTATTTAGTATAGTTTATAAAATTCTATAGAATTACTGACTAAAAATTACATAAAAATTGTGCACGAAAATAGTTTATAAAATACTAGTAGATATAATATATAGGAAAACGGAGCTTTTACTAAATCTTACTTGTTTGTACTGTATGCAGCCCCTGGTAGAGAGTCAAATGATGTGTTGCTGGCAAATCCACTCTATACAATGAGAACAATCAATACACCATAATTAATCCAAAACAACAATACAGAATGAATTAATTGCATGACAGGGGAAGGGTAAACAACAATAGCGGAAGGAAAATAAAAACTATACTAACTCTCTTTGTTTCTGAATGTGGGCCAGGTAACAGCTTCAGTAATTGTTTGATTGGGCGCCTGAACACGCAATTTGCCACATCAAATATGAGTATAGACAATATAAAGCAACAAAGATTTTGATCTGTAGTAATGAACAAGAAGTGAAGCAAATCCGATATAATGCTCACCATCCATGTCGAATAGCTTTGTCAATAAGACGTACGCTGAGAGGAGCATATCCAGAGAAAACATATGAAATATCTATGGGGCTGTTACACAAACAACATGCCTGTAATCAGGCTGAAGAAGACAAAAAGGTTGAAGAAGACAAAAATTACAAAAAGATTGATATACCAGCAATGAACAAACTAAAATTAAAATTTTAAACTCCATAGGTTGCTTTAGTTATCATTCTTTCTGATGCTAGTGTAAAGAATTAATTACACTTGAAGCTAGTTTACAACCACTTTGATCTACTTAAGTAGATTATCTACGCACTAGCAGATGGCAGATTTCCGATATGATATCCAGCAGTTTGGTAGAGTTCAAAAAATGGCAGCAGGCACTTACATATTGTATAAAATCTACATACATGCATACAATTGAGATGTTAGTGAGAAGAACGCCATGGAAGGATAATTTTTTCTTCACAAGATGACATATACCCTAAACTGATTATATATAATATATATCATACCCATTAGTCAAGCCTATACCACAGTTACCATTTCTAGTCCTTTGTAAAAAGGAAATAAAATTATAAGCAAATCCTTAGACTAAACCACGTAAAATAGTAATTACGTAGTTGGATTCTAGCGTTATCTAGTAGAATTTATTTTTTGTTGGGTCTTAAATAAGAGAGCACTGGGGCTCAACAAAAAGATGTTCAGGCAGAAAGTGTATAAACATATAGATATTTATACTTTTGCGAAGTAAACCGCACAAATTTTATGTTTTCTAAACAAAAGAGATGAAGACATCATCCATCTTAATAATACTCGTCCAGATATAAAAATCCATTCAGATTGATCAAGGTTGAGAAAACAATACTTGGCAGTGTTGGTATCCTCAACTATAAGTTGCAGATCATTTTTGATTATCGGCCAATTGCTCTTTGACTCCTGCAAAGAAAAACATTTAAAAACACATATTCATTAATAATCTTAGTATATTCAACTAGAGCAATTATAATAGTATTCTCATAAAATGGGGGGGGGGGGGATCCTGACCTGTTTTATAAACAATCCAGCCTTTTCTAAGTTACTAAGAGTAGCCATGTGCTCAAAACCATAACTGTGAAGCAGCTCTCTCCTAAACCATGGTTTTCGCATAATGTTTAACAAGATGTTAGAATTACACTTTAAAAAGTCTTCTTGCAGATTTACAAAGATTAGTATTAGAAAAGATTTAAAATTTACTGCATTATTTACAAACTTGCCTCAAGTAGTCAAAATTCCTTTTGGGTAAGCCAGAATTTGTGACAGAAAACAATATAAGTAGACGCAAGACATTGAGAAGAGGCTCTTGTTTGTGAATCATTTCTTCAATGTACACGAAGCATCTGCATCCATAAAAAGAGTGCCTTAGATCCACTAAACTTAACAGGTTCGTGTAATCTTCTATGAAGTACAGAAAGTAATGATAACAGAGACTTCTAATTCAGGTAAGCACAGAAAAAAACATTAAAAAAACCTCCTTTACTTAATTTAACATTATGTTAGTCAAAATCAGGTAAGGACTGTCAAACACGACACATATCCAGGTGTCGGCCTCAGAAAATCTGAATAACTGGTGATATGGTTTATATCTCCTTTCATTCTTTCTTCTATTGTTCATTTTACCACCTAAATTCAAATTTATACTAATAAACGACAAGTATATAGGAAAATCCATTTATTATATATTGAAATCAAATCAACTTCTTTCACTAATGGAGGAGGGGGCTTGCATGTAAAATCTTGTAAGGGATTGGGGTTTGCACGTTAAACATTTTAGTGGAGTGAAGAAAAACCTATTGTAAATTAACTAAATTGCAACTAAGCAGAGTGTTGTCCTTTCGGGAAACCACTGTAAATAATGTCTCCCATAAATCGAGGATCTTCTAAGGTTTCATTTATGTTTATATAGACTCTTCGGAACCATAGCGTTCCATGCATTTGTATCACTAATTATTTAAAATAGTAAGACAGATCCCACCGATTAAATATCTATTATCACTATTCAGACATCTAGATCACATAAAAAATGTTATTATTTGAGCCTAAAAAGATGAAATAAGCTTACATATCAAAGCTCTCGGCTTCCACAATTGTATGTTCCATGTCAAGTCTTGCAAGAAAGGAAGGTTTTGACGTAGATGTAGACAAATGTTGAGCAAGATTTATGTGCCTCTGTCGAAAGATCAAAAGTAATTACAGTTCAACTAGGGCACAGTTTGTCAGATTTGTTGCAAACCATTTGTAATATATATAAATAGGAGACACTTACAGTTATTTCAGGCAATGAGTTCAACTTTCTGACGAAGTCCTTTAATTCAGAAACTGTTTGAGACTGCAGATGTTTAAGGCATAATCAAATTATTAATATCCTCCACCTCCAAGCTATTTACATCAATCTCACAAAGACACTAGAATTTTCTACAAGATAATGTTTCTGTAATTTATTGGACATCACTAAATAAATTTAATATTCGAAACTAAAAGATGACACTTTTATCAACAAAAAGATAAATATCAAAATAAACTATGCATTAAGGTTACTGTTAGCTTACTGTAGTTGTCATATCTGTGTAATCTTGCTTCATTGATGTTGCTTTCTGACGCAAAACCTACATCTTGCAAGTAACAACAATAAGTTTAATATACTAACAAGGAAGCCGGCTAAGTTTCGGAGGAAAATGAAAAATGAACAGTTAGGATAGTATAATCGATAGTGGGTTCGTATTTATATGCATATAACCAGTAAAAATAGACTAACCTGGACTACGAATTCAAAGTTAAGATCCCGTATCTCCTTGAACAGTTTGTCACTGGAAGAGGAAAAACAAATGCAAATTGTAAGAAGTTAAAGAACCGCGAAAAAGGCATAAAAAATATAACCAGCTTTGAAGAGACATATTTTCAGAACTAGGTGATGTATAATGCATTCCTGGAGATATGTAATTTCAAAGTTCCAGTTATACAGGCTACAGAATTATGCTAAACATTAGAATTCTAGGAAAGATGTACAAAAGCCTAGACTGATTAAATTGCCCAACTAATATGGATCACAGATATAGATAGGAATAAAAAAGAAATATATTAAAAACACTATTTTTCTAAGATAATGGAAAATACACATCATGCGACCATGGTAATATTACAACTCTTAACATTTCCACCAAATCTAGAGCAAGCGCGCGCGCACACATATGTATATACACAAGCAAAATTAGAGGATCCAAATGACTCACTGTAATCAGATGACTTGTGGAATCTCATAGTAATTCCTTGTATCTTCTTACATACACAAAGATAACCAACTTCTACAAATTTACTCCTCTTGTGGAAAACTGGATTAGCACTTAGACATGCCATTTAAATTTTAAACCAGAATTGCATATAAACCAACTTCTCAAAGTCGCGTTCCGCTACCCGGAAATGACATGGGTGGTGGGTATACGATCTTGGTCGGATCCTTCTTATATGAACCGGACACTTCACCTTGTAGTATCCCAGTTAAAAATGAATATTAAGGCCTCCTTGCACTTTGTTTATAGACAGAAATGTCCATGAATGACTTGTTTCCAGGTAATATTTTTTATTTAATACTACAATTTGACATGCATAATTAAGTGTATATGACTTGTGTGTAGCAGACACTGTTTTTAAGAAAGTACAATAAATCAGTCCATATGGGAAACTTTTACTCGTGTTAATCTTAACATGTCGAGTCCCCGTACCCATGTCCAATTCCGGATCCATATATAAGAATCTTAATTATATAAAAACTAAGAATCCGACTCTTGGATCCGCACCGGTTTCCGACACTTATACTGGAGTCTGGGTAACATAGAAGTCCAGTTCAGTGAAAATATGTAGTGAATATCTAAATTCCCATTAAACACGAGCCGTTGCAGTATATTCTGTCTCTTTCTGTGCACTCAAATCAAAATGCAGTACCCTGTGGTTGATCTCTTACTTAGAAGAGTCCAACCTGGTCAGCATTTGAATACCATTTATTTTGCATGTCTATAGCAAAAAAAAAAAAAATTTATCCACAATTCCACTCAGATGTTATTGCGCCTTAAAGTACTTTAGCATCTCTGCAAATTTATCATAGAGAGGAAAGAAACCGATTACACATACTTCCTAAAAAACATATCTAGCCTACTGAACATAATATAATAAGTTATTCCCATTGAAATAGTTCAATCTGTGTCTGGGTTCTTTTATTGATCTCGTTTGAATGTATTCAATGGCCAACTCTCTGAGCCCTGCCCCAAAAGACATGTTTACCCAAAAAAGTCCAATGCTTCTTCTAAGATGGAAAACTACCAACATTAGACTGAGTCTCTTGGAAGCCCAAACAATATACTCCTTCTGTCCCTCCCATTTGTTTACACTTTCCTTTTTTGGATGTCCCTTCCAATTGTTTACATTTCAAAACTTTCCAAAAATAGTAAGGTTTTTATAATTTTTAAAATAACTACATCCACTACTTCTCTCCACTATACCCACTTTATACATATAATATTAATCGGTCCCACTACTTTACTCACTTTTTTAACTTTCCTCTACTATTTTATCATTTTTCTTAAACTCCGCGCCCCACCCAAATGTAAACATTTGGGAGGGACGGAGGGAGTACAATTTTTTCACATAATTATGGCCTGAACTAGTTCATTATGAATGACTTGAGAATTTGTAATCTTCTTTATTAACTCCTGTAAAACAATGATTTCGAAAGTCGATGACTGGAAGGAGTCGAAAAGGTGGACCAACTTACCAATGGACAATGACGACAACAAGTTCGACAAATAGTCAAGTAGTATTGGTTCAGTTCGCACAAAAAAAAAAGAAACATGATCTGTTAATTAAAAGTCTGAACAAGAAAATATTATATACCTTGAGTTAAGTGGAACCTTTGCCTTCTTTCCATCTTGCGGGCCACCCATGATTGAAGCATCTATCTCCACAGCACCATTATTTATGCGTAACAACTGCAACATAACAATTAGTTCTAGTTTGTTTAAAAGTAAAAGTGTAGATAATTACTAATCTACAATTATTTTTTGCACCGAGCAGATAATACTCATTGATTTTTCTGACCATGACTATACTTTCTTCTTATTCACTCCCCTTTCCCTTTTTCATTAATTTCTTAATTGGGGGGGGGGGTCAATAGGGGATCCTGAATAGGTGACACTGAATCTAGCCAGTCAGTATACATTTATTTTTTTCTGGCCGAGTTTCAAGCTCATCTGTCAATTGATACTTTCAACTAGAAATTTCATGTCAACAATATTGGATAGAACTACTCTAATTCTTGCTGGTTGTTTATTACCTCATCCAACAGCCCTTCATATGTTAACTGAGTGCACATAGGGGTAACCATATCCACCTGCATGCAAGGAGTACGAACGTCACAAGATAAGATTATACAATGATCATTAACGTGAGTCATGATAATGACAACAATAACCAATAGAGATTATTCTATATTATATGATTTAGAAGCCAGAGATCGAAGCTTACTTCTCTGTCAATAAGTATAAGAGTATTTATCTCTGGCACCACCATCTGTAGTTAAGCAAACAAATCATTGAATTTAAGATGAAAACACAAACTTCAGCTGACAATGATTTCAAGATGCTATTAGAATTACATCAGATGTGCTAACAGGTTCTTCTACTTGCATTCGATCTAGAATGTCGGCAACACGGACTGATGATTTGCCTTTGGCCCTAACATTTGGTATCAAGCCGAAAGAGAACTGCAAATGATCAAAATGAGGAAAAATAATAAAAGTATAACGTTGACGGTAAAGCTATGAACTTCTAGAGATTAATGCATTTTTCAAGCACTAAACCTCTAGTTGCCAATGCTAAGCCAGTTCAAGTAAGTAAACTGATAAAGTGAACCTCAAGCTTGTGAATGGCTTTTGCTATGTGCCAGAGAGAGGTCGTATCACCATCAACCAAGCATTCCTGGAGGATAAAATCACCAACTTCTGAAATTTCCCTAGCTTACACAAGTAAAATTAGTTTACTGATACTAGAAAATAAAATACCTTATAAGCAAGGTCAAGTTCGAATGACAACACGTCCTCGTCACATGGAATGACATATAAAGGGCATTCCCCTATAGTCATCATGTGATGTACTTTTTCCTCCTCAAGAATCTACAATATCCAAATATATGAACCATTAAAAAAAATATTAATATAACCAAATGATTAACATGATTGTACATAACAGAATGTAAGGAAAAGAATACCTTTTCACAAGCAACTGCCCGACGAGGAACAAAATAAATATAGTACTCCCGCTGCAAACCCTTTGAACTATCATTATGTATATGCGAGCAAATCAATTTCATCAAATCAAGCTGACTGCGCACAAGATAAACCACTTTTGTACAGTCAGTTTGAAATGGATCTGCATTCAGATGCCGCACTTCAGCCCCATGTTCCTGTACAGTATCAATAACATTTCAAATATTAAAGTCCCACTAAATTCATTTTAAACTTTTGAATGTATAATGCCAAAATTCGACATCACAGAAATCTACTAATAATACTAGTCAAAGGTGAAGCATCTCTTATCCTTCATTTTATAAAAACACACACAAACTCACATATCTCATTCAAACTAAAGGATTCAAAATTCACACCTAGTTAGGACACAAATACTAGTACTCGCAGGTAAAATATCACTTATCCTCCATTACAATAATACACACGTGGTCATTGACTTGCATTCAAACTACCTCATCCAAAATTCACACCTAATCACAAACAAATACTACTAACTAAGCTCATAACATCTTGTATCCTTTATTAAACTCGTAAAACAAACATGTGTCAGTTACATCCAAACTATATCATCCAAAATTCACGCCTAATCACAAACAAATACTACTAACTAAGCTCATAACATCTCGTATCCTTCACTAAACTCGTAAAACACATACGTATCACTTCCATCCAAACTACATCATCCAAAACTCAACCTAATCGCAAACACACACTACTATCCAATGCTCAAACATCTTGCATCCATCACTTAAACGCGTAAACAAGCAAAAAACTCACTCACATTCAAACTAAAACAACCAAAACTTACGCAAAATCAACAAGCTAAAACACGTAACTACCTTAAGAAGCGAAGTCTGCACAATCAACGAAAGCGATCCACCGAGCTTAGGATCAACTACCAAACACTTGTTTCCTCGAATCTACACATTCAATTAGGGTTTAAACACATAACTAAGTTGATAAACAGTATATACAATCAATACACAAGCGTGTGTCTGTGTGTGAGTAGCTAATTGAACTAACATTTTTTAAGATGGTGAGAATCTCCTTCCGCGACTGATCTCTGTAGTTGAAAATAATATAAAATCAATAAATTATGATACGATAATGAAGAATCGAATGTGTGTGTATAGGAGAGAGGAGAGATTACCTGAGAGAGGAGAGATTGAGAGGAGCGTTGTCTAACTTGGGGATTTGAGCCATTTTCTTCAATCTCTCTCTCTCTCAAGTTCTGCTTTTACGGATTATAAATTAGCTCTCTTAATTTTTTAATAATTTTTTATTTTTCCATTTTTAATTTTCGAAGAAACAGACGCACGGTTTTTTCTGTTTTGTATTTGAACTAGTGTTTGTTTTGGCTAAACTGTTTATTTGTGTTGGCAAAAAAAATTGTTACATATTTATATATTTTGTCTTTTGGGTGTTTATGCAAAGAAAAAAATTAATACAAATATACGAGTTAAGCGAGCAACAATATATTATTATGGCGATTATTCAACACATCACGTCGTATCAAAAATATATTTTGCCGAGTCTGCACTTGTAACATTTTTATTTATGATATTATACACTCTCTTGAGAAACTAAAAATGTAAGAAAAAACATAAGAAACTGTTTAGATATAAGAATGGCAAGAAATATACGAGTTTCATAGAATTCTTTTATCTGGTGTAATTATTTATTTATTATTATTTTGTTTTAGATATATGTATACATGCATTTATATGATAAAATGAACTGTAGCGGTGATTTGTAGAATAGCACTATGCTTGGATTAATAAAGTTTGATTTTTTTTATTTAGGAAATTATAGTTGAGTTGAACATTGCAGGTATAAGTTTTTATGAAAAAGTTGCAAATAATTTAGCTTTGCATTATGGTATAGATGTTCTGTCAGCTTGGGTACGTCCTTTAGCAATGGATCCGACAACAAATAACATAGTAAGGTTCAACTTGGAGTATTTACTTTGTCTTTTGAACATGAGAATTGAGAAAATAAAAAAAGATGAAGATCTAAGACCTGCAAGATGCAGTGAAAATATAGTAGCATACCAGCATCTTATGAGTAAATCGTCAGCTGCCAACGCAATCTGAGAGCTACCTTGGTGATGATGGTTGTCGTGCCATATACTCTATTAAGTCAATTGTTATCGTTTTTTAGAGAATGTCGAGCATGTATTTTAAGATAAATATAAAATATAGTTCTATAAATTTTTTAATTTTTTTCTGAATAAAAATAGAATGTTCAAACTTTTATTCAGATTTTTTTTTTTTTAAAGTTGTAGAACTATACAAATGTTTGTAGAAGAAATGATAACAATTGGGAGGACGGAGGAAGTATGGGCTAAACATCTGAACTTGTTTGTTAATTATATTGTACCATGATTCTCTACAATCTCAGAGATATTGCAGCTAAAAATTCAGTAATCCCCTGCATAACTAATTATAAAAACTCCTTATTTACCTGGTAGTACTCATGAATTTTTGGAAGAGGCTTGCACTTGGACTGCCAGTGCCTGACACCCTTTCTTGTAAGCTCAAGTTGCACATGAGTTTCGAAAGAATAATGTAAATCTGCTATAGATTGCCTTGAAACAGAGGCAGCATTGTGTGTGTCACCGACGTGTAATCCTGACAGTGGCTGTTGAACACAAGTGGGACAAGAATCAAATGCGAAAATTTTCAAGTTCTTAAGAAATGCACAACTACAGTGCAGGAAACACAATTCAGCAGTACACCGTTCAGTAATACGGCTTTTTCACATGTACATGAAGAGATCGAGTTCTAAAAACACATCAAGCATATATAGCAGGGGCTGGTGCATTGCTCAGGAATTCTAAAATTACTCAGAACACAATTTGAACCCGGTCCCCATTACTCACACTCCTTAAAATCGAACCAAAGATTTTTCTTCTGACTTGCAAACAATAACTTTAAATCTAACTCTGGTCCTTTGTGTGGTCAATAGCAGTTGCTCAACTTGGGCCCTTCCTGGCCATTAATTAGAAACACAAGTCGTTTTTTGAGTACTAAATAGAGACCTGATCCCAAATAGTGTCAGATACTCGCACTATTTCCCACTCATATTCTCGTACATTGGATAATACATTTTTGTCTTCGGATGGAGCTACAAAATGTGGCTTCATTCAATTTCGTGTCTAAAATTTTTAGTCGACTTGCGTATAAACTAAGATCTGAGGCCTATAATCGAAACTGTGTCAATTATTGTGCCAACAGTACATACCAACAAAACTACAACTAGGAAATGTTAGATCTCCTCCCATCACGCCGTTCTTGGAGATCCAACGTTCTAAATTTACAGAACAATTCAAAGACAAAGAGAAATACAGTGGAAATACATGTAACAAGCAGTAGCAATTAGTAAATATCTATATAAATTCTGTGTATCCACGTGCTATTATTTGCAATCTCCATAATTTGTTGTTGAGGATGAGTTTAAGAGAGATTAAGCTATAAGATAGGCCTGTTAGCCAATAAGCTCTTGCCATTTTAAATTTCTTTTTGTCTAAAGTTTTTTAACTAAAGATATTTTATCTGATCCAATTATTTAATAATATGTATATATAAGCTTTCATGCATGCCCATGCATAGAACATATTGAATCAATTGTGGACTTGCAAGCCAGGTCTGGATTTTAGCGGGTTCATAGGAAACGAAAAGATATCGTAGATACATAAAGATTTCGATAGAAATTTGAAGAAAGAAGAAAGAAAATGGAGAAATATGAGGTTGTGAAAGATATAGGATCTGGTAATTTTGGTGTGGCCAGGCTTATGAGACACAGGGAAACCAAAGAACTTGTTGCTATGAAATATATCGAGCGTGGTCACAAGGTACCTCTACCTACACATGTGTAAATTTAGGTCATAACGCAATGGGTGATGTCTATTGACGATTTTCTTGTAGTGTTAGCTTCGCTTGATATTGAATTCTGATTGATTATTTTGGTTTTGTGTTTTCTAATTTTATGAAAGTTGATGAATAAATCAATACTTTTCTGTGTATGCAGATTGATGAAAATGTAGCAAGGGAAATCATCAATCACAGATCACTTCGACATCCCAACATCATTCGTTTCAAGGAGGTGAGTATTGTTCTTGTTTTTCATTCTCAATGCACACAGATATCTTTCGTTTTCGTTTTCAAAGAATTTCTTTTTATGGATGGAACTGATGATGATCAGGTGATATTAACACCAACACATCTGGCAATTGTGATGGAGTATGCATCTGGTGGAGAGTTGTTTGAACGTATTTGCACTGCTGGAAGATTTAGTGAACATGAGGTGCCTACATAAAATACTTTTTCTTTCTGCATCTTGGATTGTCTCACATTCACATTGGTTGTGTGTGAATATGTATTAGCTCAACTGTTTTCTTTTTATGAAACTAATTGCCTGCAGGCTAGGTATTTCTTCCAACAACTTATATCCGGGGTGTCGTTCTGCCATTCCATGGTAATCTTCTGTCACTGATATTCATCCTCTCTAAGGAGTGTTTGTGTGTCCATGCGTTAACAAAGATACGTCTTTCTTTGCAGCAAATATGCCACAGGGATCTAAAGTTGGAAAACACGCTGTTAGATGGTAGTCCAGCTCCTCGCCTCAAGATCTGCGATTTTGGCTACTCAAAGGTTTGGAATAGACACTCGTACGTTTTGATGGCTATTGCATTTCCCCTAAAATTAGCTTAGAACTTTTCTTGCTTTCTTGCTCGCGCTATGTAATTCTGTGACTTTGTACATAGACCATTAACCTTTTGAGTTTTATATGGTTTGATTAAGGGTATAATTACATAGCTAGATATCTAACTGAACTGTTATGGGACAGTCCTCTCTGCTGCACTCAAGGCCAAAATCAACTGTTGGGACTCCAGCTTATATTGCTCCGGAAGTTCTCTCTCGACGTGAATATGATGGCAAGGTAATTTTACCCAAATGCGCAATGCTAGAGGTCACGAAATATGTACCAATTACATGGCTTACTATCTATCACATTATCAATGATAAACCGTTTTAAATGTTACAGGACTTCAGTGTTTTACATTAAATCCATCTATCTAAATGTTATGCATCATTATACAGTAGAGTATTCACTATGTATTAACAGAAGGCGCTTGTTCTTTATCTTTGTGATCAGTTGGCTGATGTATGGTCTTGTGGAGTGACTCTTTATGTTATGTTGGTGGGAGCATACCCTTTTGAAGATCCAGATGACCCTAAGAACTTCAGAAAAACAATTGGGGTAATCTTCTCTCACCACCGTGTCTGATTCAAGTCATCGTCAATGATTTATGATCTCGTCTAACTTCAATGTCGTTTGTCCCTAATTTTTGCATGCAAAAATGTTCGTCTTCAGCGAATAATGGCTACTCAGTACACAATCCCGGACTATGTTCACATTTCTCAAGATTGTAGACACTTACTATCTCGCATATTTGTTGCACATCCTTCTAAGGTAATTATTACCTTGCGTATTCGTTGTGCATCCTTCCGAGGCAATTATTTGTGGCTCCAAATTTTTTATGATGAATGAGTATAATCATCAGCGCAACACTAAAAAAATTAATGATTCTGCAGAGGATTTCAATAAAAGACATCAAAGGTCACCCATGGTTTCTAAAGAATTTGCCAAGGGAACTGACAGAGTCAGCTCAAGCAAGCTACTACCAAAAAGACAATCCTAGTTTCTCCCTTCAATCCGTAGACGAAATAATGAAAATTGTGAATGATGCTAGGACTCCACCCCCAGTATCTACAGCTGTAGGAGGATTCGGATGGGGAGGTGAAGAGAGCAAAGATCAAGAGGACGAATACGACGAGATAGAAGAGGAAATTGAGGACGAAGACGAGTACGAGAAAAATGTAAGAGAAATTCATGCCAGTGGGGAGTTTGACGAAATGACTTGAGCTGTTTCGTCCTATAAGTTACACTATAAATTATAAATTATGTCAACTAATCATGCAGATTTCAGTTTCTGTCCTGTACAAAACCAAGCCTTTGCTTGTTGATTTTTCACTTTGCTTTCTTGTTTAAGATTTAAGATGAATGTAATTAACCTTAGATCATATATTATATGTTATCTGAAGAGGATTTGGAAGTGCAGTAGAATCATAATGTCATTGTTTAGTATATTGTCTCTTTGTATTTCCCTCCTTTATATATAATATACAAATTTAAAATAATAATTATAAATTTACTATATTAGATTAGAAAAGCAAGATAAATCAGAGAAAAGCTGAAAATTGTGTTGATATCAGCTGATAGGATACATTATGACTAATTTTAAGATATATTTGTAAAACTTATACTTATCTTAAAGTTGTTTTAGAGAAAAAGCAGAGGATAAGTTGCAAAAGGAAACAGAAAAAACTAAAATGTAACCAAAAACATTTATGTGTAATCCTAACAGATAGACTCGGGTTTAAGAGTTAGCAACAACACTTTGCAACATTATCATAAATATTAGCTTGTAAACCATCATTAAAAAGGAGAAAATGGTGACTAAACAAAGCTTAAAAACTGTAATGGTGTCCATCTGTGTTGTATCAAGTTTATGTTCACAGCCAGTTCTTTCCTATGATATGCCAAACATGCCTGTTAAGTGGCACATGCCTAACATTCCCTATATGCCTCACATGAACATGCCCGATATGTCGAAAATGCCTGCAATGCCTCGCATGAACATGGCTGGCATGCCTAGTACGGGTTCGGGAGCTGTCAGAACTCAATCAACTTCTGTGGAAACTGAAGAATATGTTGAATGCTGGTCACATCTTAGCAAGAATAATAATTGTGTGAATGATATACTCTCTGCCTACTCTTTTCGAAAGTTTGATGAGATTGATTTAGTTTGTTGCCTGGCTATTAACAGTATGACTAAAGATTGTCATGCCAAGACACTTGGAGGCTTCCATGATCAGCTGTTCATTACTTCAGTTAGCAAGCAATGTTCCGGTATTTGAGAAAGATCTTAATATTTAGATTTTAGTCAGAGATAGATTTGCAAAAATTAGATTTGTGTGACGGGTAGTGCATATATATATATATAGAGTAAAGTATTATGGAGTCCACTTTTTAATTGGAGTCTTCGGAGTCCATATATGTTCTGCAAGTAAAATATAGTTTAAAATATTGCAAAATATTTTATTTTTCGACAAAATCACTATTCTATTAAAAATCTTGTAGATTGCATACATTTTACAAGCAGAACATTGCAAAAATATATTATTCTACAAAATATGTTTAGTTTGCAGAACATAAATGTTCATGTTGCAGAACATACATATTGTACTGTAAATATATGAGATTTGCATGATTTTGTTGAAGTTATGCTATTTGTGTAACATGTTTTGCAAAATAATACATTTTACAATATATTTTATTTGCAGAACGTATATGGACTCCGAGTACTCCGACAAAAAAGTGAAATCCATAGAACTCAGCCGTCCTATATATATATATATTCAGAACTATTCATGCTTTAATTGCTACTTAATATGTTCTATGGTTCTTTGAGCATACGTTTTCCAATATGTAGTTGACATACGGTTGTTAGCGGTATATTAATAATTCCTTAAGTTATGTTGTAATGATCGTTTCGTTTGTCTGCCTGATATCGCACTCCTATAAAAATATGACAATTTTAGATAGAAAATAAAAAAGAATAGATGGCAATTGAACAATCAAGCCAAATGGAGAACACCTGAATGTGATTTCTACAATGGTAAAAATAAAACATTTGGTGGACAGATAAAGAGAAATGGGAGAGTTGTTTGAGTTGGAATCAGCCAACAAAACAACATGATAGTGTATGTTTAGATAATCTCATAAATGTATTTTGTTAAGTAGTAATTGTAAATGAATAGAATCAATGTAAAGCTCTAGTATGTGTATGTAAATATTTATAGATTCTGTTGTCGCATAAAATGAACAAATGGGGCTGAGTGACCTGGCCATTGTAAAATGGTCGGCAGGCCATGTTGTGGAGCACATGTCCTTTATTATTTGTGAAAATATGCGACTCTTTAACATTGTATTTCAACCTGTTCCCTGTTGGTTGGATGTGTGATCAACAGGTGGACTGTAAGCTGGTGTTTGTTTTACTTGAGACGGCAACTTAAGGGACCTGGAGCCAGGCTTCGAAATTTTTTATCACTATGGAAAAATATGTAACCTAATAATATTTGGGAAAACTTTGGACCAGGATGAAATAAAATGTTGATATGGAGCAAATGTGTCCCCGAGTTTTTTATGCAAATAAAATAAAGGGAATGGATCTTGCAGAAAAAAAAATTATTTATTGCATAATTTTCTTTTTTATGTTTTCAATTTTTTAAGAAAAAAAGAGAAAATAAAAATTGATGAAGTATGGAGAGAAGAGAGAAAATATAGATTTTATTATAATATGACTTATTTTTTATTAGAATAGAAGAGTGGTTTATATTGTCAACAACTATACATAATAACGTAAAATATCCTAACAAAAAAATTATTATAATAATAAACTATCTAATAATAAACATCCCCTCAAACTCACGATATTGAATCGGGAGTTTGCCAACCAAGAGACGGAGTCACGTAACCAAACAAATCCAAAACTGCAACACCAGATTCAAGAGCATCCAAACAAATCTAAAAACAGAGTAATGAATCCAAACAAACAAAGAAATTCCAAAGACGCAACAACAAAAGATAAATCGTCCAAAGACGCAGCAACCCAAAAGAAAACAAAGCAATCAAATCACCAAAGTAATAAATCTGCAACTATCAAAAACAATCAAAACTGTATGTGAAACTGAATCATAATCCAAAACCAAACTCCATAATCAACCCAATACAAACTCCAAATAACTGAATCCAAATCAACAAACTGTATACAATTCTCAACCAAATCGTATCCCAATTCAAATTGTATCCAAATCTAATTAAATTCCGTGAATGGCCAGTTTGCCTAAAGTATCAGATAAACTAAACCAATGTGCCTAGAGCACCAAATAAACTAAACCAATCCCCGTGACGGGCCAACGTGCCTAGAACACCAAATAAACTAAACCAATCCCTCAAAGGGTAAATGTACATATAGCACCAAATAAACTAAACAATCCCTCGTAAGGCCAATGTGCCTAGAGCACCAAATATACTAACCAATGTGCCTAGAGCACCAAATAACCTACACTAATCCCACAAAGGACCAATATGCCTAGAGCACTAGATAAAATAAAACAAAAAAACGGAGAAGTATACAGATGTGCCTAGGGTTACACCCATCATCAATACGAGAAAAAAAAAGGAAGATGAGACCGAAAGAAAGAAGGAAAGGAAATAATATTATCAAGGAGCCAATATCATCAATGCGAGACCGAGAGTGTGCGGCTTGTTGGGACATTCCGATCGGGATTGTGGTATTGTATATGCAAATCCCGATAAAACTATTGAGAGATCATATGGGACGTGGTTACGAGCTCCTGGCAGGGTTGGAAAAAATCAGAACATTGGAGCACGGTGGATACGTAATGAAGGGGAAGGAGGACAAAGTTGGCGGTCGAATTCCGGTGGAGCTCAGGCTTCAAACACTACAGATCAGGCGAAAAATATGGGTGCGAGATTTATGGAAGTAGATGGGCACATAACTGAAATTACTGGAGAGACTGGTGTGATAAGATTTAATCAGGGTATTCAAAATCAGGGTGCTAAAAATATGGGAGTGATGGATATGAGCGGGAGAATAATTGAACAGGAAACAACTGTCACGGATTCAAAACGTAAGAGGGGGGATGAGGAGATTAATGATGATTCAAGTGGGGTAGTTAATGTGGATTCAAATGGGTTGGATATGTCAAATATTGGGCCAAAAAACTTGATAGAGGCGGGACCTGTTGTGCAGGCCCACATACGACAATGAGTCTGATAGCATGGAATTGTCGTGGGCTGGGTAAACCACGTACAATTCATTTTCTCAAAGAAATTACCCGTAAAAAAAAGCCTAGTATTTTATTTTTATCAGAAACTTTAGTTAAGGAGAATAAAATAAAGAGTTTGTGTAGACAGTTGAATTATGCTGAGTGTTGTAGTATTGATGTACGGGGTCACAGTGGAGGGCTGGCTTTGTTTTGGAAAAATGAAGGTGGGTGTAAGATTATTGAAGTTAATCGTCACTTTATTGATTTTGAGGTGGAGAATAATCAGGTGGGAAGATGGCGTTACACGGGGTTTTATGGATGCCCTGAAAGAGATCGAAGGCAGGAATCTTGGGATTTATTAAGGGGTCTGGCTGGAAAATCAAATCTCCCATGGTGTGTTTTTGGTGATTTTAATGACATGATGTGTACAGATGAAAAGAGAGGGGGGAACGAACATCCACGTCGTCTGCTTGAAGGATTTACAACAACAGTTCGGGATTGTGGTTTGGGGGATCTGGGTTATGTGGGTGAGAAGTTTACGTGGGAAAAGTCTAAAGGTCAACATAATTGGATCCAAGAAAGATTGGATAGGTACTTAGCTAATCGAGAATGGCAGCAGTTTTTCCATGATGCTGAGGTACAGGTGCTTGAAGTGGCTACGTCAGATCATCTACCATTGTATTTTCACGTTAATAAGCAGATATATGTGCCTAAACAAAAGCGTTTCCGTTTTGAAAATGTTTGGCTAAGAGAGAAAGAGTGCAGAAACGTAGTTCGGAATGGGTGGGATATGGGTGCAGATTTAGATATATTGGGTAAGGTTCGTTTATGTGGGATCAGGTTGCAAGAGTGGGGGGTGGTATAAGTAATGAGTATAAGTCTAAGCTACAAGGGTATAGACTATTGCTTAGAAAGTTGAGATCAAGAAGAGATACCCAGGGAATTCAGAGGTATAATGCAACTCGTTGGGAGTACTTAAAGCTGTTAGAGCAACAAGAAATCTACTGGAAGCAAAGATCTAAGCAGTTTTGGCTTCAGGAGGGAGATAAGAATACTCGTTTCTTTCACAACTATGCATCAACTCGACGGAAAAATAATAGAATTGAAAGAATAAAAGATGAAAGTGGAGGATGGAGAGAAACATCAGCTGAGATTCAGGATGTTATTGAGGGGTATTTTACTCGATTGTTTACAGTCTCAAATCTGGAAGGTAGGCTGTCTGACAGGGAGATGGTTAGTCGAGTATCGGAGTTGGATAATGAGAACTTATTAGCAGATGTAACGAAGGAGGAGGTCAAACAAGCGGTTTTTGATATGCATCCGGACAAGGCTTCAGGGCCTAATGGTCTAAATCCGGCGTTCTTTCAAGCGTTTTGGTCTATAGTGGAGGCAGATGTAGTTAGATTTTGTCATATTTTTCTGAGTACAGGGGTCTTACCTGAGGGAGTTAATGAGACACTGGTATGTTTGATTCCTAAAGTTAAAATTCCTCAAACAATGGGGGATTTACGTCCAATCTCATTGTGTAATGTACTTGTGAGAATTCTTTCTAAAGTTATGACAAATAGATTGAATCCCTGTTTGATGAATATTATTTCTGAGAATCAAAGTGCTTTCATTGAAGGTCGATTACTTACGGATAATACGTTAATAGCTTTTGAGGTTAACCATTATATGAAGCGTCGTACTCAAGGTAGTAAAGGAATTGCAGGGTTGAAATTGGATGTTTCAAAGGCTTATGATCGGTTGGAGTGGGGTTTTATCAGAAATATGATGGAGAAGTTTGGCTTTCATCAAGACTGGATACATAGGGTTATGACTTTCATTGGGTCAGTATCATACAGTTTTTTACATAATGGGGAGCGGTTTGGATATGTAGTTCCAAGTCGTGGAGTTAGACAGGGAGATCCGATTTCTCCATATATCTATATCATGTGTGTTGAAGGATTGAGTGCTATTATCCGGAGAAATGAGGAGGATGGTTTATTACATGGTTGTCGTATTACTAAAGGAGCACCAGTGATCTCGCATTTATTATTTGCGGACGATTGTTATTTATTTTTTAGAGCAACAGGATCAGAGGCTAATGTCATGAAACGAATCTTGGACAGGTATGCAGAAGTATCAGGTCAAATAATAAATTATAGTAAATCTGCAATCACCTTTTCTCCAAATACAAGGCAGGTGGATCGTGTTGAGGTGTGTGAGCAGCCGAGAGTTCAAGTAAATGATCAGCCTGGAAAGTATCTGGGTATGCCTATGCATATTGGTAGAAGAAAAAAGTCAATTTTTGCTTTCTTGGTGGACCGAGTGGAAAAGAAGTTACAGACATAGAGTTTGCAAAACATATCAAAAGCTGGAAAGGTTACTCTTCTGAAGACAGCAGCTCAATCTGTGCCGAACTTCTGGATGAATCTTTTGTTAATTCCGTTGGATGTGTGTGATTCAATAGAAAAGAAGATGAATGCTTATTGGTGGGGTGGAGGGAAAAATCAGAAAGGGATAAAATGGATGGCTTGGGATCGTTTATGTGAAGTTAAGGAAGGGGGGGATTGGGTTTCAAAAAATTAAGGGACTTTAATTTAGCAATGTTAGCTAAGCAAGCCCGGAGGTTGGTTAATAATGGCAATCCTTTGGTGACAAGTTTTATGAAAGCACGGTATTATGCTGATACGGATTTTTTAGATGCAACTCTGGGAGCTAATCCTAGCTTCATGTGGAGGAGCATATTAGCAGCACAGGGGGTGGTGAAGCAAGGGGGGAGGAAGAGAATTGGGGATGGTCAAGATACTCGAATATGGAAGGTTCCGTGGTTGCCTTGTAAAGAGAATGGGTTTATTACGAGTGAGTGCTATCAAGAGTTGAGGAATGTGACAGTCAAGACATTGATGCATGATAATTCTAGAAACTGGGATGAAGATATTCTATTAGATTTATTTAATGATAGAGATAGGCAGCTAATCTTCCAGGTTCCATTATCAAGTCGAGTTACAAACGATTCTTGGTATTGGTCATTGGATAATGATGGAGAATTCACTGTTCGAAGTTGTTATCGTCAATTGAGGGGGGAGCGTGATTATGCGGATAGATCATTTTGGAAGAAACTTTGGGGCTTGAAGCTACCTGGTAAAGTACTGAATTTCTTATGGAGGGCATGTCGTAATGTGTTGCCTACAGTGGAGGCTCTGGTGGTAAAGCGTGTTAATGTGCAGAGTATTTGGTCATGGTGTCATGCTCAGGTAGAAGATACGATGCATACGTTGGTTAATTGCTGTTTTGCGAAGGAAGTGTGGCATAGTGTGGGTATCCAGGATTTATGTCAAACAAGTACAGATACAACGTTTATGCAGATTTTGAAATAAGTATTCAGTAAAAGTAATAGTAATCAGTGTGCACGGGTAGGTCTACTTTGTTGGGGACTATGGGTTCGTCGTAATTCATGGGTCTGGGATAAGAAAAATATATCAGTCTTTGGGGTTAAGGCTATGGTGGACAACCTATTGCAGGAATGACAAATTGCTCAGAAGGAGGGCAAGATCAGTAAAACAAATATGCAGGTGAGGAAATGGTGCAGACCTCCACAGGGTTGGATTAAAGTAAATATGGACGCTGCTTACCGAACTGATGCCAGGCTTGGAGGTGCGGGCTGTGTCATTCGTGATGATCAGGGCAGGTTTCTTCGAGCAAAGGCTAGTAGAATTCAAGGGTGTTGGTCAGCCAGAGAAGCTGAGGCGTTGAGTTTTAAGGAAGCTTTAGCATGGACAAAGAGGTGGAGGGTGCGAATGTGTATTTTTGAATTGGATGCGAAAGTAGTGGTTGATGCAGTTCATGGTCCTCGGAAAAATTCAAATTTTCATATTATTATTTAGGAATGTGTAGATTTACTCAAATACTTTGAGGAAGTGTTAGTGATTTTTGATCACAGATCTGCGAATAAAGTAGCCCATGTGATAGCACAGGCTGCTTATTCTATGCCAGATTCTATGGAGTGGTGTAATGTTGCTCCAGATTTTATTTGTAACCTTATTGCTGAAGATTATTAATGCAAGTTCGTTTATTTTCAAAAAAAAAAACTCAATATCATCCGAGAAAAAGAAAAGAAAATAGTCAATCTGAATAAGAAGAATACGAGAAGAAATAATAATCATATCACATATTTTAAACCCAATATGTGAAACCCAACCTGATATAAATCATCATCAACCTATCCCGACCCAACCATAGCTCTTGATAAGTATAGATGGAAGAGATAAAAAGTATGATTTTATTATAATATGTTTTATTCTTGATTACAATAGAAGAGGGGCTTATATAGCCAACAACCATACATAATAAAGGAAAATATCCTAACAAGGAAATATGTGAAAGAAAGAAAATAAGTACGAATTTTTTCTTTTCTCTTTCAAATTTAAACTCGGGAACAGAGCATAATAGTTATTATATACAGTATACGCATTTTTTTAGCCAAACTCAGAGAGTTGTGTAAAGATCAAATTTAGTCTCCCGTTTAACTTTATATTAGCATATACACACTTTTTAGCCAAATTCAGAGAGTGGTGTAAAGATCAAATTCAGTCTCCCATTTAATTTTATATTAGCATATATTGAATATTATGAATAGAGGTCAACATTCTTACTGATTAATTTATGGGGCCTTCTATGGGGGCGTTTGGTTTGAGCAAAATCATGTATCAAGTACGGAATTTTATCTATTCCAAACTCATACTTGATATTCGATTCATAATTTTTATTAGTTGAAATCCATATCTGAAACCCACAAGTAATCAAATTTGACATTTTAAGGGGAGGTGTGTTTGGGGAAGGGGTACGGGGGCAACAACTTTAATTTTATTGTTTCATCTTTATTTACACCATTAAATACAATTTCAATACACATATTTTAAATATAATATATTATTTAATTTTAAATAAAAGATTTACTATTTTTATTCAATGCCAATTAGTAAGATTTAATTTCTTGAAAAATATTGAATTATTATTTTATTGGTTAAATTATATTTTACTATTCATATACCTTTTTTTATAAAAAGGTTTGTTTGTAAACAGTATAAGAATCGAATTTCAGTGTACAATGTATACCTACACGTAATATTGGAATCAAAATTGAGTGTCAACTATATTTAAACTAGTTTACTGAGCCGAGTTTCGCAGCGGCCTTCTAAAATATTTTTTCATCTTTTTTTTCTTCTTTTGTATTTCTTATCTAATCTTGATCATTTGAAATTATGAATAATAAATAAATACAATAAATTAAAAAATTTGAAAACCTGTTTTCTCTTTAAACATTTTTTATTCCAATGAGTCTCTCTCTCAATATTCACAAATTATCACAAGAATATTATGTATTAATCGATAATTAATGTAATATTTTTTCTATTTAATAAAAAAAATTAAAAAATTACAAAAAATAGATTGAAACAATTTGAGAGCCGCCACCTCACATCTCTCATTTTCTCATTTACATAAGCATAGATTAATATAGTGATAAAATAATTTTAAAAATATTGAGAAAATTTATTTGTAAATACCTGCCTTTGTAGTATTTTTATAGGCTAAAAATTAAAAGAAAAATGTAATATAATGAGTTGATATTAGGAGAAAGAGAAGAAATAATATTTAAAAATAAATTAATGAGAGTATCAAGATGGTAAGTTGATTTAAATGAAAAAGAGAAATTTCAGGAGAATATCATGATGGTAAGTTGATTTCAAAAAATCTTAATTTAAGATTTTGTAAAAAATTTAGAAGAATATTACGAAGGGTGATAGTCTATTTAGGATAATATAAGGTAAATGTAATTTTTGATATAGAAAAATAAAAGTTAGTAAGTTGTTTTAAAGTGAAGGAGGAGAATATGTATTAATAGGAAATTTAGGAGAATATCAATATGGCAAGTTGATTTAAATGGAAAGTAGAAGTTTTAGGAGAATATTATGATGGTAAGTTGATTTCAAAAATCTAAATTAAAGATTTAGTAGAAACTTTAGGAAAATATTACGAACGATGATAGTATATTTAGGAGAATATAAGATAATTGCAATTTTTGATATTTATTAATTTAAAAAATTGACAAAATTAGAAAATATAAAGATTTTTATAAAAATTAGAAGAATATTACGAACAGTGATAGTCTATTTAGGAGAAAATAAGGTAACTGTAATTTTTGATATAGAAAAATAAAATTTAGTAAGTTGTTTTAAGGAGAAAGGGGAGAATTGGTAATAAAAAGAAATTTAGAAGAATATCAATATAGTAAGTTGAATTAAATGGAAAGTATAAGTTTTAGCAAAATATTTTGATGGTAAGTTGATTTCAAAAATCTAAATTAAAGATTTTGTAAAAACTTTAGGAGAATGTTACGAACAATGATAGTACATTTAGGAAAATATAAGGTAATTGTAATTTTTGATATTTACTCATTAGAAAAATTGAGAAAATTAGAAATACAGAATGAGATGATCTGAGATGCGCCACCTAAATGTTCTCTCGTCTTCTCCTTTATATAAGTATATTGATTTAAACAGATTCATTCAGTACTGAACCAAACACGTAATATCAAAAATCATTCCTCAACTCCATACGAGTTTAACCCAATTTCTGATTCCAACCCCATAAACAGATGAAATGTAAGATTTTGATATATTTATCGAAAGTGTTTCTAAACCAGTCGTATTCAACTTGCCAACAATGTTTTCTAGAGTGAGAAACTCTTCCTTCTCTCTACTCTTTACTTCTCGCCTACCCTTTATCCGGATCTAATATCCAACGGTCCTTCACTCTCTTTCATCAAACTTCTATCTTCTCCAATGTCATTTCTCTTCCTTTCTGGTCTATAACATTTTTCACTCTCTTCATGCTCCTTATTTCCTTACTTTTCTTTTCATCACCCTCATTTTTCTATTCACTTTGCTATTAATCTTGTATTACGGGCTCCCGTAATTCTAAACATTCCAGTAGCATGAACTCTGATAAGCTCTTTGATTTCATTGGACATAACTATGCAGTCCCTCCACCAATCATAGCTCTAAATGTTATAGCTTACAATTATAGTCACTTGGAAATTTCTTGAAAATGATAGCTCTCAGCGGAAATAAGTTTCGTGAATACTAGAACGTCTACGAGAACGAATTCGTTGAAGTATAGAACATCCTATAAAGCAAGTTTGAACAAGTTCAATGGAGTATAGGACTTCCTATGGAACAAGTTCAATGGAGCATAGAATGTTCAGGAAAACGAGTACATAACGTTCGATAGAATGAGTACAGAACCTTCGCTGAAACAAGGGTAGCAGAACCACAAGGAATTCCAGAATCACCATGAGATTTTTTATTTTTTTTGGTCAAATTTAAAGCAGATTTCATTAATGACTTGAAAGTGATTCAATGAGGACAAACCCCCAACTGATCATGCAACCAGGTTGAAAAACGAATAGAGCTAAATAATTAGCCGTTTTGTTTCCGGATTGCTTAACAAACTGAATACAAATATTTTGAAAATTAAAAATGAAGGTAATGGTTTCCCGGACAATCCAACACGCATTTCCCCCGAAAACAGTAGCTTCACAATTGACCCTCACATTAATTCGATTGATATTGCAATGTTCAGAGGACTCAGTTGCAACAACTGAGTTTAGAGGCCTCATGTTATGAACAAATATTTTTGTAAGAGGTGAACACATGTGATTTTCACCAACGTTCCAAACGCACCCCAACTATCTACCTGCCGGACACCAACTATAGACATGCCGAAAATGTTATTGATGCGAGATATCCAGATCTCCCAATACACCATCCAATTCATTTTCAAAACAAGCACCACATCGCATAAAGCGAGACACATCGCATAAAGCGAGACAATCAAACACACAAATAATAACTTAAACAAAACAATACGAAAAAACCCAGAATTCAAAAATCTCTAAATAACACCAAATTGTAATATGTTGTTAGACCATATATTTTGAATCCAAAAACTGAATTTTATTATAAAATCCAAGCTCTTATCTTAGTAGATCTGAAAACTAAAGTGAAGAACTGTAATGAATTTTTCGAGTTTTGTAAAACAAATCTCGATTTTATTAAAGAAAAAGTGAATAAAAGGAGAAGATAAAGACGAATATGGAGATAGAGATGGGTATAAAGGGTGAAAAAGAAGGTATGGCGGCTAGGTTTAGATGAAACTAAGGCGGCCGACTCTCATGCGGGATGAGAAAATTGGAGGTACTGCGGGTCTTAATCACCGTGAGATTAAGTCCATGGATAACCAATAGTAGGAAGAGCCTAGAAGAATACATGTAGGGCTTACGCCCGGATAGAAGGTTCTGCAATAAAAAAAATTGAAGCAAACATTCCTGGTTTGCAGGGGACAAGAGCTCCTGCCCCTGGCCGACCAGCCCCCGGAAGGGTCTTTTGGCCGAGCAGGGCTTCCTCCAGGTTGCCCTGCAGGAGGTCCTGCAGAGTCCTTGCGACCCCCCTGCGATTTTTTTTATTTTTTTTGCGAAAATAGGGAAAAATAGAAAAAATCGATTTTTTTAAAATTTTCAGAATTTTAAGATTAAGTCTCGATTAAGGTTGATTAGTGAGAATTAGCCTTGATTAGGGAAGATTAGCATAAATTAAGGCTAATTAGTGCATTCTAGCTTAAAATTAGGCCCTTTTAAGTCTAATTAGCAGCTTGAACATGAAAATTAGCCCCGATTAGGGCCGATTAGCCCCGGAGAGGGCCTATTAGCAGTTTTCACATGGTAGTTAACCTTGACGAAGGTTAAAGGGTGATAAACGCTCGCTTTTTAGTCCCGATTAGGACCGTTTAGTGTGAAGCACTATCCAGCTAGCCCGTGCAAGGCCTTAAGTGTGACGACCTCAACCCCGGGGTCAGGAGTTGACGTCACCAACAACAATAATAACACACATAATATAATCCAAATCATTAATAATACATAACCACGACCCCTTTACCAAGACCTTTTCCAGGCTTAAGTATGACTTAGGTTACAGCTATTACAAAACCAATTTATAGCAAACCATCTTGACCCAACTAACTTAATACAACAACTCAATAGACCATCTTTGGTCCAACACAACTACCTCAGAGGAGCCTGGTACGAAAGGAACTGGAACTCTGCCCTGACTACCGCGGAAGAATCTCTTAGCCATCTGCAATACATATATAAAACATTCTGCAAGGGTGAGCAATCAATTGCTCAGCAGTACCACTATATGAATAACAAGTAAAGAAATTCATGATAAAAAATGATAGGAACAGAGATTATAGCTCGTTTGCAAAACATGGTAAACATTCATAAACTGGGTATTCAAAACTAGCATGCTCTGAAAAACAACAATATCAGTCGTGTGCTGTGTATAAATACCAGAGTTAAATCTTAGCATGCTATTTCGTTTTCAAATCATCCGTCTCAAACAAGTTGCTTTGTTAACAATTTCAAACTGAATCAATCAAACCTATTGGATGTTCAACGGGTGAAGATAGCTGATCAGTCTATCCTCACCGGACGGCGACCAACGGTCATCCAGAATAAAGAATGTGTTCCGGAACTTGGGAAAAGACTAGCTAGGTCTTTCCCCCACGCTGGACTAATCGGTTAAACAGAGCTCCCAACCGAATTAGCCACTTACGCCTACTTAATTCCAATAGATCAACTGAATTCCTTTTTACCTCTTTCCAAATTCCACGACATAGGTGGATCAAACCTTCCACGACATAGGTGGATCAAAATATTCTCTTTATCCAGTTTCCAAAATCACTATCACTAATCTCTTTTTTAAAAACCATTTTGTCACAACACACTATTCAAAACTACTTTTCATACAATTAGGCTTAGGCATAAATGTCTCTTTTCTAGTCTTAGGAGGACTAGCAGTCTTAGACCTATCAAGCTTCCTATTATTCACATGCTGACGAGGAGTAGTCTTATCACTAGAAACATGCTTATCATTAAAATAAGCATACATCAAATTAAAAGCACAAGACATACAATTAGGAATACCACATACTTTATAAGAGGGATTAACAACAGGCAAATTATGCACGGTAGATATGGCATTTTTGTTATCCAACTCATGTGTGTCTGAGTTAGTCTCAGTTGCTTTCACAACTTTGACTGGAACTTTCGACACACTTGGCTTGGAAACAACCTTCTCATTAGCAAGATTTTCAGCACGTATTTCTTCTTGAATAATAATGGAGGTCTCATTAAATGGTTCAGCAATTGATTCTTTATAGAGGGGTTTATCAACACCCTTAAGCACATGTGGTACTTCCCTACCTTTGGCACAGACATGAGGAGGGGAGTTTATGCCTAATTCTCCAATAACAACATTGTAATCAAAACCTATTCCAGATGTTTGATTAATAGCTTGCTTATTGTGGAACTCTTTAGCCTTCGAATAAGAATTAGAGTAAGCTTAACCTTAGTCTCAAGACCGGTGATCTTGTCTTTGAGAATAGTTTCGAGTTTTCTATAACAGTTAACTTTATTCTCTAGAAATGATACTTGTTCTTTTAATTTATCTTGATTAATGTGCACAAGTTTTAATTCATTGACCTCTTTCTCAAGGTCTTTGATCTGTTGAATTAACATTTCATTATCACGGCGAACACAATCTAAGGAACCTCCTAGATGATAAACTAATTCAGCATCAATGAATTTTACCTCTTTTCTTGACGATGAAGTATTTCCATCAATAGCCATAAGAGCAAGATTCCCATCTTCTTCATCTTCACTATCAGCATCATCCCAGCTTCTTCCCTTTGCCAGATAAGCCCTTTCAGAGTTACTCTTCTGATTTGAATCATAAGAGTTCTTCCTTACTTGCTTTGGCTTTCTGCATTATGTGGCAAAGTGTCCTAACTCGTTGCAGTTAAAGCATCGAATGATACTCCGATCAACCATCCTTGTTTTGTATCCACCACTGCTGGTGTTAGAGGATGAAGATCCACCTTTCTGGAATCTGTTGTAGTAAGACTTGTACTTAAACTTGGGATTTCTCTTGAATCTGACATTGGAGAATCTCTTGACAATCTGGACCATTGACTCATCTTCCAATTGCTCCAGCTCTTCCAAGGAGTAAAAATCATCACCAGATTGATTTGTAGTAGGAGGATCATATTCTACTATATCACATTTTCCCCATCCTTGGAAGACTGTACCATTCTCTCTGACTGTTGAGATTGTTGTTGTATTGACCTTCAGCTACTAGAGCAGTAGATGTGCTGACCACTCTACCTTTCCCGTAGACTTCCTTCTGCTGAATCTGCTCCAACTCATAGGTTTTTAACACACCACAGAGCCTGTCCAAATAAATCTCACTCAGATCTCTCGTTTCTCTTATGGCAATGATTCTATGTTCAAGATGAGTTGGCAGTGTTAAAAGGAACTTTTTGTTGACCTCCCTGATTGAATAATATTTTCCATTTATGTTCAGGTTGTTGATAAATGCAGTGTACCTCTCAAACACTTCAGTAATTCCTTCTCCTGGACTGGATTTAAAATGTTTATACTCAGAGGTTATGATCTCTAACTTGTTCTCCCTAACTTCCTCTGTGCCTTCATTAATCACCTCAATAGTTTCCCAGATGTGTTTGGAATTTTTACAGTTCATCACATGTCTGTTCATCAAGGGATCCAGGGAATCAACTAAAATTAATTGAAGGCTGGCATCCAAGGAGGTTTCTTCCTTTTCAGCAGGAGTAAAATCCTCAGGCTCTTTTGCATAGGTTCTAGATTTGGTAATTACAACATTATATTCTATAACCTCTGGTTCAATAACCATCGAAATTTTTGGACCCATCTTTAACACGTCCAGATATTTGGGATTTGTTACTTGTAAAAACAAGAGCATCTTCTTCTTCCACATAATATAATTTTCTTTATCAAACAGTGAAATTTTAACGATTCCAACTTTTCGTGAAGTCATTATGAATTTTGGAAGAAATAAAAATTCAAGGAGTTGAAAAATCACAAAAGTCTAGGATCTTAATTTGTTAGTTAATCAGAAGGCTCTAATACCAATTGTTAGGTCCCAATATGTGTATAGAAGGGGGGTTGAATATAAACTATACCGTTTAATCGAATTTAATTAAGTTCTAGGGATTTTAATCCGCTAGATAGTTACACAAGAACAAGAGAATGATTTCTAGTGGTTTAGATGTAACTTTAATTGCTAGAAATATATTATCTTGAATTGCAGCAGTGAAGAGATGAAATGTTGTATTTTTGTTTTCTGCGGCTGCTCCTTATGTTCTTGAGTAGATGAAGTGTATTCACTGTGTGTTGAATGTCTGCTGTTGTTGTCTTTTAATAATTCAATCAACATAGATCAAATGAACTGACAAGACAATCGGTGAGACAATCTGATGAACTAGCAAGACAATCGGCATGACAATTTGTTGAACTAGCAAGACAATCGGTGAGACAATCATTTGAACTAGCAAGACAATCTCATAGCAGGTAGAACTTTCGGTATGACAATCCATTTGAACTAGTATGACTTTCGGTATGACAATTGATTGTCATACTGATTCAATTGATTGCCATGCTGAATTAATATTGAATATAAATTCAAAATCAATTCTGAAAATTCATAATATTAATTCTGAATTAATTAATCAATTAATTCAATTAATCAATAAATTAATCTTTGCAGATATAATTTATTTTTTTAACTAAATTATATGACTTAATTAATTAATAGAGAATTAATACTACTCTTGAACATCAATCACTCTTCTGAAAATCTTCTGAAAATCACTGAAAATTATGAATCAATTCCACCACTTCAATGTTGACACTCGATGTACTGTCTGGTTCATGAGTGACTAACTTCCGTGACGTTTCTTCATGTCTTGACTTTGATAACTTGATTTTTTCAGATTAAAACCCTAATTATCCGATACCCTGACAAGATCTCTGACACTTGATTAAATCCACAATCTTGATTTATATCACTGAGGCTTGATCAATTTCTTAAACTTCTTCCAGTGAATTAATTCCTCAAGTCTGTAGATGAACATTATTTCTGAATCCTTTGACAGATGTTACTTTGAGATATCTCTTTGACGGTAGATCCACTATTTATTTGTTACATTCTTATTTGAGTTGAGTGAAATCCTCGAATAAACAAATAGGCTATGACATATGCCTTTCAACAGCGCCGCCAATCCTCACCGGAAAAGTCCGAAGAGGCGGCGGCGGCCATCGCAGCCCAGCCGAGCAAAACACACACAACCAAAGCACGACACTCAGTACACATATATATATATATATATGTATATATATATATGTATATATATATATATATATTCAAGGAACATGAACGAATTCGACAGCTAACTAGAGGACAGACCGGAAAAATCAGGCGGCCACCGGAAAAAAGAAAATGAGCGGTGAACTCACCAGAGAAGAGGGAGAACAGGGCAAAAGCCAGCGAGACGGAGAATCACGGGAAGGGAGAGATTTTGCTCGAGTAATTGAGAGATTAAAATAACAGAGAGAGCCGGGAGATGTGAGACACAGGAGCTAAAGATTGGGGAACAAAAGGGATAAACTCGGCTGTGTTTATCCAGTATAACTATTTTATTATTCGGTTATTCCTTTTCCGCAGTCTAAATTCATTCCGTAACTTATAATTTAACGAGCAACCTACGAGTAAAAGTAACCCGAAATATTACCCACATAACTTTAAAATTCCCGAAACAATTAAGAGTTAATAAAATAAAATTCCCAGAATTTTTAAATCATTTTTGACACGCAACTCGTGCCCGCATTTTACGATTAACGAACCGAGCTGCACTTAAAATAAATTCATAAAATCACGAAAATAGTTTTAAAATATTACAAATATTCCGAAGTTAATAAAAACGTAAATTTTAAAATTTTAAAATAATTTATGAAACACAATTTATACCTGCTTTTATCAATTAAACGAATCAACGCGCGGGTGAAATTAATCCCAAAAATTTCCAAAATAATTTTAAAATTCTCAGAATATTCCAAACTTAAGTAAATGCGAGTTTCATAATTTTTAAAAAAATCTGGAATTAAATACGGATTTTACAAATAAATGCAATCATAAAATCATACAGGGCTATATAATTGATGAAATATTGATTTTTAAATTTTATAAAATCCCAAAATAATTATTATAATTATAAAATCATAAAAATAATTTTAGAGATATTCCAAATATTTATGCAAATAAATTTTCATTAAATCCACTTTTTAAAAGTGAAAATAATTCAGTACAACTCAATAATTAATTATACGAATAACCCGGTACCCCATAAATCACACATAGATAATAATAAAACAACACATAGCTGAGATAAGCTACTACTCATATTTTATTTATTTAACAATTCCAAAATTACACTTTTAAATAATACGAAAATACACGAGTCGTTATGTTAAGTGCGCATACTCGCACTGTATAAGTCGTTGTAAACGTGTAGGTCACTCCACGTCCACCAATTGCGATATAATGTTTTAATAAAATCTTAAATGATAAATGATTTATGGGACCTTTTCTCGGAAAACTTCGGATCTCGAAAAGATTTACTATTCAAACACTAATTGCGATATAATGTTTTAATACAATCTTAAATAAGAAATGATTTATGGGACCTTTTCTCGGAAAACTTCGGATCTTGAAAAGATTTAAAAAAATTATAAATATAAAATGATTACATTGTTCAACTATTATTCAAACATTAATTGCGATATAATATTTTAATACAATCCTAAAAAATATGATTAGGGATTTAACAAATCATAAATATTAAAGGATAACATTTTTCTACTACTATTAAAACACCAAAATATGGTACGATGATATAAGAGTATATATAACTGTAATTCAATTTCACATCCGTATATTACAATAAATAAATAAAATAGTGCAGCAACATTATAAGTGACAATATATACGTATATTAAAAAAATTTAAAAGTAAATTTTAAATTTTTTAAAAAATAAAAATTTTAAATTTTAAAAATACGCATGGCAGATGCTATAAGCTAGTACTAGGGTTGAACATTCAATCCGTTCAACTGCATTAACCGCGAAAACCACTTGCAACCGATCCGCATATTACGGGATAACCGCAAAACGCGGGTGGTGGTGGATGCAATTTTAGATACGTTAATTTGCGGTTTGGTTGCAGATTCATTATTTTAAAAACCGCGAAAATCCAACCGCAATCGAATGTTACATTTATTAATATATTTTTAAAAAATATTTGAAATATACAGATAAATAAAAGTACTCAAGTATTGAAACTTGGATTTGGCCCAATATAAATAAAGTTAGGAAAATTTTGGTTTAACTTTTGTATTCCATGATTAGTCTTTCTTTTGTAACATGTCACTAGAATATTAAATTTATTCGTCATTTAAGCTTGTTGAATTTTTAAATTTATTGAATTTCTTTTGTAAAACCTTATAATTTTGCATATGCAATATTTATTAAAGTTAGTTTTTTTTAACTATTTGAGCGGTTGAATCGGAAAACTAACCGCAACCAACCACAATTACGTGGGCGGATTTGGTTGGTTTTTATATACCAACAGTTTGACTGAGGATATATATATTGGAAAAACCGCAAGTTGCGTGTTGATTAGGTTTTTACCCTCCAATCGAACCAAACCGCACCGCGTACACCCCTAGCTAGTACTTTATAAGAGTGTTAAAATGCGTGTCGAGTACTGTCCCATATAGAAGATTCTGGTGGGAAAGACTAACGGAGTAATATAGTGACAATCAGTGCCCGTTTGAAATTTTTTAAAATGAGTAACTTATAACTTAAAATGAATAATTGATTTATAAGTGATAAGTAGATAAATACTTATAAGTTACAGAAGTGTTTGGATAATTTTACTTAAAATTCGAAACTTTTATTACTTAGATGAATCAAAATAAATAATTTTTAAATATAATTATCTTAATTAATGAGTTTTAAATTAGAAAAAACATTTGCATACATATATTTTTTTTTAAAAAAAGTGTTAATAAAAAACGAATAAATCAAAATAAGTTGAAAAAAATATGTTATTACTCATATTTAGCTTATAAATTATTTGTTCAACTTATAAGTTGAATCGATAAATACTATGGAACAAGCTTAAAAGCAGTTGGACAAAAAGGCCCTCAATAAATGTGCGGGGTGAAAAAGAAAGGACAAAAGCAGGAGCGGGAAAACGTCTGAAAGCAAGAAAAGGTTAATTCGTACTTACTCTCCATCTGTCAATAACGTGTGTATCAATTACAAACAGACAACATTTCTAAAATCTATATGCTGTGCTTGTGTGTGTGTAATAACATTAATAATAATAATAATGTAATAATTGTACTTGCCCATTCCACTTCTTAATTTACCTGAACAGCGTATCCTCTCCTGTTTTTCTTTCCTTCTTCTTCCAATCGTGCCGGCCTCATTCTTAACACACTCCTCCTTTCAACTCTATAACATTTTTTTTTATTTAAATTTTTTAAATAAAATATTTAAACTTGTAATAATAAAACATCTCCTGCCATTTCCAGAGGCTGCGTGTTATGTGTAGTTGTTGTAATGGCGGCAACAAGAAATTCTTTACACGCTAAACACACACTGCCCCTTCCTTCTTCATCCTCTCACTCTTCTTCTTCAAATTCTTCTACTAGAAATAGTATTAATGCTAATGGGAATGCTAATAATTTATCTCGTTCTAAGCTTCCCATTTCTGCTAGACGCTCTGTTACTCCCAGTTCTCGCTCTCGCTCTCCCTCCTTCAATGACCCAGGTTCCATCTCTCTCTCTCTCTCTCTCTCTCTCTCTCTCTCTCTCTCTCTCTCTCTCTCTCTCTCTCTCCCTCCCTCCCTCTCTCTCGCTCTCTCCCTCCCTCCCCCCGCCCTCCATCCCCCTCCCTCTCTCTCTCTCCTCAGTGTGTGTATTTTGTATTGTGAATGTGTGTTTCTTTTCAGTTTTTGGGAGTCAGTAGGAACTTCAGTCTAGGATAGTCTCACGGTTCCGCTAGTGCGTGTGAATGTGTAAATTTATTTAATTAAGGGGATTGTCATTTTTGATTAACAATGTCGGTTGTTTTTTTATTGATGAAATGCCTAGGTAAAAAATTCTTTCTTGTTTTCTTTTTCAAAGTTTTGAAGGTGGTGAATTATGATTTTACCTCTTGGGGCAGTTTGGATCATGGGTTTTAAGCCTCGTTAGCTCAGGAATGAGAATGAGATTATAAGATACAGATGTGTTAGAATTTCAATTGATTCCCGTTAATCCATGATCCAGACAGCTCCTCAATTTAACAACTTTGTTTGGATTAGAGTTTTTTTTAGAAAATATGATATGCAACGAAGCCGTTAGATTAAATGCCATGTTTTTTATTCCAACTGAATTCTATGAAATGAGTACTGCATATCTAAAATCTAATGAGTTAATTTGTCTTATAAGTTCACATTTTGCCTCACTGATTATGTTAGTATATATATAAAGTGATCGTCAAATTGTTTGAGTTGTGTATTATATTTTGCTCCTCTATGATATGAATTAATGATTGGTTGAGTGGCAGATTAAAAGAGCATCCAATTTCAATTACACATCAGTTATCACATAGTTGTTTAGCTTCTTAAGTTTCATATAAATGTTGTGCTGATACATAGTCATGCACTTTGAGGCGCATTATCATGTTGCAGATTAATTTTGTAAACACGTCTTTATGTTATTTGTACCAGTAATCGGTTTATGGATGACAGGATGACTGCTCTTGTAGTAGTAGTTGGACTGGTCCTAGACCTCCATGCCTATTCCTGTATTTATTTGATGAGAAATGCAAGATGAAAAATGGCACTATAATTTATTTGAATTTTGAGACAATAGCATATTTGTTCATTGCGAATTTTAATTTCCTGTGTAGACCATAAGAATATCAAATGCTATGATAAAGGCTAAATTAGAGTCTTTTCCATTTTCAGGTTTAATGATATATGTCAGATTTGGAATAAGAAATGATTTTTCACATGTAAAAAACTTGAAAGTCAGAGCTGCATCAGTTGATTAAATATTATACATATGAAAAAACTTTATTTGTATTTGACACAGAAAATGGAAGAGTGCGTGTTGCTGTTAGAGTTCGTCCTAGAACTGAAGAGGATCTTGTTACCGAAGCAGATTTTGCTGATTGTGTTGAGATTCAGCCAGAGGTGACCGGAAATAACTATCAACTACCCCTATGTTTTGTATACTTCAAATGGTTTTGCTTCTAGTTTCATTTCAAGATACTATTCTGTTATGGTGTACTAGCTCTTCTTAAAAGCGTATACTGTGGCACATGTAGATATATCTTATGTGTACTTCATACAATGTAGAATGAAGATATCCTTTTCACTTCGTGCAGCTGAAGAAGTTGAAGTTAAGAAAAAATAACTGGAGTTCAGAGGCTTATAGATTTGATGAAGTATTCTCCGGAGGTGCTTCACAAAGACGTATTTATGAAGTAGTAGCAAAACCAGTAGTGGAGGTAAAATATTAGCAAAACCCATCTCGAATTTAAGAAAAGTTCTATTTTTGCCTTCGAAGTTTTGATTCCATGTCAACTAGATGCTAAAATACCACACATATGAGAATTCTGAAGTTACAGTAGTAGTTAATATATAGTTTTATTTGGCTGAGGGTTTTTTATAGTTGTAATCATACTATGCCTTTGAACTCTTATGTTTACTGAGATAATGATTACCTAATTACTTGAATTGCTGTAACTTGCAAGTCCGATTATGACCATATATATAGATCGACTATTTATTTTATTGTTGATATACTTTGGTAGCGCATAATACTATTCTTCTTCATAGACATTCTCCCTTTCGCATCTCATATGATTCAGTACGAAGTTCACCATTTGTTTCAGCAATAGTCATTTTATTCTTACACAATTCATAGTTGTGTTTGAGACTCTCATCAGCCAGTATATGGTCCAATGGAATATTTTCCTAGTCCTCTTATATTTTTTATACGATGAATATTTAATTTGAGTAACTATTGGTTGTTGTTAATTACCTACCGTCAATTTGAAAAATATTTTTGCAGAGTGTGTTAGAGGGGTATAATGGGACAATTATGGCTTACGGTCAAACAGGTACTGGAAAGACTTACACCCTCGGCAGGCTAGGTGAAGATGATGCATCTGAGCGTGGTATTATGGTTAGAGCTTTAGAGGATATGATTGCAAACACATCAGCAGCATCTGATAATTTGGAAATATCCTATTTACAGGTATCGAAAGTAGTTTAGATTTTAATTTCATGTTTTCTCGGGGAGTTGGGTATGCGGGTTGATTGGACTGGGATAATGAGATGTTGGGAAAAAAAATTGAGAAAATAATTGAATACAATTCAAAGTGGAATAATGTTTCTAACCACTTTATTACATTTGCAACTGAAAATAAAGAGAACTTGCTCGAAAAATACTAATTACGTTTTTGAACTCAAATTAGGAGTCAACCTTTGTCAAATTCTGTACATTCCTTAGTTTATTGTGGTTTTTAAGCATTCTATGAATCTGCAGTCTCTGAAAACAGAAGATGCTAGTTATCATGTAAGTTCATTTGTTGACTATTACCATGTACTCCGACTCAAGTGATAAGGATTACTATTATTACATATATATTCCCCAAAACTTCTTGCATTCTCGTTTTACTTGTCTCTTGCAACTGTTGGGAAATGTTACGTAACACACAAGTTCACTCTTGATCACACTATGTAATAAGCTGCAAGGAAATACCCCATAAATTCAGAGAATTCATGACATGTCACTATGTACTACTAGTTGGTTAGGTGTTTAATTAGGCAATTCAATATATATTTTCTTGTTAAGTGTGCTACTTCTTATTTATGAAAAACTGTTGCCAATTTCTTCTCCCAGCTGTACATGGAATCTGTGCAAGATTTACTTGCACCAGAAAAGATCAATATTCCAATTGTTGAGGACTCAAAGACTGGGGAGGTTTCAGCACCTGGTGCTTCAGTTGTTGGAATTCAAAATCTTGACCAGTTTTTACAAGTATTGAGAGTTGGAGAAACAAATCGTCATGCAGCAAACACAAAAATGAACACAGAATCTTCGCGTAGTCATGCAATTCTTATGGTGCAGTTGTCTCTTTATCTCAAAATTTCTCTATTTACCCCCATTTTTTTGTAAAAGAAAATCTTTTTAACCTTTTAAATATTCAATGAAAGCTTCTTATGTTCTGTGTTTTTAAATAGTCAATGAGAGCGTCCTATGTTCTATGTTCCTCTTTATCTTATTGTTTATTTTACAGATAAATGTTAGAAGATCTGTCCAAGTAAACGAGGAAAATGATACATTTGCGATTCAAAAGGATGGCAGAAGTGACTTGTCTGGCTACCATGCTACACCTACTGTCCGAAGGAGCAAGCTGCTCATTGTTGATCTTGCAGGATCCGAGCGATTAGATAAATCTGGTTCGTTTTTTAAAATGCGGACAGTTTCAATTATTTATAATTTGCAAATGAAACTTGTAATAAACTTGTCCATTATTTAGTGGGTATATAATAGCTTTCAAGGGAACAATTGCAAGTGCTATGGAAGTCATGCACATATAATGGATTAGGCACAGTTGTCCATGCAAATCAAATAAGATTTAAAGAGAAAATCAAACATCTTTGTAACTCGGTTTGGTCCTCAATGACCTAGTTCCACTTCCACATATCTCAATCCTTATCTCAATCCTAAAACCTTAACTCATTGTAAAAATTGTAACACCCCCCCCCCCCCCCTCTTCCATTAGCAAACCTCTTTCGGACAAAATACAGTTTTTGTTAAAGATCCTCTGTCACTCAGATTCATATTAAAATTTAGGCCTCTTATGAATAAGAAAATTACTTAACATTAAATTCCTTTTCAGAAAAGGTTTTGGGTTGTATCTTAGTAGTTCATGCACAAATGAGCATATATAAATTATTTTTATTAATTCTCTTTTACAATGATTATCGCAGGGAGTGAAGGTCACACAGCCGAGGAGACCAAATTTATCAATCTTTCTTTGACTTCTCTGGGAAAATGTATAAATGCATTGGCTGAAAATAGTCCTCATATACCTACTAGAGATTCTAAGCTCACAAGATTGCTTCGTGATTCTTTTGGAGGTGATGCATCTTTATTTCTTTTTTAATCTCAATAACCTCTTTTATTGAATATGAAGTGTGATACACTATGTGATACTCGTAGGGACATAGTGATCACTATATGGTTGAAGTTTGAGCAGTCTTATGTTATAATATACATCATTGTTATAAGGTTTTATAAATTATACATTTGTAGTCGTTCATTTAGAAATTTTATAAGATGTATGTCATTGCATGTGCAGAATGTTTGATCTATCTTTATATACCGTTTGGAAGGGAAAGTTGTTTTTTAATTAGGTAAAACAACAATGTGATTACTTTTAATAGAGTTTTGCTTTGTTGGTGACTTGAATTATTGTGTTCTAGATTACCTATGTTACTCACATGACACTCAGACACGGCGTTTTGTCCAATTTAAAGACAACATATGTAAAGAAAAAAGAGGAGAAATATGAAAATGAAAAGACGATAGCGTGGCTTCGTTATTGATAGAAAGACGTGTATTGATCATAGGAAATCCAGTATAAAAATCCTATTTGTTTGTTTTTGTGAATTGCAGATTCCTTTTAATAGTAGTTTTATTTTTATTTCTTGCTACAATACCTTCTTGATATACACTTGTTTATTCACATGTCCAAATAAGATTATGATCCCTGTGTAGTCCAATACTCTGGCCTGTGTCGTGCCCAACCTTATAACTATCTTGTGAAACAGGCAGTGCACGAACTTCTCTAATCATAACTATAGGGCCATCTTCTAGGCATCATGCAGAAACCACAAGTACTATCATGTTTGGCCAACGGGTGAGCTATATCTGCACACATATTGTAGCATTTTCTTTTATCACCCTTAATTCTCCACAATATTTTAGCATTTTAGTAATTTTATAATGACAAATTCCTTGCAATAAACCCTGTAGTGATGTAGTTTCAAAGAGTTCGGTGAAAAAATATCTTTTATTCTTCTTAATTATGAAGATGGAATATTAGAAATTAGAATGTTCCACGTATTTCCTTCCCTATTTTTTTTATTATATATATAAAAAGACCTCTAAAGGGAAAAGGAAGTCATTTGCAAATATGCGAAAGTCTAATTTAAGTGTGTATGTATACATTCCCAACACGATACTAATTTCACATAGTCTCAGCTGAGCATGCATCTATACTTTCCCAACATAATACTCCTGTGAACTTTAAATTAATTAGACATAAACTTCGACCGATGATACAATACTTGAACACTTGATCGCTGATACAGTTATTTTAGTATTAAATACCAATTGTTTTAATGTAAAATATGCCCGGTCTTAATTTTTCTGCAATAGGAACTTAAGCCAGTTAAGATATTCTTGCAATTTGTATGCTCATCCTACTTTTATTTGCTCCAGTTCGAGCACATAATCATAGCCCTAGCAGTCACGAGAGACAGAAAGAAGGAAAACAAAATAAATATAATGACTTTGTTATGAGCTATGTCAACTTGAATAGTGAATTTTGTTTGATAATACTATGAGAATTTGTTCACAAAGAGAGAAGAATGATTAACTCGCAACAGGAGGCACTTCAAAAGTCCAGTATAAGTTGAACCAATCTACAGGCCTGCATTTTCACACACTGTTTACATGTTGTGGCACATAATGATGCTGAAACTTTGGTTGGCTATATATTGTACTTCATGCGTATTCTTTTTTCTTTTCATTTTTTTGTTTTTTCTGCCACTCTCTCAAAATATTAAAGACGGTGTGATTCTTGTTGATTAATCAGGCCATGAAAGTAGTGAACACGGTAAAGCTAAAAGAAGAATTTGATTATGAAATCTTATGTCGAAAGCTTGAGAAGGAAGTTGATCACCTTACTGCAGAAATGGATAGACAGCTGAAGATGAAGGATAATGACATAATTAAACTAGAACGAGAGCTTGAGGAATGTAAAAGTTCGTTTGCTGAAACAGAAAGTAGTTCCGCAGCAAAATCTAAGGTACATCGCTCTGCTTGACCCGTGGTATTTTTAATGCTGGATCTATCATAGTATATATGTTGTCACAAAGTGATGGTGTAGAATCAGTCACTTGAAAGTACGGTACCGCCAGCATCTTCTTTACTTTATATGGACTCTGACTGTAGTTACTAGAGGCAGAAAATATTCGTCTAGAATCCGAAATGAAAGAAATGCTTAAGGAACTCGATCTTCAGAAAGTTCAAAATGATTCACTTTGCAATGAGGTTATACGACTGAAAGCGAAAATTGAAACTAACAAGGTACTAGAGAAATTAAAACACTTTCTTTGCCATTTTCTAAACATATACTGTCAATTTCTATGCTTAAAATTGTGCCTTTGTTTCTTTAGGATTGATGCTAGATTAGATTATAACAATGACGATTTATCTTTTGTTCACAGTTGGTTGAGAAAGAGAATTCCCGATTAGAGGTAGAAATGAAAGATTTGCTAACGGAATTGAGGCTGCAGAAAGATCAAAATATTCTGATGCAGGATGATATTACACGCCTTAAAACAAGTCTCAGCCATAGCTCGGTACTTACATTGTTTTTTCTTTTCTTTTTTTCATTGTGTTCCCTTAGGCCAAAAGGCCTACTCTACTTCTCAATCTATCTCCCTGAGGTTTTACTGATATCCGGAAGAAATTATAGAAAGTGAATCATGAAAAAGTGCCTGATATCAAACTACAATAATTTTATTTGGCACTTTAATCATGACAGAAACACCTTACAGTATAATGGCGTATTCTTAAAATATATTGTTTCCGCTATCATTAACAAAACTATAAAAGAAGATGTAATATTTAAATACATGATCACTATATTGTTCCTAATAGGGGATTGGAATCAGCGTGATGTGAAGGTCTCATTCTGACTGTATGCAAGATTATACAAACTGTATACACCAAGAAATTACAGATTATGCCTGTAAGAAAAGAGAAAGAGAAAGAGAAAAGTAAAATAAAATTATGAGGAATGCCTTACAGAGTGACAGAGTGTTATGACATGTATGTAATCTCAAACTCGCGGGCAACATTGTTTAGCAATATAGTTATCGACCTACATGCTGGTCAAATACATGGTGACCCCTTATGTGGAAAATCTTCTTGGTACTGGTCGATTCTTCAGCCCTTCATTCTCCACTTGTTGGCTTTTGTCAGCCTTTAGAGCAAGAGAATCCACTGGTAATGAACGTGAGGGACCCCATTAATTAACTTGTCTGGTAAAAAAGTGTTTCTAAAGTGATTAGAGAGCTCGGACAAATTTTGATATCACAACTTACTCCAGTAATTATAATACAGATTCTTTTCTATGGACACACAGATGTCATCACAGATACATTTAAATTGATGTATATTGTGCAATAATAACTTGCAGTTCAACTAAGAGGTCTGAAACCATGTATATTTGCACATCTATATATTACATATCTATATCTTGCTTCTTATTTTAAGAATCCCCTCAAAGTTTTAATTCTATTTCACTGAAATCCCATCTAGACAGAACACAGATACTAATGCTGTTTGTTTGGGGCTGTTTCTAGAAACATCAGTGTGAAGATTTTTCAAACCGGAAAGTACTTGCAGAAACTACCCAAATTTATGAGAAGAAAATAGCGAACTTGATGAAGCAGTTGGAAGATGAGCATGCATGTTCTGAACGTGTCAAGGAACAGTCGGATCTGATGGAGAAGAGAATAGCTGATTTGATGATGCAAGTAGAAGATAAGCGTATGCAGTCCGAAAGTGCTGAAAAAAAGTTAGTTGTGATGAGGATGAAAATTTCAGATCTTATGACAAAAATGGATGATGAGCGCTATCGATCTGGGAGTTCAAAAGAACAAATAGATAAACTGCAGAAACTCCTGGGTGATCATCAAACATCAACTCAGGTCAAGCTCCAAAGCTGCGATTACTGGTTATATGCCATTGATGCTGAATATCATGTGTTATATCTTATTCATTTTCATCCGGGCTCTCCTTTTGTTCGTCTAATCAAGTTTAGAGATGCATGTTCCTTTTGTTTTTTTGTTACAAAATAAGTGTACATCAATTATCAATAATTTTAGAAGGCAAAGTAGCATACATTCTTATCACATGGATTTAACATAAAACATATGGCATCTACATCATATCATCATTATGTCATGACACTATTTTTAGAAGATAAATTTTGCTCCTTTAATATAACTTATAACTTTAAATTGTGAGGCTGATTTTCTTGCCTATTCCTTATAACAGATAGAACATAATACATTTCAGAAGGCACTAGAAGAAAGCAATCAAATGTATGAGAAGAAAATAGCAAACTTAGTTCAACAACTGAAGGATGAGAAGGCTCGTTCTGTAGCTGCAGAGGAACAATTGGTTGCATCAAGGAAACCACTTGGTGATAATGAAACTATTATTCAGGTGAGGTGTATACACATATATATATAGCTCAAGATAATGCACTAACATATGATTCCACTAATCTAGAATGCAGCAGTGTTGTTTTAAATTTGATTGTAGTTAAATTGAAAATTTAATGCCTACATTTTGTAATTTTAATAATTAGTTAATTACTACACATTGCAAACGATAAAAAGTTACAATAAATGTGAAGATTAGCGAGTACTACATAAACATGCTGACTAAAGATTTTCTATGTATACTGGCTGCACATGCATAGTCTCATGTCAGTGTATTATTAACTTGATATGCTAATCCAACATGGCAACACTAATAGGCAGTCCTGTAGGTGTATGTTTTTTAGATCATATATATCTACAAGTGAATATTGCACAACATGTTTTGTTGATTCTGGTATATCTCACTAGTGGTAATACGATTTTAATATATGGAAAAATCACTTCCCTTTTCAATACATTTAGTGACTATGACACCACAATTTCATCTTTTGTCCCAAATTTGCGCGTAGTACTCCTTAATAAAATACTCTAAACTTTACTTATGGTATCGGATAATTTTAACAACGGTCGAATACATGCCTATTGGAGATAAATAAGTCTAGTTTTACCTGGCAATTCCGTCATTCTATGTTACCTCTTGGTTGCTTAATCCATGGTGCAAGGAAATTACATTTTTTTCAGTTACTATTATATTCCCCTTCAAAGTGTCAAGTTTTTTTCTTCTTTCTTTTTGGTTGCAGGTTTCAGAGAAAAAAGAAATAGGCAACCTCAGAAGGAGAATAAAGGAGGTGTCTCAGCTGCATGAAACAACTTTAAATGAACTTCAATCCTTAAAATCAGAATACAAGGATCTATTATCTGACAAGGTATGTTTGGAATCTGAATAGGGACAAATAGGCTCACAGATCACCACTATCTTTTGTATGTAATCAATGTGACTTATATAGATCCTTACAACTGCAGAGGCAAATTCATTGTTAGTTCATTGTTTACTCCCCTATATAGTTGACCCTTCTTATGAAACTCACCTTACCTTGTTTCTTTGCATAATTTTATATACAATCCTGTTTTGGTTTCCTAGCAATGTATTAAACCGTGCTAAGAAAATCTATTTTTGCGCTAAATTATCAATTAAGTTTTAGGTAGCGTTTTTATCCTCTGAATTGCAGATTAAAGAGAAAGATGATACTGACAACCTTAAATTGAAACTACAAGAGATGTCTCAACTTCATGAAGTAACAGTTAATGAACTCCAATCCCTGAAATCAGAACACGGAAATTTGTTGTCTGAGAAGGTGAGTTTGGGATATTGGAATATGAAGTCTGATATATGTCCTGCACAAATTTTCCTGTAAAATGTTAATAGCTTCAATTATATAGCTGTTCTTAAGTACAAATACTCTGGGCTTCATTATCAGCGCAGGAGAGGAAAATTTAATTGTGCAGGTCTCTTTTTACCCTCTTTTTTATACTATTTAGGACAAAGTGAATGACGAACTCTACATCACGAAACAAGCACTTATTGCTGAGGAAAGACGAAGGAAGGACGTTGAACATGAGCGCGATGTAATAAAGAAGGTTGTTCCTGAAAGTGAAGATGATTACGAGGTATGGGTTCCACAGAAACACAAAATTATCAGTTTTTTCATTCTCCTAACTTGTTCAATGTAAATGGTCCACAGGATAAGAGATCATATATGAAAGAAAATATAACTAAAGGATCTTCAGCTTTCAGTACACCTTTGGCTTTACAAAAATCATTGAATGTATCTAGAGATGTATTTTCCGGGCAAAGAACCACCATAGCAAAAATATGTGAAGAAGGCAAGATTCTTCTTAATAATCTATTTTTATTTTTCAAAATTTGATTTTTGACTAGAATCTCTTTTCTTTGTTTAACGATGGATCCTGTCAAATTATCTAAGAAAATTATTGTGCATTTTTAAGTTAAAGAGTACTCCTAACCATGTGAATATGCTCAGCATTGCATTTTTAACTAACTGAGCATATATTGCTTTGTTTTCCAGTGGGGCTTCAAAAGATACTAGCTCTGTTAACATCTAGTGACATTGATGTGCAAATTCATGCTGTAAAGGTCATAGCCAATCTTGCTGCTGAAGGTACATGGCTATCTACTATTATCTACATTTGCCAGAATCTCTGTGTTGTATAATGTGTTAAAGGTTAGATAATACAAAATTAGCTTATACTGATGCTTGTGGTAATATTATGGGATAAACGCATGTTTCCTTTGCAGAGTAGCATTTCTCATGAATGCTAAAAAGAAAAATAATGAGTTCAAATACACCTTAACTTAGCATTAAGAGTTTGTTAGCCTTTCTCGTAGAAATCCTGATAAAATTAGAGTTGAAGCAGGCATTAATATTTGCCTGAAGAATTTGAAAAGCATTTGTGAATCTTTCCGTTGCATGTTTATCATGTATTTTCTTCTCCCTATGCTTGTCAGTTGCCACAAAAAAACCGATTCAGCCTCTTATCCATCTTTGCTGGATACAAAATGGACAAATTGCAATATTTCTGTTTGGTCTTCTTTTGAAAGCTAAATTCTTAAATACTGTAATGCTTAAGTCTTAACTATATGGAACAGGAAAAGCTACTAATATCTTCATTAATATACATACGTGATCCCTTTAATTCCTTCGAGTACCGGTGTCGGACACTCGACACTTAGACATGGACACTCGGACTTGGACACTTGCTTTAGGCCAAAAACATGTATATTTTTCAAAATGTTGCCAAGTCCGATACTTGGACATGTATTCATGTCGGACACTTCTAGCCGAGTCCGAGTAACACAGTTTGCAAATTTGTGATCATTTAGTTGTTATCATGTTCACTGCGCAACACAATAAGCAATCCTCATTAAAAGAAATGACATCATTTATGTGAAACTTATTTTTATGTTTAGAAGTGTTCATGCTTTTTTAATAAGAACTAATTTGCTACCAATGGTCTTTTGGCCCGGAGGATGTCTCTCTTGCTTCCTTTACAGGAACTCAAGGGTTCAAATTTTGCCAAGATGTGTGAGTGTGTTTTATTACCAAAAGAAAGAAAAAAAATAGAACTAGTTGCTCAATATTCGCAACTGAAAACAGGTCATATCCACAGAAATTGCTCACTGCTATTGCTCTTCTAAAGGAAAATATTGTTGTATTGGTCATTGATAAAAATCCTATGTGACAAAATATATTTCATTATAGATGTTAATCAGGAAAAGATTGTCGAGGAAGGAGGCCTAGATGCACTGCTTATGTTGTTACGATCATCCCACAACACGACAATACTTAGGGTTGCTTCAGGGGCAGTGGCAAATTTAGGAATGAATGGTACTTAAGTCTCCATATTCTTTACATCCATATACTATTGTGATATTCTCAATAACTCCAACACTGTACATTGTTGTTTTTCTTCCATATGCACTCAGTATGCAGAGTTGCAGACCTTATGACAATATAGTTTCAGTAAATGATGAGTGCTTATTATCCTGAAACAGTATCTGATGGATCTGAATTTTGCTTTTAATCTTAGAGAAAAATCAAAGCTTAATTGCAAGTAAAGGAGGTGCTCGACTACTAGCAAATACAGCATCCCGAACAGATGATCCCCAAACTCTCAGAATGGTGGCTGGAGCAATTGCAAACCTATGCGGAAATGGTAAGCTCATGATCGTTATTAAAAATAGCAATTTGCTCAGTGTTTCCTTTGCTTTCATGATTCCATTAGTTATGTAGTCCTTTTCTTCTTTAGATATGAATAACTTCTTATAAACTGATGCAACTTTGTTTATTGGAATTTTGACAGAGAAGTTGCATTTTTTGTTGAAAGAAGAAGGTGGTATTATAGCACTCCTCGGAATGGTTAGATCCGGGAACAGTGATGTAATTGCACAGGTTGCCAGAGGAATAGCAAACTTTGCTAAATGCGAATCTCGAGGAATTAATCAAGGTCCGTAAAAGTTTATCTAGATCAGATTTTAAGCAGTTTGCCAGACTAACATTACAAATTGCAGGTCACAGGAAAGGCCGCTCACTTTTAATAGAAGATGCTGTGCTTGAATGGTTGATTTCCAATACGAATATTGCCTCAACTGCGACGCGGCGTCACGTGGAACTCGCTCTTTGCCATTTAGCACAAAATGGTAAGCAAGATATACTCATTTTTGTTTGATTTCCTTATTATACATGGAGATTGAGATATGCAGAGAGTCAATATTATATTAAAAGAATCTGTTTACTCGTTTAACACCACGTACTCTTCTCATAATTCGTGACCACCTAAGAGATCTCCCACCTTTGCTCCGATTACAGCTGTGTGGTATCTTCCCCTTCTCTTAAGCTTATGAGCCTTTGTCTTCCCCGTCCAACACAAGGCCCTATCTTCTTATCACTTGCAATTTTTGCACTCTCTTCCCCCTCTCCACTTGCATTGTCTATTTAAACTATTGAAGAATTGTGTAATCATTCAAAAAACTAAATACAAATTTTACTAAATATCGTTGAATACAAATTTGTATTCTGAGTTGGAATGTACTGATGCGTCTTAATTATTGCAGTGGACAATGCCAACGATCTTATATCCTCAGGAGGGTTGAAGGAACTTGTACGTATATCGACAGAATCAAGCAGAGAAGATATCCGTAACTTAGCAAAAAAGACACTGAGATACAATATATTGTTTCAAGCACACACATAATCTAGTAGCTCTAAGTTATATTAAAAGAAATGATCATATCTGTTCATCTTGCCTCCCTGTTTGCATTTTGTGAATATCATTCAGGTGAGACAAGTATAAATGATATCTGGACATTAGTCTCTCCCTTATTAAGAGTTTACAGTGAAAAAATTGCACTGTCTAAAATCAAATGTCGCTTGTTCTTGTGCTTCCCCGTTGCATTTAACTTCTTGAAACTGTAAGGCTGTGAGCTCTTATGAATACCATATTCACACATTTATAACAACTTTGAGCTGATTGGTACTTTTCAAGTTAGGATAATGTGAGGAGAAAAATAAGTTTTACGGAAGGCTTTAGAGAGATAAATTGGGAGCTTTGTTTGTAAAAATAATTCTTATGGTTTATATTAACTCACAGTTAAATTTCTTTGAAAGTAAAGTAATAGCTTTTGGACGAAAAAGGTGCATAGATTATTATTTTTATCATTTTATCGAAAAAATATTATATTTTAGGGTGTATTTACAAACAAAAGTATTCAGTTGGTTATCGGGGAAAAATCAATATACTTATAATGTCGAATCAGGATCAACTAGGACATAAATAAAGTATTGGGTCGAACTATTATATGATGTCAAGGTAATAGCTATGAATAGTCGTTGACTTCCGGGAAAGGATAGAAGAATGGGACCTATTACGGGACAGATAATTCATTACAGATAACTATTCTATGATATCAAGGTAATAGCTATGAATAGTCGTTGACTTCCGGGAAAAGATAAAAGAATGGGACCTATTACGGGACAGATAATGCATTACAGATCATTACGCTTCAATCGAGTTATTCTATTCCATCTCTTAGAAAGAAAAAAACTTAAATCAAAATACTTAATAGCAATGGCGATACATATATACAAAACTCTACCGTGAGCACACGCAATTGAATTGTAGACAGGTCGTAATGCCAGAGGAATCATTACCGCAGGGCATAGAGGGGAGGTCATAAGCGTAACGTAAAATAGATTTCAGATAGAATGAAGAAAAATATATACGGTAGAATCGTAACTATAGAATACCGCCCTAATCGAAATGTGAGAATTTATAATACGTAATCCATTGATTTTGAATGATTGTTGCTGATTTTGTCCGATTTTAATTGTGCGCAGATTTTAGCGGGTGTTGGCCCTAAATGTCACTCAAACACAAATTATAATTCAAAATATCACTTATGGAAATTAACGCCCAAAATGTCACTTCACAATGGAACTTCGTGTAGCGTTTAAGGCGTTTTTCTTTTAAAATCGTAAAACAGTATTTCGTGTAACGTTTCGTTGTTTTTTAATAATTTAAAAATAATAAAAAACGTTACTTGAAAGAACGTTTTAACTTGTTTGAATTTTTTAAAGTTGGCAAAAAGTGAGATTAAGTGGTGTTTTAAAATCAAACACTACATTATCTATCATTTTGGCCCAAAACTCTACTTTATCAAGCGTTTTCCATATATTTTTTTTAAAAAATTAACCTCAAATAAAAAATTGTTAATTCCTAAAATATTAAAAAATTATTTAAATTATTTCTATGTTAAAAAATATTTAATTAAATTACAATTCTTGCAGGTTATTATATGAGCCCGTATGGTTTATCCAGTGCGCACCCGAAGGGTAGCGGCTGCGGGTTACCTAAGATTAAAAAAAACCAAAAGGGGATTGGTGAACCCTAAAATGTTAAAAATTATTAAATTAAGTTACAATTCTAAATTTAAAATTGTTTAATTTTTATAGTTTTTTATCGTAGGGAACCCACAACCGCTACCGTTCGGATGCGCACCGGGTAAACCTCACGAGCTCATGCAATAGCCTGCAAACCACGTAAACCAAGATAAACTGCATTAAAGCGACATGCTCTGACTCATGAGACATAATCGTAAATTCTCCTCCCATGAGATTCAAACTTGTGCCCAAAAGGATATTTACCCCGTTTTTAACCAACTAAGCCCACCCAGGCAAAAAAAATTAATATTTACACTTTTGGTTCTTGGGGTTTAACCCTAGCTTAAATTAGGATTTAGGCTATAGGCCGTAAAGCCTAAATCAGTGTAATATTTATTAATTTATTTTTTAATATTTCTAAAACCTAAAAGTAATTGGTGAACCCTAAATATTAAAATTGTTAAATAATGGTATAATTTTAAAATTTAAAAATACTAAATAAAAAGAAATCTCGAAAACGTAACTTTTTAAGGACATTAAATAATACACCAAAAGCAGCTCAAATTAGAAAAAAGAACATGCACACAAAATGTTAGTTAATCTAACGTTTGCCACCTTAGAATGTAAAAAATAATTATAGCAAAACGATATTTCATGTTGCATTTTGTCCTGTTTTCAAAATGCTACACGATACCTAGTTATAAAATGACATTTTGGGCCATAATTCTCAAATGTGACATTTTGAGTAGTTTTTTACCGAAATAGTAATATTTTGGTAAATTTCTTGATTTTAGCGGAGTTGTTGAATAAATCTGGCTGAGTAGTGATTCTAAAAATACATCAAAATCTTTTGGATTTTGCTAAAATTTCTGAAAATATAAAATACACTAACAAATTCATCAAAAACTACGATTTTATAAAATACAAAAAAAATAATGGACTTTTAAATACCACCAAATTTTAATGGATTTTTTTTAAAATTCAAATTAAATATCACCGGATTTTAATGGAGTTTTTTAAATCTAAATTGATACCCCATATTTTAAAAGACTTTTTTCAATCCTTTTGAATACCATCAGATTTAAAAAAAAAAATTAGAATGCAGACGAAATATCCTAGGATTTTCAAAATTTAAAAAAATCCTTAAAAACTCAATTGTATACACCTCTCTTTGAATATTATAAAAAATTATTTTAATTACTTTAAGATTTTTATGTCTGTTACATATTATTTTCGATTTTTTGCTACGTTTTAAAATTTATAATCATTTATTTATATAATGAAGTTATTTTTTCTAATAAAAAAAATGTGAAACTAACTTTTGAATTTATTAGAAATCAAATGTTTATGCACCCCGAGGATATACTAATTTATTCTTTACGGCCAAATTGCAATAAATCACTTATGTTAAACTAACTTTGCCCATGCGAATTACGGAGGATTATGTTTATCATTTTTTTATATGATTTTTTTAAAAATATTTACTTTTTATTTAACTAAATTTTAATAAAATTATTTTATTCCCTAAAAAAATTATGATATTCATAAATAATGTATTTTCAAAAAAATTGTAATTTTTGTATTATTAGATTTAGTTATTGTTGTATTTTTACATTTTAACCTAAATATAACATATGTGTTATAATTTAGTTTATTTTTTCCATTATTTGATTTTTTTTCACATTATAAATTTTAAAGATAATATTTTAATCATATCACATAATATGATTATGTAATTATTTTTATTTTATTTATATATTTTATTTTCTTAATCTTGCGGAGTTTAATCAAGAATTGGAAAGTTGGTTGGGATTTGCATCTTACGCGTTTGTAACATTATTTTAATATTTTTCGATCTCAGTAGTGATTTTGAAAAAAAATATAATTTAAACTTAGTATTTTTAAATATATTTTATTAGATTTGTATTTCAATTTGAATTGTAATAGTTTATTATTATTATTATTATTATTATTATTATTATTATTATTATTATATTTCTTCCTAGTTTTTATATTTTATAAGATTCATGTATTTTAAATTTTTTAAAAGTCTGTAATTTTTCCAATTACAAAATGAAGCAAAACACATATACTATTTATACCTAAATACAATATAAATGTATTCTTAATTTTATAACATAAAAATTTATAATTTAAAATTCAAAAATATTTTTAATCAAACTTAATATTCCATTTTTTTAATAAAATGATCATATATTAACCAGATTAACAAATGATTTTTTGAGTTGATTGTTACTTATATTTATGTTTATTAAGATAATTTTTACTTGTATTATTTATATAACATTTTTAATATTAATTTTATATCATTTTAGAATGTGACGCCCTCAATCTCGGGATTAGGAAATGAGAACCCACACACTATTAAACTAATATAACAATAGCAGATATAATAAACCCCGATTAAATAATAACAGTATCTAAACAGGATTAAGTTTGAGACAAGATTACAACTACCAATCAGAATAAATATATTACAACCCAAAATATAATTAAATTATTTCATTCAATTCGACATGGAACCGACAGATAACCCATTGTATCTGAACTAACTTGAAAAGCCCTTCCAACTAACACGCTTGCTCACACACACAACAGCTACCTGCTCCGGCATCTGGAAACCTACAACACGGTAGGGACCGCCAGGAACACTCTTGCGAGCGGTGCGCCAAAGTCTGGCCATCTTCTTGCTTTACCGTCATGGTTAGATAAAAGAAAATAAATGAGCAAAGAAGCTCAACAAGTAACTATATAAACAGTTCTATATCACAATATCAGTATTAATATCTGAGGCATTCTACATTCATTCTCTAGGTGGCAGTAATTGGCTAAGTAAAGGTTATGAAAGATTTCGGGCTTTCAGGACTTAAGGCTCAAGATTGGGAGAAAGCCGACATTCTTCACAAATCATTAACATGATTATAAAAGAGTTTCTCAATTGAAAGAATCTATTAATGGAGCTTTGAGATTCAACAACTATTTATATTGACAGGGTTCACAGGTTTCATAACTTTAACGAAAATACAAATCATTTCATTTCCTCTCATTAAAAGAAGCAAACTGCTTTATGAATTAAAACATTTTCTCTTTTACAAAACATAAAGGAACCCTTGATTGGAATATCCATCTTTTAAAATAATATGGTGATCAGCCCGTACCGACTCCATCTGGTCGTTATGGTACCCATGACATTATTTCAGCCTTATGTTGGACTAGCCCCGCTAGCCTCTTATGTGACTAGACTAGTCCTACTAGTTTCTTACGTCTCTAATCAATCCATCAGGAATTCGTTTGGAAAACCTTTGTGTTGGAAGTGGAATTTTTTTTGACTAAGTTCATTTTTTCATTACCAAGAATATGAAATCACTCGGACTCATTCAAGTCGAATTTTTTTCTTAAGTTCAATTTAAAATTTCGAGGAAAATGAACGAATCGAAAGTAACAAGGATCAGAATAGTTCCAAAAGATCAATGCAATCAAGATATAGGGTTATCGAAGAATCCAGGTTGATCAAAACATTACGTAAGGGGATTCATAAAGGTTTTCTTAGGTTTACGAGATCAAAAGGTAACAAGGTGATAGAGCAAAATAATAAATGCTGGGATTAATAGGGTTATTATAGAGGATCATTAGGGTTTGATAACAAGTTATTACAAGGATCGATATCAGGGTTTCTCAAAAATCAATGATACGTTCTTCACAGTCGCTATAAAGGATCATTACTTTGTCATGGCATTGATAATATCCTCTCCATAATCAAATTCATAAGAGTAGGCAGAGTTACTTGACTCAAATAGCTTTCCTGCTTTATGGTATTCGAGCTACTGCCACCTACTACTTCTTTTCCTTTACTAGCCTGAATGCATTTGCTATCCGAATCTACAATTCAACATAAAACCCTAATTGGATACTCGATCACACTCGACGTTTCTCAGAACGCCTAACTGTTACCCCAATTCGCGATAACACTTAACTTATAAGCACATGCATCACACATAACACATATTAATACATACTTTTATACTCCTATATCCCGATTCATCCAACACTTCTCATATAACAAGTATTCACACAATCCCATGATTTTGATAACTCAATTCTATTAAATCGTAACTATGCTTACTCGCGATTACGCTTCAGTTTCACATATAATACAACTAACAATTCACCAGAATCCATATTCGATCTTAATTCTATATATTATAATCATATTTAACCAAGAATCGTGAAACCACATCAAGAATCGTGAGTCAAAACTTATATTCTTTACTTAATCATATACGATTTATCAATCAAAACCAAGTGAACTAACATGCATATATCTTATTGCATAATTTCCCTAAAACCGAATCAAAACACCAACTTATTCATATCCAACTATACACATATAAATTTTGCATGCATTTGAATCCAACATTTGATTTCTAAATTAACCAATAATCAATAAATCATCGAAACACTTATAAAATTAACATGCAATCACTTAAAATCGACATGCATGCTCTAAATCATGAATCACATCTAATTTCAACCCAAAACTAATAGACAAGTTCTAATCGAACAAGTTCATCACAAAAACCGAACCAAAAATCATATAAAACCGAGAGTTGTATTCGAATTTTCCAAATAACATGACATGCATCAATTAAAAATAGATATTTTTGCAGGGATCATAGAACTCAGGATTTGCATCACTTTTCATCACCAGCTCATCGGAGTTTATCGTCGGCGGCGGCGGTTTCCGGTGTTTCCCTCAACTCGAGGGTGTCCTTACTCGAAAACCACTGCTTTATTGCTAACAACCAACAACATATCATTTTTCTTTCATCAAAATGAACACACCATCAAACCCGAGCTTAAAACTCGAATATGATTCTAAGGGTTTCGAATTTCATTAACATGGAATCGACATGCAACACTAGAACAAGAATCTAGAAGCGAAAAGAGACTCGACCATGGTCTTAGATTAAGAATCGAGCAAGAACCGAGAGAGAGCAAGGAGGATAGAGATTACTGAGAGTGATCGAGAAAAGAGAGAGAGTTCGAGAATGCGAGAGAGAGAGAGAGAGCCGGGTGAAGGAGAAGAAAGAAAAGGGGTGGGGGAAATATATATATAATCCAGGGGCAATCTGGTAAATAGAAAAATCCTTTCTCTTCTTTTTTTTTGTTTTCTTTCTATTTTTGATTTACAACTAATTAAAATAATGTAATTTCTCTCCACTTAATCATAAATATTTAAACTTTCCTTTTTTTAAAATAAAACGCAAAACTAACTCTTTTCTTATATTTTAAACAAATTATTGCACAAATAGATTATTGTATATGGATTTTATAAATAAATCCAAATAATAGAAGTAAACTTCATAAAATCATTTTAAAATATCAAAATATCAAAATAAATCCAACTTCTATTTTTATAAAGTCCCTTGGACTATTTTAAATACAATAAAATAAATTTCGCACCTTGATCACATTTGTATAATTTTATAAAATGATTAAAGATCAATAAAATCCTTATAAAAATTATTAAAAATACCGCTGAGCGCAAATTTGAACACGTATACATCAAATATCATGCAGAAACACAAGATCATCAAATATAATTCACATTCACACTCTTAAACACTTTAATCCCTTTTAAAACGGGTTCTGTTCAACTTGACGGTCTGACAACACAGCTTAATCCCTAAGCTGACTCATCAAACTGGAACGAGTTACTTTACGTTCCCAGTTACCATTATACCACAATAACATTTAAACCATATAATCATTTAACCTTTTATTTATTAACATAATCCACATAAACCATAATTATAGCACCAAACTATAATTTATTCATTAAATTATATCGCGAAATTCCCAGTCGCTATAATCTACCCCCCCCAAAATGATTCAGTCCTCAAGATTTAGTCTAAACAAATAGATGGGGATACTTCTCTCGCATTTCACTTTCTAATTCCCAAGTTGATTCCTTTATCTTAGGATTTCTCCACAAAACTCTAACTAGAGGCACTACTTTATTTCTAAGCGCTTTCGCTTTTCGATCTAGGATTCACACGGGTTGTTCCACATATGATAGATCTTGTTGAATTTCCACTGGTAATAATTCAATCAGATGGTTAGCATCTGCATTATACTTTTTGAGAAGAGAGACGTGAAACACGTTACGAAGATGTTGCATTTGTGGAGGTAACACTGACTCGTATGCCACTTTTCCAACTTGCTTTAATACTTCAAACGACCCAATATATCTGGGTATTAGCTTTCCTTTCTTTCCGAATCTAGATAGACCTTTCCATGGAGATATCTTTAATAACACTTTGTCCCCAGTTTCGAATAGTACATCCTTTCGATTCTGGTCTGCATACTTTCTTTGTCGATCTTGAGCAGCTACCAGCCTTTTGCGAATTATTTCCTCCTTCTCTTTCGTTTATTGCACTAGTTCTGGACCAATTAGCTTACGCTCGCCAACCTCATCCAAATACGTAGACATTTCCTTCCATACAATGCCTCGTAAGACAGCATGCCAATACTTGCGTGATAACTGTTATTGTAAGAAAATTCAATCAATGGCAAATGATCGTCCCAATTTCCTTTAAAATCCAACGCACAGGTTCTCAACATATCTTTGATCGTTTGAATAGTCCTTTCGCTTTGTCCGTCTATCTACGGGTGATACGCAGTACTCATTTTCAACTTCGTTCCCAAATGATCATGAAATTGTCGCCAAAATCTCGAGTTGAATCTCAGATCTCTATCGGATATGATAGACACAGGTACTCCATGACGCATTACGATTTCATCCAAGTAAGAAATGCGCTTACTTTGTTAGTCGATCGATTATTACCCAAATCGCATCATGATTAGTCTTAGTCTTTGGCAATCCTACTATGAAGTCCATCGCGATATGCTCCCATTTCCATTCTAGTATGTCTAGTGGCTGAAGCAATCCACTCGGTCGCTGATGTTTCGCTTTTACCCTTTGACACGTATAGCATTTACTTATCCATTCCGCGATTTCCTTTTTCATGTTTGGCCATCAATAATTCTCTTTTAAGTCGTACATTTTCGTACTTCTAGGGTGAATTGAAAACCTTGAGTTATGCGCTTCCTGAAGAATCTCATGCTTTAATTCCACAACATTAGGGATCCAAATACGTGAGCCAATGCGGTATATTCCTTTTTCATCCTTTTGAGCTCTCACCTCTTCTCCTGTCAACTTATCTTTCTCGTGGTTCATCACTTGTTCTTGATAATATCGAATCTTTTTCAAAATTTCTGGTTGAAATGTCATCGCATATGTTGCTTTATTTACAAGTTCTGGAACTTGCACCTCTATTTCCAAATTCTCAAATTCTCTGATCAATTCTTCGGACGAAGTTAACATATTCAATCTTTCCTTGCGGCTTAGCGCGTCCGCTATAACGTTCGCCTTTCCGGGATGATAACTTATCATACAGTCATGGTCTTTAATTAACTCCAATCATCTTCTTTGCCTCATGTTCAATTCTTTCTGCGTGAAGATATAATTTAAGATCTTGTGATCTGTATAAATCTCACACTTTTCTCCGTATATATAGTGTCTCCAAATCTTAAGACCAAATACAATTGCTGCCAATTCCAAATCATGCGTAGGATACTTCTACTCACGTGGCTTTAACAGCCTTGACACGTATGCTATTACCTTTCCGTGTTGCATTAACACACAACCTAGTCCCTTATACGAAGCATCACTGTAGATTACAAACTCACCCTTCTCATCGGGTAGAACCAATACTGGTGTCATTACTAACCTTTTCTTTAGCTCTTGAAAACTTTCCCCACACTTATCCGTCCAAACAAACTTCTCATTCTTTCTTGTCAACTTAGTCATAGGAACAACAATCTTAGAAAAATCTTGTACGAATCTTCTATAATATCCCGCTAATCTGAGAAAACTTCTTACTTCCATGGGAGTCTTTGGCTTATCCCAATTCATCATAGCTTCTATCTTTGCGGGATCAACTTTGATACCTTCACTATTGACTACATATCCGAGAAACTGAACTTCCTTTAGCCAAAATTCGCATTTTGAAAACTTTGCGTATAACTTCTCTTTCCTTAAAATCTCCAAAGAAATCCTCAAATGTTTCATATGTTCTGCCTTCGTCTTGGAGTATATTAAGATATCATCAATAAATACTATCATGAACTTAACTAGATATTGCTTGAACACTCTATTCATAAGATTCATAAATGCAGTTGGTGCATTCATCAAACCAAATGCCATTACCAAGAACTCTTAGTGTTCATATCTTGTTCGAAATGTCATCTTGGGTATATCTTCCGCCTTTATCTTTAGTTGATGATACCCAGATCTCAAATCAATCTTCAAGAAACAGGTAGCTCCTTTTAGCTGATCAAATAAATCATCGATTCACGGCAGATGATACTTATTCTTAATAGTCAACTTATTCAATTTACGGTAATTGACACACAATCTCATGCTTCCGTCTTTCTTCTTTACAAATAGCACGGGCGCACCCCACGGGGATACACTTGGGCGAATTACTCCTTTTCTTAATAGTTCTTGCAATTACATCACTAATTTCTTCATCTTGACAGGCGCCATTCGATAGGGAGTTTTCGAAACTGGTTCCGTTCCAGGAGCTAAATCAATCGTGAACTCAATCTCTCAATCCGGAGGTAGTCCAGGTAATTCATCTGGAAACACATCGGGAAAATTGTTAACTACCGAAATATCTTCAATTCTAAAGGATTCTGTCTCTACATCCCTTACATGAGCCAAATAAGCTTCGCATCCTTTTCATGACAATCTCTTTATTTGAATAGCCATTAGAAACTTCCTTTCTTGCTTCTTCCCTCTAAATATCACTTCAGCTCCATCCTTAGTTCTCAATTTCACTTTCTTGCTTTTACACTCAATTTGCGCATAATGATTTGATAACCAATCCATCCCTAATATAACATCGAATTCTCCTAACTTAAAAGGTATTAAGTCAGCAGAAAAGTGCCGACCTTCTATAACTAAATCGTAATTGGGACAAATCCTACTGGCAGTAACTCTTTCTTGATTCACTACTTCTATAATCAAATTGGGTTCAAGAGGATACATAATGCACTTTAATCTATCAATAACACTTTCAGCAATAAAAGATCTGGTAGCTCTAGAGTCCATTAACACTTTAACTTCTACTGAATTTATAACAAGCGTACCCGCTACCACATCCGCATTCTGCACTACATCTTTCATAGTCATGTTGAATGTTCTTGCCCTTGACTGGGTTGTTGGTGTTGATGGTGGTTGTTGTCCAACAATCCTAAGCACATTTGCCTTATGAACAAGATCCTTACAGTTCCTTGCCATATGACCTACCTTTCCACACTTGAAACAAGTCATCTCTGGCTTTCCTGCAATGCTTGGGCATTCTGTTGAGTAGTGTCCTTTATGGTTACATTTGAAGCACGTCACATTCAGCTCATTGCACCTCCCTGAGTGTCGCTTTCCACAAATCTTACACTCCTAAATTTAAGGTCTATTATCCTTCACTGATTGTCCCGTCTTTTGGAAATGATTCTTCTGGTTTCCATTCCCGGGCTTGAACTTCCGAAACTTTTGGTTTTGATTCCCAACATTCCTTCCAAACTTCCCTCCAAATTTAGAGCTTCCTTAATCTTGTTCAGATTCCTCAAACTTTCTCTTCGGTTGCTTCTCTTTCTCCTTCTACAATCATCGCTTTCTGTACCAAAACATCATAAGTCCTTATCTCCAGAAGAGCCACTTGACTTCGAATCCACTTCTTAAGTCCTTGTTGAAATCTTTTGGCCTTCTTAGCTTCCGTATTCACGTATTTAGGCACAAATCTGGCCAACTCTGAAAACTTCACCTCATATTCCGCCACTGTCATGTCTTCTTGTCTAAGATTCTAGAACCTCATTTCCAACCGGTCTTGCATATAACTTGGCAAATACTTCTCTAAAAACATCTCTGTAAACTTTTCCCAGGTTATAACTTTTCATTCAAGCAACGCCTTAGAAGATTCCCACCAATAACTAGCCTCATCCTTAAGATAATAACTCGCGTACTGCGCCTTCTTATCATCCTTAACTTCCACTAACTCAAAAGCCTTCTCCATTTCTCTCAACCAAGACTGAGCTTTAATCGGATCTGGCAATCCTACAAACTCTAGGGGATGTACGGATTGAAATTGCTTGAAATTACCGACTTTAAGGGCTGATGGTTGTTGCAAAAGTTGAGAGAGTCGGTTCATCATAGGAGTATCTTGGTTTTGTTCTTGATTTTGGGTTTGAGTTTCTTCTTCTTGGTGATTTGGTGAAGTGGCCATTTCTTACAAACCTGATTGAGCAATTATTTAGCAATACGATAGCATGACATTGATATACAGTAATAATGATCTGTTTAGAAATAACTTTACGAGTTTTAATCTTTACCCAATTTGCACATGCAATGCTATTACAACATAATTCGCTCATCAGTTAGGGTTCTCACATGATACAAAGTATGTTTTCACAGGACATCAAGTACAGTTGCTTGGAAACATAGTATGCAAAATAGTTTATGAAAATTCCAAGGTCCACTATATGAAATAAGATACATGATTTATTTAATGATTCAAAGATACATAGATAAAAAGGTTTAAGTACAACAGGTGCTGACAGAAGGTACAATAATAAAACAGGGTTAAATAGAGAAAAAACTGGAAGATATCCCCCTATCTACCCCTAACTTTTATCTAGCTACTACTACCAACACTAAGTTCTGAAATACAATACAACATAAAAAAAGGAATCCCGGCATCTGACCAAGTACCCCAAAGCCTACCGGCGCTGAAAAAGAACCACAAACATAACAACCACGGGCTCCACCGAATGTCCCGTCTGACCTCATAACCTAACCATCAAAGTCCAGAATCTCCCTCAATACTGACAGCATCCAACGAATGATCTTATGCACTCTCTGGGCCTCAGCATCAGCATCACTGGAAGATGGTCCCTCATCCAACCTCCTCCGAGAAACCTGCTCCACCATCTAAATACGAACACTTCACTCATCCTCCAACACCGACGTCTGCTGCCTAGACTCACAATCTAGCCTGTCCACCAAAGCTCCCAACTCAGGAATATGAGAGTTGTTAGGAATATGTTGTGAACTTGATGATAAGTTAAACAAAACACCTTAGTAGATTTAACATAATAATTTTGTAGCTTTCAGCGGATGATTACTTCAATATCCGTTGAAAGAGTAACTTATGTAAAATAAGGACAGTAGCACATTTCTGCATACTTGTATAAGCTTAGTGAACTAAATTAGTGAGAAATGTTTAAGTCATGTTGACTACTAGGTTGATATACAAGATAGGTTGGCCAATTGTAAATAGATGATGCCTTGAAATCTTTTGTAAGTGAAATAGAGTTAACTGGCTAAAAGATAGTCTCAAGGGATGCTTCATAAAGCTTCAACGGATGCTCAGATAAAGCTTCAACGGATGTTCTATAAAGCTTCAACGGATGATCATCCAGAGTATCAACAGATGATCATACATAGCTTCAACGGATGATCCAGTGAAGCTTCAAAGGATGTTTAAATTCAAAAGAGCAGTTGATAGTGACTTGACAGTCACATGCGTTGATTGTATGCAAAAGGAATATGGCAGCCTGTTAAGCAAGATTATGAGAACAAAGAAGTATTACAATTTCCATGCAATTGTGAAGATATTCAAAGATGCTGGAATAGAGTAGTGAAGTAGCATGGAGTTATACTAGATATGTTTGTTTTATTATCTTGCTTATTGTCATGTAAACTTGGTGATATATAAACCAAGTGTAGCTAGTGGAACAAAACAACTAAGCAAACACATTTTGAAAGAGAGATAGAAAAAGCTGTACTTGTAAAGAATTTCTCTGTAGTTTGTTTGTTCTACTTGTAAAGAAGCTGTGAGCCAATTTGAGCTACACAGAGTTCTCAAACCGATATATATATATATATATATATATATATATATCTGGTGGATACATTCAAATTCACCAGAAAGTTTTAAAAGCTTGTGTTTTTATTACTTTGTGTTTTGATTTAAATAATTCTTTCATTCCGCACTTTGCAAATCAAACACTTATATATATTCAGTTAGAACACTTTTTAAAATCTTGAAAAAGTAGCCAGAATTACATTCAACCCCCCCTTCTGTAATTCTTGTTGTATTGTTAGGGAATAATAATTGGTATCAGAGCAAGCTCTTGAAGTACAAAGAGTGTAAAGATCACAACAAACAACAAGATGAATAAAAAGGATGTTGGAGTTAAAATTCCTTTTCTGGACAAAGATAATTATCACCAGTGGAAGGTGAAGATGTACCTATATCTTCTTTCCCAAGATGAGGCCTATGTAGATTACATAGAAAGAGGTCCTCATGTACCAATGAGAGCTGCAACTGGCAATGAGCCATCTGTTCCAAAACCAAGGCATAAATGGTCAGACCCTGATATTGAGCAAGTCTGTAAAGATAAAAAGGCCATGGATATATTGTTCAATGGAGTTGATGGTAATATGTTTGATAACATCATTAACTGTAAAACAGCCAAAGAAGTTTGGGATACAATCCAGATTATTTGTGATGGTACTGAGCAAGTAAGGGAGAACAAGATGCAGCTACTGATTCAGCACTATGAACATTTCCACTGTGAAGAAAGTGAGTCTCTCACTGATATTTTTAGTACATATCAAAAGCTACTAAATGCTCTGAAGTTGCATGGAAGAGTATATCAAACAAAAGACCCTAAACTCAAGTTCCTTAGATCTCTTCCAAAAGAGTGGAAGCCAATGACAGTCTCATTGAGAAATTCTCAGGATTATAAGGAGTTCACCTTGGAGAGACTGTATGGCATCCTAAAAACTTATGTGCTTGAAATAGAGCAAGATGAGAGGATGGAGAAAGGAAGGAATAAAGGAGGGTCGATAGCACTGGTTGTTGAGTTAATGAAAGAGAAAGAGAAAGAGATAAAGGTAGAAGCTGTTGAGTCTACATCAAAGGTCTGTGAAAATAAGGGTAAAGGATTGGTAGCTGAAAATGAAGATCACTTGAGCCAAGATAACATAGATGATATTGATGAACATCTAGCATTCCTATCCAGAAGATTTTCCAAGCTCAAATTCAAAAAGAATTTTGGAGCAGCCAAGCCAAGTAGGAACATGGTGGATAAATCCAATTTCAAATGTGGCTTGACAGGGTATTTTGCAAGTGAATGTAGAAAGTCTGATTCTAACAAGAAGAAGTTTGAGCCTGTTGATTATAAACAGAAATATTTTGAGTTGCTCAAGTAAAAGGAAAGGGCTTTTGTTACACAAGAAAATGACTGGGAAACTGATGGATTGGATGAAGATGAGGAAGTAAGCTATGTCAATCTAGCCCTAATGGCCAAGTCTGATGAAATAGAAACAAGTTCTTCAAGTAATCAGGTAATCACCACTAACCTAGCACATTTGTCTAAAGCTGAGTGTAATGATGCAATCAATGACATGTCAACTGAATTATATCATTTGCGTGTTACACTTAAGTCCCTCACTAAGGAAAATACTAAAATTAAAGAAAACAATTTGTTTTTAAGTGAGAGGAATAATGTGCTAGAGTCTCAGTTTATTGAATTTGAAAAATTGAGAATTGAGTGTAAGATTGCTAAAGATGAATTAACTGAGTCCTTGAAGAAAGAAGAGATTTTAAAGAAGCATCTTGAATGAGAACAAGAGGTGATTAAGGCATGGAAATCATCAAGAGATGTTCATGCTCAAATCACTAAGGTTCAAGGTATTGAGTCCTTTTATGATGCAGCCTGGAAGAAGAGTAAAGAGAAGCTTGAGTCCAATTTGGTTGAAGGACTGTCAACGGATGTGACTCAACAGATGATGAAAATTATCCGTCGAGCAACAAAAGGGATTATCCGTCGAAAGACAAAGAACCACATCCATCGACTGAGAAAAAGCCAATTAGCAAAACTAAGCTAGCTAACCTGAATGAGAAATATGGATCAGTTTCTAAAAACTTTGTTCCAGGGGAATCTAGTCAAGTGAGGAAGGAAAAGAAAGTTAATGTGGGTCATCTGTCTATCAAGCAATTGAATGACAGATTAGAAATAATTGAGGTTAAAACATAATCTAAAAAGAAAAACAATAGAAATGGGAAAGTAGGAATCAACAAACATAACAACTACACACCTGATAAATATGCACCAAGAAAAATCTATGTCAAGTGTGGTAGTGTTAATCACTTGTCTGTTAATTACAAACTTGCCATGCCTACTCCCATGTCTGCACCTCCCTCTTTTCCCAAAATGACTGCTATGCCTACCATGCCATTGAATGCCATGTCTACTCAGAATATGAATGCACAATTTGCTAATATGTTATTTGCACCTAATCTTTATTATGCTGCATTTAGTATGCCTCAAATGCCATTTAACATGCCTTACTGGAATAACATGTTTGCAAATAGCATGCCTTTTCCTGTTAATCAAAATGTGCATGATAATTCTGTTTTAATGACTGGTTTCAAAGGTTCAACTCAGATGACTAAGGATGAATCAGAAATTCCCAAGTCAAATGAGATCAAACCTAAGAAACCAAAGAAGAAAGCTAACAAGGCAGGACCCAAGGAAACTTGGGTACCAAAATTAACTTGATTTGATTCTGATGTGTGCAGGGAAACAGAAAGAATCTTTGGTATCTGGATAGTGGTTGCTCAAGGCACATGACTGGAGATTCTACCCTGCTCACTGAGTTCAAGGAGAGAGCTGGAACGAGTATTACTTTTGGAGATGACAACAAGGGTTATACTGTAGGATATGGCTTGATTTCAAAAGACAATGTCATCATTGAAGATGTTGCCCTAGTGGATGGTCTCAAACACAATTTGTTGAGTATCAGCCAGCTTTGTGATAAGGGCAATTCAGTAACCTTCAATTCAGAAGCTTGTGTTGTGACAAACAAGAAAAACAACAAAGTGGTTCTCATTGGTGTGAGAAAAGGGAATGTGTACTTAGCTGACTTCAACTCATCAAATGCAGAATCAGTCACTTGTCTTCTCAGTAAGACAAGCAAAGATGAAAGTTGGCTATGGCACAAGAAGATGTCCCATCTAAAATTCAAGACCATGAATGAGCTTGTCAAGAAAGAACTAGTTAGAGGTATTCCTCAAGTGGAGTTTACAAAGGATGGATTGTGTGATGCCTGCCAAAAAGGAAAGTAGATCAAATCATCATTCAGAAAGAAGCTTGATTCAACAATTGAAGAACCTTTACAATTGCTTCACATGGATTTGTTTGGACCAGTCAATGTGTTGACCATTTCAAGGAAAAGATTTTGCCTAGTAATTGTGGATGATTTCTCAAAGTTCTCCTGGACATATTTCCTAAAATCTAAAGATGAAGCTAGTGAAATCATCATCAATCACATAAGGCAAGTCAATAATCATCCTGATTTTAAAGTAAGAAGAATCAGGAGTGACAATGGAACGGAGTTCAAGAATTCTGTGATGAGGTCATTTTGTGAAGAGAATGAGATTATGCATGAGTTTTCTGCAGCAAGAACTCCACAAAAAAATGGAGTAGTGGAAAGGAAGAACAAATCTTTTATCGAAGCTGCAAGGATAATGCTTGAAGAATCAAAGTTACCAACATATTTTTGGGCTGAAGCTGTGAACACTGCCTGCTACACTCAGAATATCTCTTTGGTTAATCAAGCAAAATGCATGACACCCTACCAATTGTTCAAGAACAGGAATCCAACTCTAAATTTTCTTCAAGTCTTTGGCTGCAAATGTTATATCTTAAGAAATCAAAATGATCAACATGGAAAGTTTGATGCTAAAGCAGATGAAGGAGTTTTTGTTGGATATGCTGAGGGTAAAGCATATAGAGTCTACAATCTAAGACTCAACATTGTTATGGAATCAGTACATGTTGTGTTTGATGATAAAAAGATTGAAGGACTATAAGATGGAGATTACCATGAAAGCCTCAAGTTTAATAATATGGAGATGGTTAGTGATGACAGTCATCAAGAACTAATGACCAAGGACAATGCAGAAAAGTCTACAACTAATGAAGCACATAATTCAACATTCGTAGAAAGACCAAGTGCATCATCCGTTGAAAGACAAACTACATCATCCGTCGACATGCAAAGAACATCATCCGTCGACAGGGAAATATCAACATCCGTTGATCCTTCTATGGGATTTGGGAGTCAAGTAAGATTACAATCAGAACAAACCTCTTCCTCAATTCAAAGATTCATAAACTCAGGGGGAGTTTTTGATCATCAAAACTCTACTAATCATCAATGAAACAATGAGGCCTCTTCATCTAGAGCTAATCTACCTCAATAAAGAAAATGGACTAAAGATCACCCTTTTGAGCTCATCATTGGTGATGCATCTTCTAGAATTCAAACAAGGAGATCAACTCAAGAAGAATGTCTGTATAACAGCTTCCTTTCGAAGGAAGAACCAAAGAAGGTAGAAGAAGCTTTGTTGGGTCCTGATTGGGTTTTAGCTATGCAGGAGGAGCTAAATCAATTTGAAAGGAACAAGGTATGGAAACTGGTACCCAAACCTAAAGGAAAGAATCCAATTGACACCAAATAGGTATTCAGAAACAAGATGGATAAAAATGGCATAGTAGTCAGGAACAAAGCTAGATTGGTTGCTAAGGGCTATTTTCAACAAGAAGGAATAGATTTTGATGAAACTTTTGCTCCTGTTGCAAGACTTGAAGCCATCAGAATTTTCTTAGCCTATGCAGCCCATACCAATTTCAAGGTCTATCGAATGGATGTAAAAAGTGCCTTTCTGAATGGAGATTTAGAGGAGGAAGTCTATGTTAGTCAACCTCCTGGTTTTGAAGATCCAAATTTTCCAGAATATGTCTATTATCTTTTGAAAGTACTTTATGGACTGAAGCAAGTACCTAGAGCCTGGTATGACACTTTATCAAAGTTTCTTTTGAAAAATCACTTCACAAGAGGTACTGTTGATAAAACTTTATTCTTTAAAAATGTTAATGGCTCTAGTATAATTGTTCAAATTTATGTAGATGATATTATATTTGGCTCTACAAATGAAAAACTTTGCAAAAAGTTTGTCAAATTAATGCAAAGTAAGTATGAAATGAGCATGATGGGAGAACTAACTTACTTTCTTGGTTTACAAGTTAAGCAAGTTAGTGATGGAATATTCATTAGTCAAACTAAATATATTTATGATCTTTTAAAGAAGTTTGATCTAATGGATTGCATATCTGCAAAAACTCCCATGGCCACTGCAACTAAGCTTGAGTTAAACACTACTGAAAAGTCTGTGGATATTTCAAGTTATAGGGGCATGGTTGGTTCACTTATGTACTTAACAGTTAGTAGGCCAGATATAATGTTTGCTACTTGTCTTTGTGCTAGATTTCAGGCTGATCCTAGAGAATCTCACTTAGTAGCTATAAAGAGAATTTTCTAATATCTCAAGGGAACAACACCAAAACTTGGCATTTGGTACCCTAGAGATTCTGGTTCTGATCTAACTGGTTATTCGGATGCAGATTATGCAGGTTATAAAATAGACAGAAAAAGTGCAACATAAACCTGTCAATTTCTAGGGAACAAGCTTGTGTCCTAGTTCAGTAAAAAGCAAAATTCAGTTTCTACTTCTACAGCTGAAGCTGAATATATTGCTGCTGGCAGTTGCTGTGCACATATTTTGTGGATGAAAAACCAATTGTTGTACTATGGTCTACAAGTGGACAGAATCCCTATTTTCTATGACAACACAAGTGCAATTTCCATCACTGAAAATCCAGTGCAGCATTCAAGAACAAAGCACATAGACATCAAGTACCACTTCATTAGAGGGCATGTGATGAATGGTACTGTGGAACTTCATTTTGTTCCAAGTGAGAAGCAACTTGCAGATATCTTTACCAAGCCACTTGATGAATCCACCTATTCTAGGTTGGTAAGTGAATTAGGTATGCTCAATTACTCTTAAATCATATTTGATAATTTTACAAGTTGTAATGTAGCCAGAGTTAAAATTGATATTTCTCTTCTTGATAAAATTTTGATTAGGTCAGAATTTGTATCTAGACGGATGTTCATTATCCGTTATAAAAGAATATCCGTTGAAACTCAACATCCGTTGAAATATCAATTATTACTCTGGGTATCCTATCATTATCCGTGGAAGTGTCTCAATCTTATCCGTTGATTCTGAACATTACCCATCGAAATTACTTATAGCCTGTATGTTTATTTCAACGGATAATCTTAGAATTTTGACAGTTTAATATTTTTAAACGGCTATTTTGGGCTATTTTGATTGGGTACTTCATTTTCCTTTATTACTTTTGACAGTTTATTTCTGAAAAAGTATAAAAGCAAAATTCATTCTAATTCATTTCTTTTATCGTTCTCAAAGCAATTTCTCTAACTCTTTTCTTCTCCAAAGCAAATACTCTCTCTGCAACTAATTTCAATCACAGAAATGGCACCCATAGTCAAACTCATGTCCTCAACTTGCTTTATCTACGAAAAGAATAACTTTGTAGCCTTGGTGAACAAGCAGATTCCGACATCTGGAGATTATCACAAGATGATGGACTTCATGCTAAATTGCAAATTGAATTATGCCATGCTTGAGTCTCCAACTATCTACTGTGAAGTTGTTGAGGAAATCTGGACTACTGCAGTGTTCAGCTCCAATGACAAAACCATTACCTTCACTCTCAAAGGTAATGAACACTGTATCAACTGTGATGTAATTGAAAAGTGCTTTAAATTACCTGAAAATAACACACTTGCTCCACACACTGACACTGATGTGAGTAACATGCTAGTTTCTATGGGTTATGCTCTAACTGCCACTAAGTTAGGTGAAGTTAGAAGATCAGGCCTTAGAAAAGAATGGAGTTTCTTGTGTGATTCTTTTATTAAAGTATTTTATGGTAAAGTCAGTAATTTTGATGTTGTATCCAATTCACTAGTTAACATGCTTTAATGATGTTAGCTAACTGTGTTTCTGAGATGTGAAGAAGAGGTCTAAGAACATCTATTATGCTAGATTTTTAATGATGTTAGCTAACTTTGTTTCTGAGAGCCTCACTATTGAGAACCCAACAAATAAGCTAGATTGTTGGGTCCAAGAGATGAGAGTTATTGCTGATTTAAACAGGGCAAATCACCACAAGGATGTTCCACTTGTGTACATGCCAGTCATGAAAATGCCTCAGGTAAGTGAGGTAAATGTTTCTGTCCCTCCTACTACTTCTCAACCACCTATTTCTTTGCCTTCAACAGTGGCAATGGCATCTATGAATGTGACCAAACAGATGCCTACCCAAGCCACTAAACCAACAATTTCAAAATCTAAAGCTAAGAAAGCCCCCTCTGGTTTCTATCAAAAGAAACCAGTTGCAAAATCTACTAAACACAAAGAGGGGAGTGTGAAGGAGGGTAAGCAAGGTGAGGGACAGGGTGAAAATCAAATAAGCCCTAAGGATAAGGTTGGAGAGTTGAGTGTTTCCCATCCCAGCCACACTGCAGTTTCTCAACAAACTGCAGTGCTTAAAAAGAACTTAAGCTCATTACTAGTTGCATCCTCCCAAAAGGATGTGACTATTGAACAAAGCTCTCAGCCAAGAGCACATGCCAAGAGGGTAAGGGATACTAGCTCACCCCAAACTTATGCCAGAAAGAAGAAATCTAAACCAACTGGGGATGCACAGGATGCATACACAGTGCAAACTGAAGCAATAGACTCAGTCACTACACCTTCTCAAAGTCAGTTTGATATGGCTCCGGTAATGTGGAGTCACAGCCAAAATATTTAGTGATAGAAGCACCTCAAACACCAAATTCACCTACACACTCACTGGATGTAGATATGATCCATACATCACTTCCAAATTCTCCATCTTTAACTCTGTTGGAGAAGAAAAAAATCCAAGCAAGCATCATCTTTTAGATGATTTGTTGGCTCACTTGCCAATTCTTTCTGATTCTATTGAGACATCTGTGCCAAAATTTTCATCAATCTGCATAGAATCTACAATAGTCTCCACTCCAAACTCATTCATTTCTTCTATCTCGATGGATATTAATCATTCGTTGACAAGTGATTGTCCTTCAACGGATGTACCTAACAGCAGTCATTCGTTGACACTTCAAACTACTACTTCGATGGATGTTCCTCATCCGTTGACAGTCACTGCACAACTTCGAATCCCAACAATAGTCACAAGTGCAGATGACTTAGTAGTAGCTCAATCACTCTTAGGATTGAGAGCAGGGAGTGAAATGAGTGAGAGGCTGGGTTTCTCCCAGGAAAAAGGAGAGAATATGAGTGAACCAATGCAAACCATTTCTTCAGGTCTGGAAAAAGTGAGTGAGAGGAGTCCCACCTTAGATGGTGAAGGTAAGGGTGTGAGGGTGGGAAGCCAAGGGGAGTACTTGATATAAAAACAGAGAGATTATGAGAGAAATGCAGGTACTGGAGAGATAAGGATGGACACCATTGCTAGTGAGTCAATGAATGTCAGTGATGCAGAAAGGAAAAGACTATTTCAGCAAGAATATCAAGTTGTCATAGATTCTATTTCCCTAGATGCTGAGACATTTACTCATCCTGTTACAGCTTATCAAACTCTAGTTGTACAGGGCAATGAGGAGGCTGAAAGAATTCTCAATTTGGTGCACACCACTCAATCTATGCAAAGAGCTAAGGATTCCATCAAAGCCATGCCCTCTAAAGCTGATGATGATATAGACTATGGCACTGGTGAATCTGTAGATCTTTTTGGAGATGATGGTGATGATAGTGAAGAGCCCATAGACTTAGGGGGAGCAGCAGGCACCATCTCTAGATCTGGCCTGCCATCTTGGGCATTCTCCAAGGAATGTGATCTTCAATATTTCAAGATCACTCTCATCCATCAAATCCAGGAGACACACAATGCTCTTCAATCTTCAACAGATACTGGCACCAGGATGCTCTTACAGGGACATCTCAATTCTCTACAAATGCATCAAATTCAAGGCTTTCAACACAATCAGGATGTCACTTCTATCAAAAATAAAATCGATCAAATAAAGAAGGATATCTCTGAAAGATTAGATGTTAAACTTCCAGATGCAACAATCTTTGACATCAAGAGACAGTTGAGGAAGAACTCTGATCTTGCAACAAAAATGGACTCATTGGACAAAATGATGACTGCTATGGAAGCTTCTCTCACAGCTATACATCTACATCAAGCACATCAAACTCAACTGCTGCAACAGCTGGTGGCTGCACAATCTTCTTACTCCACTCTACTTGATGATAACAAAAAGGGGGAGAAATCATTATCTCTAGTGAGTCAAGCAGAGCCATCTAGTGAGGGGGAGAAAGTGGTAAATGTACAAATCATCCAAGTAATTGTTCCAGAAATTACTCTGCCAAAGCCACCAGTATTGGACATCATTGATCTGATCCAAATAGCAGCTGCTAAGCTTGAGTCAAAGTCAATTCCTAAGATGCTTGATGTTGCAGCTGTGGAGAAGGAACTAGACAATAAATGGAGAAAGATAGATGCAGAAATTCAACAAAAGTTTGGGCCAATTCAGAAACCAGACAAAATCTTCATTCATCACTCTCAAGACAAGAAGATTTCTGTGAATGATATAAGTATGAATTATCTGAAAAAGGGCCAAACTTCTTGTGTAAAATCTCCAAAGGCAAATCTTATCATGAAGCCTAAAAGAAACTACTCTAAGTTTTCAGACAAGAATCCTATGGATATTGTGTATGAGACACCTAGGCCAGATGAGAAGAAGCTGTTGGCTAGGTCAATTGCATTTTTCAAAGATCCTACTGATTCAGCACTTAAAAGAAGATTGCCAAAATCTACAGAAATGGTAAAGAAATTTGTGTAATGGCTGGACATCCTCTGTTTGTAGAAGCTAAGAAGGAAAAAAAGGAAAGAATCAGGCAAGAAAAGAAGCAAGCTGTATTAGATGCTAAAAATCTCAAACAAAAGAAGGAGCAAGCTGCTATCTTAGCCAAACTTCAAGCTGTGAAGACTACAACTGAGATTTCTGTACAACCATCGGAGATTGCTGAACCTCAAGATCAGAAAATGCAACATGAACCACAACAGATAAGAAGATTCAGATGCAAGCTCCCCTCCAAAAGAAAATTGGACTTTAGTGATGAGGAAATGGAAGACTACATTCCCAAAAAGCCTACAACTTCAACTCGGACATCAAAACCCTCAGTGGTATTTGAAGAATTCAAGGTGGTGGATCCAACTAGGAACATTCATGGTAAACCCATAATTCCTAAGGATGAGCCAGTAGATTGGGATAGTTTTCCAATTCCTGAACTAAACTTTCCAATCTTCAATAAGCCAAAGAAAACAAAGACTAGAGCAATCAAGAAAGTGAAGCCTGTGTCTCTTAGATCCAAGACCCTAACCAAATCTCAACCCACAGTCAACAAGGGAGATCTTATGTATATCTGTGATATTAAGGAGTTTTCAGACTTGAATCTCTACCTGGATGAACTGGAAGAAGTAAGAGGAATTGATGCTCACAAACATCTTCCTGAAAGACTGGTATTTAAATACAAGGGAGGGAAAGAGATGACATGGCCACTTCACAAGATTCTTCTAGAAATCCAATCTGTTCTGATAAAGATCTACTCATCTTTCAAAAAGAACTTTGGATACAATATGACTGCAAGGAGATTAGTTCTAAAGAAGATTGAGGAGATGAGGTGTAACAAAGCCAAAGATGCACTTTCAAAAACTCTATCAATTCCCTTCACAGGAAAGAGAGGGCATTTGAGGCCTTATTGGATGATGGAATTCAGGGATGAAAAGGGAGTTAGAAGATTCTTCAGATTGGAGGACCCGTTGAGTATCTCTAGCAATGAGACTCTATTGGAAATACAAGAAATGCTAGATCTCTCAGAAGCTGATGAACTTAAATTCCACATACAACTTCAGAATCAAATGAGGAGAATAATAGGAGGCTTGGGAAGAAATCCAGACAATCAAGGAGATAGATTTATCTGCTCAGACTAGAGGAGCATCTTGAAAATTGATTGTGAGAATTCTTTGTACACTTTGCTTTGTTCAATTTTCAGTAAATATTGTAGCACTTATCAGTTTTATCTACTACTTTTCATTCTGTATTTTTAGGGTGTTTTGTTATCATCAAGTTTCTCTTAATTTATGGCTACAATTCCAGTATACATAAATTGGGGGAGATTGTTAGGAATGTGTTGTGAACTTGATAATAAGTTAAACAAAATACCTTAGTAGATTTAACATAGTGATTTTGTAGCTTTCAACGGATGATTACTTCACCATCCGTTGAAAGAGTAGCTTATGTAAAATAAGGACAGTAGCACATTTCTGCATACTTGTATAAGCTTAGTGAATTAAATTAGTGAGAAATGTTTAAGTCATGTTGACTACTAGGTTGATATACAAGATAGGTTGGCCAATTGTAAATAGATGATGCCTTGAAATCTTGTGTAAGTGAAATAGAGTTAACTGGCTAAAAGATAGTCTCAACGGATGCTTCACAAAACTTCAACGGATGCTTAGATAAAGCTTCAACGGATGTTCTATAAAGTTTTAACGGATGATCATCCAGAGTATCAACGGATGATCATACATAACTTCAACGGATGATCCAGTGAAGCTTCAATGGATGTTTAAATTCAAAAGAGCAGTTGATAGTGACTTGACAGTCACATGCGTTGATTGTATGCAAAAGGAATGTGGCAGCCTGTTAAGCAGGACTATGAGAACAAAGAAGCATTACCATTTACATGCAATTGTGAAGATATTCAAAGATGCTGGAATAGAGTAGTGAAGTAGCATGGAGTTAGACTAGATATATTTGTTTTTGAAAAAGAGAGATAGAAAAAGTTGTACTTGTAAAGAATTTCTCTGTAGTTTGTTTGTTCTACTGGTAAAGAAGCTGTGAGCCAATTTGAGCTACACAGAGTTCTCAAACCGATATATATATATATATATATATATATATCTGGTGGATACATTCAAATCCACCAGAAAGTTTTAAAAGCTTGTATTTTTATTACTTTGTGTTTTGATTTATATAATTCTTTCATTCCGCACTTTGCAAATCAAACACTTATATATATATTCAGTTAGAACAGTTTTTAAAATCTTGAAAAAGTAGCCAAAATTACATTCAACCCCCCCTTCTGTAATTCTTGTTGTATTGTTAGGGAATAACAAGAGTACACAAAATCTCGATCCTGGGCCAACTTGCCACCAACACTGACAGGCACACGCACATGCATAGCAAGCTCTCGCTCAGGGGATGGGGTCTCTGGATCTGGTCTCAGGGGAGAAACATGCATAGGGGCCTCACTGCTCTTAGATGGATCCTCCTCGGGGTCTAAACTAACATACAGGGTCTCCACTGAAGGGGGTGGAATAGAGTCCACCGGGGAACCATGAAAATTATGCTTAGAGTCTGAATCGCTACCATTACTAGGGTCCTGAGATAAAACAAAAACAACAGCCAAGAAACAACATTAGGGTTAAATAAGACTTCCAACTGACTGGATACCCTAGCTCTAACTGCTATCTTGACCTATTTACCTTACTTAGACTATACCTAATAGTCTAAATTAACTCTATGGGAGTCGAACACTCTTGAAATATATATATATATATATATATATACCCAAATACCCATTTTATCCTAACTTGTCTCAAGGACTAGATCCTGTAGCTCTGATACCAACTTGTGACGCCCTCAATCTCGGGGTTAGGAAATGAGAACCCACACACTCTTAAACTAATATAACAACAACAAATATAATAAACCCCGATTAAATAATAACAGAATCTAAACGGGATTAAGTTTGAGACAAGATTACAACTACCAACCAGAATAAATATATTACAACCCAAAATATAATTAAATTCTTTCATTCAATTCCGATATGGAACCGATAGATAACCCATTGTATCTGAACCAACTTGAAAAGCCCTTCCAACTAACACGCTTGCTCACACACACAACAGCTATCAGGACTTAAGGCACAAGATTGGGAGAAAACCGACATTCATCACAAATCATTAGCAGGATTATAAAAGAGTTTCTCAATTGAAAGAAGCTATTAATCGAGCTTTGAGATTCAACAACCATTTAAATTGATAGGGTTCACAAGTTTCATAACTTTAACGAAAATACAAATAATCTCATTTCCTCTCATTAAAAGAAGCAAACTGCTTAAGGAATTATAACATTTTCTCTTTTATAAAACATAAAGGAACTCTTGATTGGAATATCCATCTTTTAAAATAATACGGGTGATCAGCCCGTACCGACCTCCATCTGGTCGTTATGGTACCTATGGCATTATTTCAGCCTTATGTTGGACTAGCCCCGCTAGCCTCTTATGTAACTGGACTAGTCCCACTAGTTTCTTATGTCTCTATCCAATAGATCAGGATTTCGTTTGAAAAACCTTTATGTTAGAAGTGGAAATTTTTTTTGACTAAGTTCATTTTATCATTACCAAGAATATGAAATCATTCAGACTCATTCAAGTCAAAAATCTTTCTTAAGTTCAATTCAAGATTTCGAGGAAAGTGAACGAATCGAAAGTAACAAGGATCAGAATAGTTCCAAAAAATCAATGCAATCAAGATATAGGGTTATCGAAGAATCTAGGTTAATCAAAATATTACGTAAAGGGATTTATAAAGGTTCTCTTAGATTTACGAGATCAAAAGGTAACAAGGTGATAGAGCAAAATAATAAATGTTGGGATTAATAGGGTTATTATAGAGGATTAGTAGGGTTTGATAACAAGCTATTACAAGGATCGATACCAGGGTTTCTCAAAAATCAATGATAGGTTTATTACAGTCACTATAAAGGATCATTTCTTTGTCATGGCATTGATAATATCCTCTCTATAATCAAATTCATAAGAGTAGGCAGAGTTACTTGACTCAAATAGCTTTCCCGCTTTACGGTATTCGAGCTACTGCCACCTACGACCTCTTTTCCTTTACTAGCCTTAATGCCTCTGCTATCCGAATCTACAATTCAACACAAAACCCTAATTAGATACTCGATCACACTCGACGTTTCTCAGAACGCCTAACGATTACCCCAATTCACGATAACACTTAACTTATAAGCACATGCATCACATATATCACATATTAATACATACTTTTATACTCCTATACCCCCAATTCATCCAACACTTCTCATATAACAAGTATTCACACAATCCCATGATTTTAATAACTCAATTCTATTAAATCATAACTATGCTTACTCGCGATTACGCTTAAACACTTAGCACATAACATGCACTTCAATTTCACATATAATACAACTAACAATTCACCATAATCCATATTCGATCTTAATTCTATATCTTATAATCATATTTAACCAAGAATCGTCAAACCACATTAAGAATCGTGAGTCAAAACTTATATTCTTTACTTAATCATATACGATTTATCAATCAAAACCAAATGAACTAAAATGCATATATCCTATTGCATAATTTCCCTAAAACCGAATCACAACACCAACTTATTCATATCCAACTATACACATATAAATTTTGCATGCATTCGAATCCAACATTTGATTTCTAAATTAACCAATAATCAAATAAATCATCGAAACATTTATAAAATTAGCATGCAATCACTTAAAATCGACATGTATGCTCTAAATCATGAATCACATCTAATTTCAACCCCAAAATAAGAGACAAGTTCTAGTCAATCAAGTTCATCACAAAAACCGAACCAAAAATCATATAAAACCGAGAGTTGAATTCGAATTTTCCAAATAACATGACATGCATCAATTAAAAACAGATATTTTTGCAGGGATTATAGAACTCAGGCATTGCATCATTATTCACCACCAGCTCACTGGAGTTCATCGCCGGTGACGGCGATTTCCGGTGTTTCCCTCAACTTGAGGGTTTTCTTACTAAAAAACCACCGATTTCTTGGTAACAACCAACAACATATCATTTTTCTTTCATCAAAATGAACACACCATCAAACCCGAGCTTAAAACTCGAATATGATTTTAAGGGTTTCGAATTTCATTAATACGGAATCGACATGCAACACTATAACAAGAATCTAGAAGAGAAAAGAGACTCGACCATTGTCTTAGATTAAGAATCAAGCAAGAACCGAGAGAGAGCAAGGAGGAGAGAGATTACCGAGAGTGAGCGAGAAAAGAGAGAGAGTTCGAGAATGAGAGAGAGAGTCGGGTGAAGGAGAAGAAAGAAAAGGGGGTGGGGGGAATATATATATATATATATATATATATATATATATATATATAATCCAGGGGCAATTTGGTAAATAGCAAAACCCTTTCTCTTCTTTATTTTTATTTTCTTTCTATTTTTGATTTACAACTAATTAAAATAATGTAATTTCTCTCCACTTAATCACAAATAATTAAACTTTCCTTTTTATAAAATAAAAACACAAAACTAACACTTTTATTATATTTTAAACAAATTATTGCACAAATAGATTATTGTATATGGATTTTACAAATAAATCCAAATAATAGAAATAGACTACATAAAATCATTTTAAAATATCAAAATATCAAAATAAATCCAACTTCTATTTTTATAAAGTCCATTGGACTATTTTAAATACAAAAAATAAATTTCGCACTGTTAGATATATTTGTGATGTCATGTATAATATGACTTGTGTTTAGTTTTCAGATCTTACTTAACAGGGCAAATCAGTACTTAACTGGAAATCAATACTTATACTGAAGTCAGGACTTAAGATATCAGTACTTAAGTTATCAGAACTTAAGCTATCAGAAGATATTTATCAGGAGATAATATCAGGACTTCAGGAGACTTTCAGATAAGGCAGGCGACTGATTGAAAGGAAAGAAGATCAAGACAAACGCAAGAAGAAATATGCATGAAGAAAGGAATTCTATGAAGAATAGAATACTTGGATGAAAAGATAACTAGTTGATATATTTTAGGAAGCAGAATTATATTCCATATCAATTAGAACATTATCTTGTAATTGTGTAGTATATAAACACAGGCATAGGGTTTACACTATATGTGTTATCATTATTGAAGTTATTATTCATCGTAACCCTAACAGCTCTCGTGATAATTTGTTCATCACTGAGAGAGGACAGTTCCATATTGTAACAGAGTTTATTGTGTTGAATAAAATCTGTTTTCTGTTACTTGAGTTCTTATATTCGATTTGATTGTACTAAACACTGTATTCAACCCCCTTCTACAGTGTGTGACCTAACAAGTGGTATCAGAGCTATCTGTTAACACACAAATAGTTTAAGATCCATAAACAATCATATCTGAAGAAGAAACTCCAACCAAGCCCACCAAAACTGAAGAACCTCCAAAAACCATAACCCCTAGTCGATATGAGACTATAAGAGTTCCTATGTTGAAACCTTCTGAGTATTCCATATGGAAAGTGAAGATGGCTATGTTTCTGGAAGCTACAGATCCAAAATATCTCGACAGGATTAATGAAGGACCACATATGCCAACCAAACTCTCTGTGGAAGTTGCAGGTCAGCCATCAAAGTCTGTACCAAAGGATAAAAGTGATTACACTGCTGAAGATATCTCATCGATTGCGAAGGATGCAAAGGTAAGACACTTGTTGCATAGTGCCATTGATAATGTCATGTCAAACAGGGTAATTCAATGCAAGACTGCAAAAGAGATATGGGATGCTTTGGAAACAAGGTGTCAGGGAACTGATTCAATCAAGAAGAACAGGAAGACTATACTCACTCAAGAGTATGAGTACTTTGACTCAAAGCCTGATGAGTCATTAACTGATTTATATGACAGATTTGTCAAACTCTTGAATGATTTGTCACTAGTTGACAAAGAGTATGATATTGAAGATTCAAATCTTAAATTCCTGTTAGCTCTTCCTGAAAGATGGGATTTGAAGGCCACAATAATAAGAGACAACTATAATCTTGATGAAACAACTCTTGATGAAATTTATGGGATGCTCAAGACTCATGAACTTGAGATGGAACAAAGAAGCAAGAGGAATGGAAGAAAGTCAAGGAAAGTTGCCTTTGTGGCTGAGGAGGAAATTCCCAAAGTTGATGCCTCAAAGAAAGGCAAGGGAAAAGCTCTCATCACAAAGTCTGATACTGAGTCATCAAGTTCTGATAGTGATGATGACTCAGAAACTGAAAGTATACCTGAGATGGACCCTGATGAAGAGATGATGAAGCTGTGTGCTATGGTGAAAGGAATCACAAAGATTGCATACAGGAAATTCAGGAGAGGAAAGAAGTTTTCCAGGAAAGGTGCAAGTTCTGATAAGAAAGGTTTCAGAAAATCTGAAGGCAAAGGAGATTACTCAAATGTTAAATGCTACAACTGCGGTGAGAAAGGCCACATATCTTCTGATTGCAGAAAAGGGAAGAGTGACAAAGGCAAGGCTCTTTTCACAAAGAAGAAAAGCTGGTCAGATTCTTCAGATTCTGAGGATGAGGAAAACCATGCCTTGATGGCAAATGCTGATAGCAGTTCTGATACTGCTGACTTAAAGGTATCTCAAACTACTTATGCCTTTTATACTGATGATATTACTGAGTTGAGAAGATATATTAAAACCATGTTCATTAGTTATAAAGATCAAACTTTAACATGTGAAAGATTAACTTCTGAAAATCTTGCTTATAAAAAGAGGAATGATTATTTAGAAAAAGAGCTAGTCATGTTCCATCAAACTCAGAAAGATAGAGATGATGCCTTTTATGTTAGGGATGAAGTGCTAAAAATGAATGAATCTCTAACAACTGAGTTAGAAAAGGAAAGAGAGATAATCAGGACTTGGACTAACTCTGGTAGAGCAACTCAGGATATACTTAGTAGTGGAAACTGGAAAGAGGGCTTATGTTATGGAGATGATAAGAACAGTAAGGGAACTATAGAAACTGAACCTATAGTTATTAAACAAAAACCAAAGGTAAATCCTGTTAAGTTTGTAACTGCAAAGACTGATATTGAGAAATCAGAAGTTAAGGAGAAATTAACTTCTGACAAACCTAAACAGGATAAGCCAACTGAAGTTAACATAGGCTTAATGACTAAGAAGCAGCTTAAACATAAGCTGAAATATGTTAAGAATGTAAAAAAGGTAAAGCCACCTAGGAAAAATAGGAATGGAAAGGAAGGTGTAAACAAAAGTAACAATTATAAGCCTGTTCCTAATGCTCCTAGAAAAACATGTCATAACTGTGGAAACTCTAACCATCTGGCTTCTTTTTGCAGGAAGAATAAGAACATAAACTCCTTACCTTCAAAATCAGGAGTTAAGAGTCAGTCTGTTAGATATAAGCCACAAAATCCTTGTTTTCATTGTGGTAGTTTATGGCATTCCATTTATACTTGTAAGGAATATCATAGTCTTTACTATGATTATTATCAAATAAAACCTTTTTTAAAGAAAGTTAGCATTATTCCTTCTAGTGTAAGTTCTGATGCAAAGTCTGATATTGCAAATTCTGATAAGGAAATTGTTAACATAAACTCTGATGCTAAATCCGCTGCAAATGTTAACAAACTTAATAAGGCCGAAGGATCCAAGAAAGTCTGGGTCCTTAAAACTAATCATTAGTGGTCTTTGTGATTGCAGGGCAACAGGAAGAACATCCTAGTTCTGGACAGTGGATGTTCAGGACATATGACTGGAAATAAAGCCCTGCTATCAGACTTTGTGGAGAAAGCTTGCCCATGTGTTTCTTATGGAGATGGAAACATTGGAAAAACTCTGGGATATGGCAATATCAATCTTGGGAATGTCATCATTGAAAAAGTAGCTCTGGTCTCAGGACTTAAACACAATCTGCTGAGTGTTAGTCAAATCTGTGACAGAGGTTATCATGTGGATTTCTTTGAAGAACACTGTGAAGTTGTAAGCAAATCTACATGTAAAGTTGTTCTGAAAGGATACAGGCATGGTAACATTTATGAAGCCAAGCTTTCAACAAGTTCTGATGGTTCTGCAATCTGTCTGTTAAGTAGAGCATCAATTGAAGAAAGCTGGAATTGGCACAAGAAACTCTCTCATTTAAATTTTAAAAATATAAATGAACTAGTCAAGAAAGATCTTGTGAGAGGATTGCCAAAATCAGTATTTGCTCCTGATGGCCTTTGTGATTCATGTCAGAAGGTAAAACAAAGAAAATCTTCATTCAAGAGCAAGACTGAATCATCAATTCTTGAGCCTTATCACCTACTACATGTTGATCTATTTGGTCCAGTGAATGTCATGTCTATTGCAAAGAAGAAATATTCTATGGTCATAGTGGATGAGTTCACCAGATACACATGGGTGTATTTCTTGCACACAAAAAGTGAAACTGCATCTATCTTGATTGATCATGTCAAGTAACTGGATAAATTGGTCAAAGATTCTGTGAAGATCATAAGAAGTGATGTTAGGTCACACACACTGTAGAAGGGGGTTGAATACAATGTATAGCACAATCAAATCGAATTCAAAGAACACAAGTAACAGAAAATAAAATTTATTAAACTCTGTTACAATGTAGAACTGTCCTATTTCAGTGATGAACAAATATCACGAGAGCTGCTAGGGTTACAATGAATAATATTCTCGATAATGATAACACTTATAGTGTAAACCCTATATCTGTGTTTATATACTACACAGTTACAAGATAATCGCTAATTGATATGGAATATAATTCTGCTTCCTAAAATATATCAATCAGTTATCTTTTCTTCCAAGTATTCTATTCTTCACAGAATTCCTTCTTCATACATATCGCTTCTTACGTTTGTCTTGATCTTTTTTTCTTTCAATCAGCCGCCTTCCTTATCTGAAAGTTTCCTTTAAGTCCTGATATTATCTCCTGATAAATATCTCCTGAACCTTAAGTACTGATAACTTAAGTTCTGTCTTCAATATAAGTGCTGATTTCCAGTCAAGTACTGATTTGTCCTGTTTAAGTAAGATCTGAAAACTAAACACAAATCATATTAGACATGACATTATCAAATATATCTAATAATCTCCCCGAACTTGTAAATTAGCATAATATACAAGTTTAACAGATATTTGATGATGTCAAAAACATTAAGTACAAATGCATAAGAATTTAACTAGATAACTACAACTTACAGTCCTTAAAGCTTTACCAACTTTAACTTCTGATAACAACTTCAGTTTGTATACACATCAGAATTTAAACAGTTATAGATCTTGACTTGGCTTCACTTTCTGATCTCTTCGATGTCAGGAGTTGTTCTGAGATAGTTCTTTAACAAACATCTCTCAGCATATCTGAGTTCATCAATCATCCTCCTTTTAGCATCTTTAAGCTCTACAGTATCTTCACCAGTTTGGAAGATAGCATATCTGAGATCATTAATTTTTGCTTTTCTCAACTCCTGATCTAGTCTTATGACATAGGCTTTGTCAGACTCTAGATTGAATTCAAGTCCCTTAATACCAAGATATGTTCTGATCTTTACAGTATTAGGCTTCATATTAACAATATCACCCTTGTGATCTCTGTATTTGGGACAATATGTGCTGTCAGACTTTACAGAATAGAGCTTCTTCTGTCTCTGAATTTGAGTCTTCAAATAATTTGCAGCACTTTCTGTTATTCTGTCCTTCACTTGAAGTAAGAATAAAACATGTTCTAGTTCCTCAAAATACTTCAGTGGTTTAGCATTTTCCCTTATATGGTAAACCCTTCCATCTGTCATGAAATATAACAAGATGTGTTCTTTCAAGAAGGTATGGTAGACCATCTGTACAGATTCAAGTTGATTCAATCTTTCAGGAGTTGCTCCAATACCTGGTTCATTTAAGGAAGTTGGATCATTGGTTGTGTTCTGCACTCTTCTTTCATCAGCACTACCCAATCCATATTTATCTCTTGCTTCTTTTCCAGTAACCACTCTTGCTTCAAAATCACTTGCTGCAATCTTCAAAGGTTGAGTCTGTTTGGCTTTAGTGAATCCTGGTAGGAGTAACTTTGAGGATTTAACATGAGCAATGTCAGAGGTTTCCTTTGACTTATCTTCTGATATCAAGCCAACTTGAGCTATGTCAGAGGTTGCTTGCTTAATTGTTATATCAGAACTAACTATATCTTGACTCTGAACAACTTGAGCCATGTCAGAGGTTGTCTTAGAAATCTTCCTTGAAGTCAGAGTAAGATTAACATCTTCATCAGAAATTTCATCATCCATAGGAGGCACATAAACCTTTAGAGGTTCACCAACTTTTTCTTTGCCCTTGGACCTTGGATCTATCTGCAATTGTGATTTGGCCTTGGTTGCCATAGGATTTGTCCTTTCTTTTATCACAATGCCTTTAGCCGTAGGAAGTTTCTTTTTAACAACAGAAGCTTCAGATTTGGAGTTGACTTTTTCTAACTTAAGTCTAGCTTCTTCTTCCATTAGACTCTTAAAGTCCATTCCTGAATTTTCTTTCAGAAATAACTGTCTTAAAATTTCTTCATCAAGTTCCAAAAATTAATCAGAACTTATCCTTTTACCAGTATCAGAAGTTATTCTTCTCCCAGTATCAGAACTTATTCTATGACTTGTAGTTCCAGCTCTACTTGATGAGAGACCTCCACCTTGACCACGACCTCCACCCATTCCAGAGTTTCCCGGGTCATTACCATCATCCTTTTTCTTCAGTGTCTTATCAGGTTTGCATTTGGACTTAATTACTTTCTCCCCCTTTTTGGCATCAGCAGGTAAAAGAAGAGAGAGAAGCAATTCCACTGAGGATTGGATCTCATTGAGTTGAGATTGCTGAGAAGCTTGATTTTTCAAAATTTCATCAATCTGAGACTGTTGCTTCTCTTGGGTTTTCTCAATGTTGGTAATTTTGTCAAAGGAAGGTTTGAAAAACCTTTTCTTGTCCAGCTTGACAACTGTATCTTGCTGCATTAAGGTTTCTTGAATCTTGTCCACCTTGGCCTGAGTTATAGACTGTTGACCTTGAAGGTGCCTTGTACTAAGTGCAGTAACTCTTAGCTGTGTCTTAAAATCATCATTGACTAACATCTCATCAGCTTTTGCCAAGTGATCAGCAAGAATCTTTTCAGTAGGAACAAGGGTAACTGTGTTCCACTCCTTAGTCCACTCTTATCCTCTAGGAGTTTCACTCCAAGGTACTGGTGCTTCCCCTGTAACAAACTTTTTGACTATCTTAGCTTTTGAAGGAGCTTGTAGAGGTGCATGTCCAGAAGGACCAGCTGTATCAGCATCTAAATTTGTAGCAGCATTACCAGTATCATCAATATTTGCAGCATCAGAACTTACAGAGTCAACAGCTTCAGCATCCTCTGATAAAATAACAGTATGAGAAGCTATGTAGGCTTCAACATCATCCTCTAAGGGCTGATCTCCAACTAAGTTCTGATCAACATCCATATTCTGATGCTCACCTAAAATCTGATCTTCAGTATCTAGATGCAGAGAAGGTGTTGTAGGCAATTCTGGATTAAAATCAGCATCAGGAATTGGTGTTGTTGGTGGAGTGACTTGAGTTGGTGGAGCTTCTAGATACAAAACCTAAGGTACTTCCAAGTTATGAATGTCAGTTTCATCACTTGGCCCCTGGGTATCAGCATTTACTGGAGATACTGGAGATGTAGAAATGTGAGTAGTTTGTGGCTCATGTAGTGGAGAGTGATGAGTTGTATGAGGATCTGGATCAGCACTAGGAGAATTGTGAGCTTCAACAGAGTCTTGTGAGATCAGAGATTCCTGATCCCCTTCCTTAGCTGCTGCTTCCATTCCTTTACCAGAATCTTCAAACCTTTTTGCCAATATTTTGAATCTTTTAGCTTTTAATGAGACTTTAGGAGCTATATCATCAGAATTACGCTTCCTAAACCTTTTTAGGGGCCTAGAACTCCCAATATCAACATCCTTCTAAGAAGAGACCTTCTCAGCTTCTTGAACAACAGGTTCTGAAACAGGAACCTATTTCTCAGCATCTCATTCATCTCACAAAATGAATCTCCTTCTCTTCTGTTGTGTCTGAGGTACTTTCTTAGTCCTCTTAGTTTGGAAGATGAAGGCTGCACTGTAGGTTCTGAAGTTTGAGGTGGAGAAGTTTGAGGTGGTTGAGTAGAAGTGGTAGGTGCTGATGGATGAGGTTCAGATGGTTGAACATCAGGATATAGTGCAGTGTACTTAACATGATCATAGGTTATTAAGGCTTGTTTGACAGATAAAGGAATTAAGAGGGGTCTTAACACAGCCTTCTTATTATCAGTAGATAATAAGTCAGTAAAAGCTCTTTTAGCTATTCTGAATGATGAAATTAATTCACCATAATTTTGGGGCTTACTATCACAACAGAAACTATAGATAAGCTGACAGAATCTAGCAAAATAAACAGTAGATCTATCTTCATGCATTTTTCCCCAATAAAACCTAAAACAACACTTGCATAGTCAAAATCAGTTCGATTTATGAGAGCATACCCAATTTATTGGCTGAATATGGAAATTGCATCAAAATTGGAACATTTGTTTATAAAAGCTTTAGTTATGCAATCAAAGAAGAAACTCCATTCCCTCCTTATGAAAGATCTCTTCAACTGGCCCAGCTTTGCCAATGTCCTTTCATATCCCAGACTGGCCATCAAGTTTTGAAGAACTGGCTCGTCAACAGTAGAATAAACATAGTTCTCAGGTAGCTGCAGTGCTTGTCGAACCGTAGACAATGTCACAACATACTCATCCTCCCTGATGAAAAAATAATACTTGGGGACCCTTGAGCACCACCATCATCATACACACCGCTTCTCCAGAACTCCAGTACTTGAGTACCAGAGACTGCTTCGGGTTCAGTCAGAGCATACCCAATATCAGAACTAGCAAGAAAGTCCTGAATGAAGTGAAGTTCAGAGGGTGCTTCTGACTTGCTAAGAATAGCAGAGAAGTTATTAGGAACAAACGTAGATCCATCAAAAAATATGTCCTTGGGTGCCATGAGAATTCGTGAGAAAGAAAATTGCCTGTAAGGTGTTTGAGAAAATGTCTGTATGAAAAATCGTCAGTAGATGAGAGAGAATAAAGTAAAAAGAGAGAGATAAAATATGAAAGTAAATAAAAGATATTACAATATTTTCTCTCTTTTACTTATACACGGTAGAAAAAGTAACCGTTGAGACACCTGTCAGACATGCAGCAGTAAAAGATAATTAATGGGCACGAGTATTCAGTAATCATTACTTATCACATGCAGTTTTTCAAGGAAAAACCGTTCCACTTACCAAGTAATCCCATTAATCAAGATCGTTCAGTTTTATTTTAAATTTTAAAACTGTTCCCACTTAATATTTTTTTTACTACTGCCTTACCAATATTCTGTAAAATTATGACCAATGAAAGAATGACCATTAATAAACCAAGTAAACAAATACTTCCACGTCAGAATCAGAACTTGATTTGTATCAGAGCTAAAAAGGTCATCAGAATAGGGTTAGTATCAGGATTTAAAATGTTATCAGAATATCAAACGACTCAGAGATAAAATATTGCATAAATATAAAATTTCATTAATATATTGAGCAAATACATTTCATGAAATTTAAATTACAAGCTGAAAAGTACAAGATTCTCCTAAGCTACAAATCCTAACATCAACAGCTTTAGTCCTAAGCTAAAAAGCCAGACAAAACTGACGGTGAAGAGAAACATATAGCTGCAATTATTTCTTCTTCCTACTCTCAACAAAAAGAACAACAAGACGAATAATACGCTCCTGCTGTCGGAGAGCTTCTCTCCGTTCCTCTTCCAGACACTCAAGATGGCGATGATAGTCTATGTAGAAGAACAAGAGGTCTGTGAGGACCTCTTGGAGAACTGAGTCCCAGATATCATCAGAAATGGCAGTGACATGCCATTCCTGCTGCCATTCAGGACACCTCAAATTGATAGTGAAAGTGCCATAGTTCAGAACTAAGTTAAAGTGAACCATGTTTGTGATGAGTGAAAAAGAAATGAGTTTGAGAGAAAATGAGAGATGTGTTGGCTGGAATGAGGTGTTGGTTTATATAGCCAATAGAATACCAAGAGACGCAAGGAAAATAGAAATAATTATACCTCATCTCCCTAGACTGATGAGAATATAACAGCCATTGGAAGTTTAAAACAGGATTTAATGCGCACACGAAACAAGTAAAAATTACTGTGCATAGACGTGTACCACTAACCCAAATTATGTTGACTGTTAATATTTCACCCAAACATATTCTGATTTTAAATAAGACTATTTCAGATTTTAATCACAAATAAGTCAAGTAAAGAATTAGAGTTTAATATCAGAACTTAGACTTATATCAGAACTTAAATGTCATCAGAACATGATTTCTTAACTCAAAAAGTGAATGCCCATTTTTGTAATTCTTCACACAAATTCTGATTTCGTTTCTTCAGAACTTAATCATCAGAATTTCCATCAGAACTTGTCCTCAGAATTTATGCAACTGACACTTAAACATTCATCTAAAATAACATTTATCACCACAATAATTTTCATCATTCATATGGAGTGTATGTGTGTGCAGTAAGCTAAATATCAGATAACGATTAAAGTCTGATTCACTTTAGTACATCTTAGAAATAAGGCATAACTAAGAACTTTGCTTAAAATCTGTCATGATTCTGAAGTCTACTTTAGAATGAGTTCATGCATGAGTCCACCTCAACTATTTTGTGCTCATTTTATGCATCTTTTGAAATTCTATTTTACAGTGGCTTCTCAGTGTAAGTGAGTAACGACTGCTTATCAGAATTTATGCTATTATCAGAGTATTTCTCCAGTAATCATAGAGTATGAAAAGTCACCAAGAAAAATATTTATTTTACTTTTCTGATGCATATTACTTAATACCAGCAATGCACTTGGGTCTTTCCTTCCACATTTTTACTCTAGATCTCAAAGGAGTACCTGATTTTAATTTCTATTTCTTTTTTTTATAAGTGAGGTTTATCAGCACTTAGTACATCCATCAGATTTACTAACATCAGAACTTAACAAATAAGAAGCACTATTCCAGTTTGTGACTTAGTAATGAGATACACAAAGTAAACTTCAACCAAGCTCAGTATCAGAATTTGCTTGTGTTAAGAGATTTCCACATAAATAATTACTTCAAACATGGGATCTTTAGTATATTCAAGACTACTAGGTCAGCATCTAGCATAGTTATCCTCATCCGATTGAATAATCACAGAAACATTCATATCACTATCAGAGTTTAAAAATTCACATCGGACAACAATCAGTACTTAAACAATTTTCAAATAAGCACAGAATATACAAAGATAATAATATCTGTAAATACTGATCATAAAATCTGATGCATCAGAACAAAAACTAAGCAGATTTAGAGAAAGAACCTGAAACCATGTCAAGTTCATTTACCAATCTTGTAAAAGTAGCTTCACACAGTGGTTTTATGAAGATATCTGCTAGTTGTTGATCTGTTGGAACAAAGTGCAATTCCACTGTACCTTCATCCACATGTTCCCTTATGAAGGGGTACCTAATGCTGATATACTTTGTCATTGAGTGTTGAACTGGATTACCTGTCATAGCAATGGAACTTTGATTATCACATTAAATAGGGATTTTAAAATATGTTAACCCATAATCCAGTAACTGATTCTTCATCCAAAGAATCTGTGCACAACAGCTTCCTGCAGCAATGTACTCTGCTTCTGCAGTTGATGTGGAAATTGACTTTTGTTTCTTGCTAAACCAAGAAACCAATCCGCCTCCAAGAAATTGGCAGCTTTCACTTGTGTTTTTCCTGTCAATTTTGCATCTTGCAAAATCTGCATCTGAGTAACCTATTAATTTAAATCTGATTCTCTGGGATACCACAATCCAAGATCAGCTGTTCCCTTAAGATACTTGAAAATTCTTTTCACAGCTGTTAAGTGAGGTTCTCTTGGATCTGCTTGAAATCTTGCACAAAGACAGGTAGCATACATGATATCAGGTCTACTAGCAGTTAGATAGAGTAGTGAGCCAATCATACCTCTGTAATCAGTAATATCTACTGATATACCAGTATCCTTATCCAATTTTGTTGCAGTGGCCATGGGAGTGGATGCACTTGAACAATCTTGCATTCCAAATTTCTTCAGCAAATTTCTGGTATACTTGGTTTGACAAATAAAAGTACCTTCTTCATTCTGCTTGACTTGAAGGCCCAAAAAATAGCTAAGTTCCCCCATCATACTCATTTGATATCTTGACTGCATCAGTTTGGCAAACTTCTTGCAAAGTCTGTCATTTGTAGAACCAAAAATGATATCATCAACATATATCTGTACCAAAAGTAAGTCCTTTCCATGGTTGAGGTAGAACAGAGTTTTATCAATAGTTCCTCTGTTAAATCCATTTTCCAGAAGAAACTGAGCTAAAGTCTCATACCATGCTCTTGGAGCTTCCTTAAGGCCATAAAGTGCTTTATCAAGCCTATAGACATGATTTGGAAATTTGGAATCTACAAAGCCTGGAGGTTGTTCAACATATACTTCCTCTTCCAGTTCTCCATTGAGAAAAGCACTTTTCACATCCATTTGAAATACAGTAAACTTTTTATGAGCAGCATAAGCCAAAAATATCCTTATGGCTTCCAATCTAGCAACTGGTGCAAATGTTTCATCATAATCAATTCCCTCATGTTGAGAATATCCTTTTGCAACCAGCCTTGCTTTATTCCTTGTAATTATGCCATCACTATCAGTTTTGTTTCTGAACACCCACTTTGTACCAACAACAGATCTGTTCTTTGGTCTTGGCACTAGGGTCCAGACTTTATTTCTTTCAAATTCATTTAACTCTTCTTGCATTGCTTGCACCCAATCAACATCTTGAAGAGCTTCTTCCACTTTCTTTGGTTCAGTCTGAGAGAGAAAAGAATTATAGAGACATTCACTTGAAGTAGCTGTTCTAGTTCTGACAACTGCATCAGGATTTCCAATAATTAAGTCAGGTGTATGTGATTTAGTCCACTTCCTTGCAGATGGAAGGTTTTCTCTAGAACTGAATGCTTCCCCATGATCCATGCTATCTTCATCAACATTTTCTGATGCTCCCCCTGAAATTATGCTCTCTGAGTTGGATCCTTCAGAATTTGAGTTTTCAGAATTATCAGAACTTGGCTTATCAGAACTTGATGAATCAGAACTTGATGAATCAGAACTTGAAGAGCCAGTTATATGTTCTGATGCTTCTTGAGCAGTGGTTGTATCTTCAGTATGCTCCCCCTGCACAGGTGCATCTTCCTTTGGCGTAGTCACCACAGTTTCAATAACATCAGAGTTTAATCCATCAGAGTTTGCAGTATCAGGATTTAGATTGTCAGGATTTTTAGTATCAGAATTTAAGTCTTCATTTTCAAATCTCAGCTGATCATGATCATTGAAATCTTCAAGTCCAGTAATCTTCTTATCATCAAAGGAGACATTGATAGATTCCATGACAACCCTTGTTCTTAAATTGTAGACTCTGAAGGCTTTTGTGGAAAGTGGATATCCAACAAAAATTCCTTCATCAGCTTTTAAATCAAATTTGGATAGCTGTTCAGGGTGAGTCTTAAGAACAAAACACTTGCATCCAAATACATGAAAATACTTCAGATTTGGCTTCTTTTTCTTCACCATCTCATATGGTGTCTTTCCATGCTTGTTAATGAGTGTTGCATTCTACATAGCTTCAGCCCAAAAATAGGTTGGTAGCTTTGCTTCATCAAGCATTGTTCGTGCAGCTTCAATAAGAGTTCTATTCTTTCTTTCAACAACTCCACTTTGCTGTGGAGTTCCAGGAGCAGAAAATTCCTGCTTGATTCCATGGTCTTTGCAGAACTCTTTCATGATCAAATTCTTGAACTCAGTGTCATTATCACTTCTTATGATCTTCACAGAATCTTTGACCAATTTATACAGTTGCTTGACATGATCAATCAAGATAGATGCAGTTTCACTTTTTGTGTGCAAGAAATACACCCATGTGTATCTGGTGAACTCATCCACTATGACCATAGCATATTTCTTCTTTGCAATAGACATGACATTCACTGGACCAAATAGATCTACATGTAGTAGGTGATAAGGCTCAAGAATTGATGATTCAGTCTTGCTCTTGAATGAAGATTTTCTTTGTTTAGCCTTCTGACATGAATCACAAAGGCCATCAGGAGCAAATACTGATTTTGGCAGTCCTCTCACAAGATCTTTCTTGACTAGTTCATTTATATTGTTGAAATTTAAATGAGAGAGTTTCTTGTGCCAATTCCAGCTTTCTTCAATTGATGCTCTACTTAATAAATAGATTGCAGAACCATCAGTACTTGTTGAAAGCTTGGCTTCATAAATGTTACCATGCCTGTATCCTTTCAGAATAACTTTGCCTGTAGATTTGCTTACAACTTCACAGTGTTCTTCAAAGAAATCCACATGATAACCTATGTCACAGATTTGACTAACACTCGGCAGATTGTGTTTAAGTCCTGAGACCAGAGCTACTTCTTTAATGATGACATTCCCAAGATTGATATTGCCATATCCCAGTGTTTTTCCAATGTTGCCATCTCCATAAGAAACACTTGGGCCAACTTTCTCCACAAAGTCTAATAGCAGGGCTTTATTTCCAGTCATATGTCCCGAACATCCACTGTCAAGAATTAGGATGTTTTTCCTGTTGCCCTTTAACTCAGCAGCTTCAGAACTGCTATCAGCATTTTCCATCAAGGCATAGTTCACCTCACTTTCAGAATCTGAAGTGTCTGTCCTACTTTTCTTCTTTGTGACAAGAGCCTTGCCTTTGTCACTCTTCACTTTCTTGCAATCAGGAGATATGTGGCCTTTCTCACCACAATTGCAGCATTTGGCATTTGTGTAATCTCCTCTATCAGACTTCCCTCATTTGCCTTTAGATTTTCTGAAATTCTTCTTATCAGAACTTGCACCTTTCCTGAAAAACTTCTTTCCCTTCCTGAACTTTCTGTATGCAATCCTTGTGATTCCTTTCACCATAAGAGCACACAGGTTCATCATCACTTCATCAGCATCCATCTCAGGCAAGCTTTCAGTTTCTGTGTCATCATCACTATCAGAACTTGATGACTCAGTATCAGACTTTGTGATGAGCGTTTTTCCCTTGCCTTTCCTTGAGGTAGCTGCTTTGGGGGATTCTTCCTCAGCCTTAAGAGCAACTTTCCTTGACTTTCATCCTTTCCTCTTGCTTTTTTGTTCCATCTCAAGTTCATGAGTCTTGAGCATGTGTTCATACTCTTGAGTGAGTATAGTCTTCCTGTTCTTCTTAATCGAATCAGTTCCCTAGCATCTTGTCTCCAATACATCCCATATCTCCTTTGCAGTCTTGCAGTTAATTACCCTGTTTAACATTACATTATCAATGGCACTATGTAGCAAGTGTCCGACCTTAGCATCCTTAGCAATTGATGAGATATCTTCAGCAGTGTAATCACTCTTCTCCTTTGGTACAGACTTTGCTGCTTCACCTGCAACTACAACAGCGAGTTTTGTTGGCTTGTGAGGTCCTTCATTGATTCTGCCAAGATATTCTGGATCTGTAGCTTCCAGAAATATAGTCATCCGCACCTTCCATATGGGATATTCAGATGGTTTCAGTATGGGAACTCTAATAGCCTCATATCGACTATGGATTTGAGTCTTTGGGGGTTCTTCAGTTTTGGTGGGCTTGGTTGGCGTTTCTGCTTCAGACATGATTATTTTTGGATCTTAAACTGTTTGTGTGTTAACAGATAGGCTGTGATACCACTTGTTAGGTCACACACACTGTAGAAGGGGGTTGAATACAGTGTATAGCATAATCAAATCGAATTCAAAGAACATAAGTAACAAAAAACAAACTTTATTAAACTCTGTTACAATGTAGAACTGTCCTCTCTCAGTGATGAACAAATATCACGAGAGCTGCTAGGGTTACAATGAATAATATTCTCGATAATGATAACACTTATAGTGTAAACCCTATGTCTGTGTTTATATATACTACACAGTTACAAGATAATCGCTAATTGATATGGAATATAATTCTGCTTCCTAAAATATATCAATCAGTTATCTTTTCTTCCAAGTATTCTATTCTTCACAGAATTCCTTCTTCATGTATATCTCTTCTTACGCTTGTCTTGATCTTCTTTCCTTTCAATCAGCCGCCTTCCTTATCTGAAAGTTTCCTTTAAGTCCTGATAAATATTTCCTGAACCTTAAGTACTGATAACTTAAGTTCTGTCTTCAGTATAAGTGCTGATTTCCAGTTAAGTACTGATTTGTCCTGTTTAAGTAAAATCTAAAAACTAAACATAAATCATATTAGACATGACATTATCAAATATATCTAACAAGTGATAATGGCACTGAGTTCAAGAATTTGATCATGGAAGAGTTCTGCAAAAACCATGGGATAAAGCAGGAATTCTCTGCTCCTGGAACTCCACAGCAAAATGGAGTTGTTGAAAGAAAGAATAGAACAATTATTGAAGCTGCATGAACTATGCTTGATGAAGGAAAGTTACCAACCTACTTTTGGGCTGAAGCTGTGCAGACTGCTTATTTTACTCAGAATGCTACACTCATTAACAAGCATGGAAAGACACCAAATGAGATGGTGAAGAAAAAGAAGCCAAATCTGAAGTATTTTCATGTATTTGGATGCAAGTGTTTTGTTCTTAAGACTCATCCCGAACAGCTATCCAAATTTGATTTAAAAGCTGATGAAGGAATTTTTGTTGGATATTCACTTTCCACAAAAGCCTTCAGAGTCTACAATTTAAGAACAAGGGTTGTTGTAGAATCTATCAATGTCTCTTTTGATGATAAGAATATTACTGGACTTGAAGATTTCAATGATCATGATCAGCTGAGATTCGAAAATGAAGTTTTAAATTCTGATTCTGTAAATCCTGACAGTCTAAATCCTAATACTGCAAACTCTGATGGATTAAACTCTGATGTTATTGAAACTGTGGTGACTACGCCTAAGGAAAATGCACCTATGCAGGGGGAGCATACTGAAGATCCAACCACATCTCAAGAAGCATCAGAATCTACAACAGGCTCTTCAAGTTCTGATTCATCAAGTTCTGATGGGCCAAGTTCTGATAATTCTGGAAACTCATGTTCTGATATTTCTGGAAACTCAAATACTGAAGGATCCAACTCAGAGAGCATAATTTCTGGGGGAGCATCAGAAAATGTTGATGGAGATAGCATGGATCATGGGGGAGCATCCAGTTCTAGAGATAACCTTCCATCAAGGCATAGTTCACCTCACTTTCAGAATCTGAAGTGTCTGTCCAGCTTTTCTTCTTTGTGACAAGAGCCTTGCCTTTGTCACTCTTCACTTTCTTGCAATCAGGAGATATGTGGCCTTTCTCACCACAATTGTAGCATTTGACATTTGTGTAATCTCCTCTATCAGACTTCCCTCCTTTGCCTTCAGATTTTCTGAAATTCTTCTTATCAGAACTTGCACCTTTCCTGAAAAACTTCTTTCCCTTCCTGAACTTTCTGTATGCAATCCTTGTGATTCCTTTCACCATAAGAGCACACAGGTTCATCATCACTTCATCAGCATCCATCTCAGGCAAGCTTTCAGTTTCTGTGTCATCATCACTATCAGAACTTGATGACTCAGTATCAGACTTTGTGATGAGCGTTTTTCCCTTGCCTTTCCTTGAGGTAGCTGCTTTGGGGGATTCTTCCTCAGCCTTAAGAGCAACTATCCTTGACTTTCCTCCTTTCCTCTTGCTTTTTTGTTCCATCTCAAGTTCATGAGTCTTGAGCATGTGTTCATACTCTTGAGTGAGTATAGTCTTCCTGTTCTTCTTAATCGAATCAGTTCCCTAGCATCTTGTCTCCAATACATCCCATATCTCCTTTGCAGTCTTGCAGTTAATTACCCTGTTTAACATTACATTATCAATGGCACTATGCAGCAAGTGTCCGACCTTAGCATCCTTAGCAATTGATGAGATATCTTCAGCAGTGTAATCACTCTTCTCCTTTGGTACAGACTTTGCTGCTTCACCTGCAACTACAACAGCGAGTTTTGTTGGCTTGTGAGGTCCTTCATTGATTCTGCCAAGATATTCTGGATCTGTAGCTTCCAGAAATATAGTCATCCGCACCTTCCATATGGGATATTCAGATGGTTTCAGTATGGGAACTCTAATAGCCTCATATCGACTATGGATTTGAGTCTTTGGGGGTTCTTCAGTTTTGGTGGGCTTGGTTGGCGTTTCTGCTTCAGACATGATTATTTTTGGATCTTAAACTGTTTGTGTGTTAACAGATAGGCTGTGATACCACTTGTTAGGTCACACACACTGTAGAAGGGGGTTGAATACAGTGTATAGCATAATCAAATCGAATTCAAAGAACATAAGTAACAAAAAACAAACTTTATTAAACTCTGTTACAATGTAGAACTGTCCTCTCTCAGTGATGAACAAATATCACGAGAGCTGCTAGGGTTACAATGAATAATATTCTCGATAATGATAACACTTATAGTGTAAACCCTATGTCTGTGTTTATATATACTACACAGTTACAAGATAATCGCTAATTGATATGGAATATAATTCTGCTTCCTAAAATATATCAATCAGTTATCTTTTCTTCCAAGTATTCTATTCTTCACAGAATTCCTTCTTCATGTATATCTCTTCTTACGCTTGTCTTGATCTTCTTTCCTTTCAATCAGCCGCCTTCCTTATCTGAAAGTTTCCTTTAAGTCCTGATAAATATTTCCTGAACCTTAAGTACTGATAACTTAAGTTCTGTCTTCAGTATAAGTGCTGATTTCCAGTTAAGTACTGATTTGTCCTGTTTAAGTAAAATCTAAAAACTAAACATAAATCATATTAGACATGACATTATCAAATATATCTAACAAGTGATAATGGCACTGAGTTCAAGAATTTGATCATGGAAAAGTTCTGCAAAAACCATGGGATAAAGCAGGAATTCTCTGCTCCTGGAACTCCACAGCAAAATGGAGTTGTTGAAAGAAAGAATAGAACTATTATTGAAGCTGCATGAACTATGCTTGATGAAGGAAAGTTACCAACCTACTTTTGGGCTGAAGCTGTGCAGACTGCTTATTTTACTCAGAATGCTACACTCATTAACAAGCATGGAAAGACACCAAATGAGATGGTGAAGAAAAAGAAGCCAAATCTGAAGTATTTTCATGTATTTGGATGCAAGTGTTTTGTTCTTAAGACTCATCCCGAACAGCTATCCAAATTTGATTTAAAAGCTGATGAAGGAATTTTTGTTGGATATTCACTTTCCACAAAAGCCTTCAGAGTCTACAATTTAAGAAAAAGGGTTGTTGTGGAATCTATCAATGTCTCTTTTGATGATAAGAATATTACTGAACTTGAAGATTTCAATGATCATGATCAGCTGAGATTCGAAAATGAAGTTTTAAATTCTGATTCTGTAAATCCTGACAGTCTAAATCCTAATACTGCAAACTCTGATGGATTAAACTCTGATGTTATTGAAACTGTGGTGACTACGCCTAAGGAAAATGCACCTATGCAGGGGGAGCATACTGAAGATCCAACCACATCTCAAGAAGCATCATAATCTACAACAGGCTCTTCAAGTTCTGATTCATCAAGTTCTGATGGGCCAAGTTCTGATAATTCTGGAAACTCATGTTCTGATATTTCTGGAAACTCAAATACTGAAGGATCCAACTCAGAGAGCATAATTTCTGGGGGAGCATCAGAAAATGTTGATGGAGATAGCATGGATCATGGGGGAACATCTAGTTCTAGAGATAACCTTCCATCTGCAAGGAAGTGGACTAAAGCACGTACACCTGACTTAATTATTGGAAATCCTGATGCAGGTGTCAGAATTAGAACAACTACATCAAATGAATGTCTCTATCATTCTTTTCTATCTCAGACTGAACCAAAGAAAGTGGAAGAAGCTCTTCAAGATGCTGATTGGGTGCAAGCAATGCAAGAAGAGTTAAATGAATTTGAAAGAAATAAAGTCTGGACCCTAGTGCCAAGACCAAAGAACAGATCTGTTGTTGGTACAAAGTGGGTGTTCAGAAACAAAACTGACAGTGATGACCTAATTACAAGGAATAAAGCAAGGCTGGTTGCAAAAGGATACTCTCAACAGGAAGGAATTGATTATGATGAAACATTTGCACCAGTTGCTAGATTGGAAGCCATAAGGATATTTTTGGCTTATGTTGCTCACAAGAAGTTTAAAGTCTTTTAAATGGATGTGAAAAGTGCTTTTCTTAATGGAGAATTGGAAGAGGAAGTATATGTTGAACAACCTCCAGCCTTTGTAGATTCTAAATTTCCAAATCATGTCTACAGGCTTGATAAAACACTTTATGGCCTTAAGCAAGCTCCAAGAGCATGGTATGAGATATTAGCTCAGTTTCTTCTGGAAAGTGGATTTAACAGAGGGACTATTGACAAAAAACTGTTCTACCTCATCCATGGAAAGGACTTACTTTTGGTGCAAATATATGTTGATGATATCATTTTTGGTTCTACAAATGACAGACTTTGTAAGAATTTTGCCAAGCTGATGCAGTCAGGATATCAAATGAGTATGATGGGAGAACTTAAATATTTTCTAGGCCTTCAAGTCAAGCAGAATGAAGAAGGAACTTTTATTTATCAATCTAAGTACACCAGAAATTTGTTGAAGAAATTTAGAATGCAAGATTGTTCAAGTGCATCCACTCCTATGGCCACTGCAATAAAGTTACATAAGGATACTGGTAAATCAGTAGATATTACTGATTATAGAGGTATGATTGGTTCACTACTCTATCTAACTGCAAGTAGACCTGATATCATGTATGCTACCTGTCTTTGTGCAAGATTTCAAGCAGATCCAAGAGAACCTCACTTAACAGCTGTGAAAAGAATTTTTAAGTACCTTAAGGGTACAGCTGATCTGGGATTGTGGTATCCTAGAGAATCAGACTTTAAGCTAATAGGTTACTTAGTTGCAGATTTTGCAGGATGCAAAATTGACAGGAAAAGCACAAGTGGAAGCTGCCAATTTCTTGGAGGCAGATTGGTTTCTTGGTTTAGCAAGAAACAGAAGTCAATTTCCACATCAACTGCAGAAGCATAATACATTGCTGCAGGAATCTGTTATGCACAGATTCTTTGGATGAAGAATCAGTTACTGGATTATGGGTTAGAATTTTCTAAAATCCCTATTTACTGTGATAATCAAAGTGCTATTGTTATGATAGGTAATTCAGTTCAACACTCAATGATAAAGCACATCAGTATTTGGTACCACTTCACAAGGGAACATGTGGATGAAGGTACAGTGGAATTGCATTTTGTTCCAACAGATCAACAACTAACAGATATCTTCATTAAACCACTGTGTGAAGCTACTTTTACAAGATTGGTAAATGAACTTGGAATGGTTGCAGGTTCTTTCTCTAAATCTGCTTAGTTTATGTTCTGTACATCAGACTTTGATCAGTATTTATAGATACTACTATCTTTGTGAATTATGTGCTTAAATTGAAATTTGCTTAAGTGCTGATTGTTGTCTGATGTGAATTCTAAACTCTGATAGTGATATGAATGTTTATGTGACTATTCAATCCAATGAGGATAACTGTGCTAGATGATGACCTAGTAGTCTTTAATATACTAAAGATCCCATGTTTGAAGTAATTGTATATGTGGAAATCTTTTAACATAAGCAAATTCTGATATTGAGCTTAGTTGAAGTTTACTTTGTGTATCTTATTACTAAGTCAAAAACTACAATAGTGCTTCTTTTCTGTTAAGCTCTGATGTTAGTAAATCTGATGGATGTACTAAGTGTTGATAAGCCTCACTTATCAAAAGAAAAAGAAAATAAAATAAATGAAAAATCAGGTACTCCTTTAAGATCTAGAGTAAAAATGTGGAAGGGAAGACCCAAGTGCATTGAAGGTATTAAGTAATATGCATTAGAAAAGCAAAAAAAAAAATCTTGGTGACTTTTCACACTCTATGATTACTGGAGAAATACTCTGATAACAACATAAATTCTGATAAGCAGTCGTGACTCACTTAGACTGAGAAGCCACTGTAAAATGGAATTTCAAAAGATGCATAAAATGAGCACAAAACAGTTGAGGTGGACTCATGCATGAACTCATTCTAAAGTAGACTTCAGAATAATGACAGATTTTGAGAAAAGTTTTTAGTTATGCCTTATTTCTAAGATGTACTGAAGTGAATCAGGCTTTACTTTTTGTCTGATATTTAGCTTAATGCACACACTTACACTCCATATGAATGATGAAAATTACTATGGTGATAAATGTTGTTTTAGATGAATAGTTTATGTGTCAGATTGCATAAATTCTGAGGATAAGTTCTGATGGAAGTTCTGATGATTAAGTTCTGATGAAAGCATATCAGTATTTGTGTGAAGAATTACAGGAATAAACATTCACTTTTCGAGTAGAGGAGCCATATTCTGATGACTTTTAAATTCTAATAATAATCAAGTTATGATGCTGACGTGGCAGTATTTATTTACTTAGTTTATTTTTGGTCATTACTTGAACGATAATATTTTTACAGAATATTGGTTTATGTGAGAGAAAACAGTCTTAATCATTATGGGTTAGTGGTTAACGTGTATGTCCTGAAAATTGCATGTGCGCGGTAATTATTGCTTATTTTACGTGCCCATGGACCCATTTTTTTTATGATCCTTCCATAAAAAAATTCATTCTCTTCATAAAAAAAGGAGGAACTCTTGTTCTAACTGTTTACTGACTGTTCACATGGTGCCAGGTGTAAAGTGTATCCCATGCTTCAAAAATACAACTGTTGAGTGGAGAGAATATATATATATATATATATGAGCGATAAAAGATTTTCTAATCTTTTACTTACTTTTCTATTCTAAATCTCTTTTACTTTCTCTCTCTCTCTCTCTCTCTCTCTCTCTCTCTCTTATTTTCTGAAGTTGTTTTTCTCTCAGGACATTTTACAAACACTTTGCAAACATACTCTTATTCACCATCAGCTTTGTCAGGCTTCTTAGACTATGACTAAAGTTGTTGATGTTAGGATTCTAAGAATAGGACTATCTTGTAACTTTTGCATGTAATTGATAAATTTCATGAAATGTAATCATCTGATATATCAATGAAATTTTCTTTAATTATAAGATTTGTTCTTTGTTTCTCAAATTATGTGACTGTTCATGTTTAATCGCAATTTATTAATCTTTACTTCATCGATTTTCAAATTTATTTTGTGATGAATGTTTTGATTAAATTCTGTTGATTTGAGGAAACAGCTGAGGAACAGGTTCCCATATTAAAACCTGTTGTTGTAGAAGCTGAGAAGGTTTCTTCTCAGAAAGATACTGTAACTGGGAGTTCTAGGCCCCTCAAAAGGCTTAGAAAGTTAAATTCTGATGATAAAGCTCCTACAGTGTCTCCACCTTTGAAGAAATTAAAGAAATAGAGAGCTCACAGGGATATAGTTGAGTCAGATTCAGAAGATGGGGAAGCAGCTAAGGAAGGGGATCAGGAATCTCCGATCTCAACAGAACCAATTGTTATTGAATCACTTCCTTCTGCACAACCAGAAACTGCTCAAGACAGAATACCTACACCTCTTATGTCACCTATAGTTGATCCAGTACATACTGAAGAACCAGGTACAATTGCTGAAATTGATATTCATAATTTGATTGTGCCTGAGGTTTTGTACTTGGAAGCTCCACCAATTCAACTCACTCCCCCAGCAACATCAATTTTGGATGTTGATCAGAACCTGGCTGCAGATCAGAATTTAGAGGATGATGTTGAAGCCTCTATAGCCTCACATACTGCTATTTTATCAAAGGATGCTGATATTGCAGGATCTACAAGTTTTGATGCTGCCAATGAAGAAACTACTAGTGAAGCTGCTGCTAATTTAGATGATGATGCAGCTGGTCCATCAGGACATGCACCTCAACAAACAATTAATAAAGCTGATTTAGTCAAGAAGTTTGTTACAGGGGAAGCACCAGTACCTTGGAGTGAAACTCCTAGAGGAAAGGAGTGGACTAAGGAATGGAACACGGTTAGTTTTGTTCCTTCTAAAAAGATTCTTGCTAAGCATCTGGAAAAAGCTGATGAAATGCTGATAAATGATGATTTTAAGGCACAGCTGAGAGTTACTGCATTGAGTACTGGGCACCATCAAGGTCTACACTCAACAACTCATGCCAAGGTGAACAAAATTCAAGAAACCTTGATCCAGCAAGATATGAATGTGAAACTTGAAAATAACAGATTTTTCAAGCCAGCCTTTGACAGAATTGCCTACATTGAGAAAACTCAAGAGAAGCAACAAACTCAAATTGATGAAATTTTGAAGAATCAAGCTTCTCACCAAGATCAACTCAATGAGATCCAATCCTCAGTGGAATTGCTTGTCTCTCTTCTTTTACCTGCTGATGCCAAAAAGGGGGAGAAAGTGATTAAGTCCAAATGCAAATCTATTCAGACACTGAAGGAAAAGGATGATGGAAATGATGACCAGGGAAACTCTAACAAGGGTAGAGGTCAAGGTCAAGGCAAAGGATTTTCATCAAGTAAAGCTAGAATTACAAGTCAAGGAACAAGTTTTGATACTGGGAGAAGAATAAGTTCTGATACTGGTAAAAGGATAAGTTCTGGTGAACATTTGGAACTTGATGAAGAAATTTCAAAGGAGTTATTTCTTAAAGAAAATCCAGGAATGGACTTTGAGAGTCTAAAGGAAGAAGAAGCTAGACTCAAAGCAGAAGGTGTCAAGACAAAATCTAAAGCTTCTGTTGTTGAAAAGAAATTTCCAAAGCCTAAGGGTATTGTGATAAAGGAAAGAACAAATTCTAAGGCAACCAAAGCCAAATCACAAGTGAAAATTGATCCAAGGTCCAAGGGCAAAGAAAAAGTTGATGAACCTGTAAAGGTTTATATGCCAGTCATGGATGAAGAAATAACTGATAATGAAGAAGATGCTAATCTTATTCTAATTTCAAAGAAGATTTTTAAAACAACCTCTGACATGGCTCATGTTGTTCAGAGTCAAGATGTAGTAAGTTCTGATATGACAGTGAAACAAGCAACCTCTGACATAGCTCAAGTTGGCTTGATATCAGAATATAAGGAAAAGGAAACCTCTGACATTGCTCATGTTAAACCTTCAAAGATACTCCTACCAGGATTCACCAAAGCTAAACAAACTCAATCTTTGAAGACTGCAATAAGTGGTTTTGAAGCAAGAGTTGTTACAGGAAAGGAAGCAAGAGATAAATCTGGATTGGGTAGTTCTGATGAAAGAAGAGTACATAACACTACCAATTATCCAACTTCCTTAAGTGAACCAGGTGTTGGAGCAACTCCTGAAAGATTGAATCGACTTGAATCTGTACAAATGGTTTACCATACCTTTTTGAAAGAACATGTCTTGTTATATTTTATGACAGATGGAAGGGTATACCATATTAGACAGAATGCTATACCACTGAAGTATTTTGAGGAACTGGAATATGTTCTTTTCTTACTTCAAGTGAAAGACAGATTAACAGATAGTGTTGCAGGTTATTTAAAGTCACAAATTCAAAGACAGAAGAAGCTTTATTCTGTAAAGTCTGACAGCACATACTGTCCCAAGTACAGAGATCACAAAGGTGATATTGTCGAAATGAAGCCTAAATCTGCTAAGATCATAACTACTTTTCTGGGTTATAAGGCTGTGGAATTCAATTTAGAGTCTGACAAGGCATATCTGATCAGACTAGATCAGGAGATAAGAAAAGCTATGATAAATGATCTCAGAGCAGCTATTTTTCAAACTGGTGAAGAGACAGCTGAATTGATAAATGTTAAAAGGAGGATGGTCAATGAACTTGAATATGCTGAGAGATGTCTTTTGAAGAACTATCTCAGAACAACGCCTAACATCAAAGAGATCAGAAATTGAAGCCAAGTCAAAGATCTACAACTGCTTAAATTCTGAAGTGTATACAGACTGAAGCTGTTATCAGCAGTTAAAGATGGTAAAGCTGAAAGGACTGTAAGTTATAGTTATCTAGTCAAATTCTCATGCATTTGTACTTAATGTTTTTGACATCATCAAATATATGTTGAACTTGTATATTGTGCTAATTTACAAGTTGGGGGAGATTGTTAGATATATTTGTGATGTCATGTATAATATGATTTGTGTTTAGTTTTCATATCGTACTTAACATGACAAATCAGTACTTAACTGGAAATCAGTACTTATACTGAAGTCAGGACTTAAGATATCAGTACTTAAGTTATCAAAACTTAAGCTATCAGAAGATATTTATCAGGAGATAATATCAGGACTTAAGGAGACTTTCAGATAAGGCATGCGGTTGATTGAAAGGAAAGAAGATCAAGACAAACGCAAGAAGAAATATGCATGAAGAAAGGAATTCTATGAAGAATAGAATACTTGGAACAAAAGATAACTAGTTGATATATTTTAGGAAGCAGAATTATATTCCATATCAATTAGAATATTATCTTGTAATCGTGTAGTATATAAACACAAGCATAGGGTTTACACTATATGTGTTATCATTATCGAAGTTATTATTCATTGTAACCCTAGCAGCTCTCGTGATAATTTGTTCATCACTGAGAGAGGACAATTCCATATTGTAACAGAGTTTATTGTGTTGAATAAAATCTGTTTTCTATTATTTGAGTTCTTATATTCGATTTGATTGTAGTAAACACTGTATTCAACCCCCTTCTACAGTGTGTATGACCTAACACGCACCTTGATCACATTTGTATAATTTTATAAAAATGATTAAAGATCAATAAAATCCTTATAAAATTATTAGAAATACCACTGAGCGCAAATTTGAACACGTATACATCAAATATCATGCAGACACACAAGATCATCAAATATAATTCACATTCATACTCTTAAACATTTTAATCCCTTTTAAAACGAGTTTCGTTTAACTTGACGGCTCGACAACACAACTTAATCCTTTAGCTGGCTCATCAAACTGGAACGAGTTACTTTACGTTCACAGTTACTATTATACCACAATAACATTTAAACCATATAATCATTAAACCTTTTTATTTATTCACATAATCCACATAAACCATAATTATAGCACCAAACTATACTTTATTCATTAAATTATATCGCGAAATTCCCAGTCGCTACATAGAATATATAATTATAGTTCAATTTCTTAATTAATTACTTATTATGATATAAAATAATAGAATAAATAAATTAAATATTATCTATAATATATTTTATTAGATTAGTATTTTAATTTTTATTTGTAATAGTTTTTTACTATTATATTTCTTCCTTGTTTTAATGTTTTACAGGATTCATGTGCTCTAAATTTTTTAAAAGACAAACTTTAATTTTTTTTTATCATGATTTCATATGAACCCATGATGACGATAAGTGCTATTATGGGCTAATCGTGATCATGGGGTCGCAACGGATTTACTATGGAATTCTTTAGTTAATTGTTTAATACTTTAGTGTGTGATGATTGTATGATATCTAGTATTGGTTGTGCGTATTCGTCTTATGTGCGTCGTGAACATATAAGATAGGGTGTTAATCTCTTGTGAAGCGACGGTGGATCTTGAGATTTAGAACTTGCCATGCTAGCATAGGTTCATGTATGATGTGCATGATTAGTGGGTAACTCTAACAGTTTTATTCGCCCTGTGTAATCAAAAGGAATAACTTGTGCTTAAAATCATTGTGTTGTCAATTTCTGTAGACATATAGGAACTCAACATAATTGATGCCTATTCAACTTCTATCTTAATTGTGGATGCTTGGTAGAATGGTATGAGTACAATGAAAGTTGGCTTTTATCAGTTTCGTGTTATTCGATTAATATCATCACTGTCACATGCTAAGGTAATAACAATAACTATTGAAGGAAGTAATAATGAAGTTGTGATCTCATGAGTGTTTTAATATTGTTAATTGAAGTGTTATTTAAGTGATAAACTAAGTAATTAATTGTAGTTAATATTTAGTCAACAATTCTAAGTGTTAGTGTTTTAACATTGAGGAGTAATCATACATTGGTGCGTGAGTTTAATTAAATAATAATTAGTCTGAGTCTCTGTGGGAACGAACTAGAAAGTATTCTATATTACTTTCGAACGCGTATACTTGCGTGAATATTAGCGCGTATTTCTGCCCTAACAAGTTTTTGGCGCCACTGCCGGGGACTCGGCGTATTTGTTTAGTTTATGTACTTACCATAATTGGTCATTAGGACTCAGTGATTAGGACGTAGTTGTTACTTATTATTTCTGGTTGTGTTTCAGGTACTTAAGCGAGCGTTTATGCAAACTCGTTCTCGTACTCGCAAGAGGACTTTAGATACAGCTGAGGAGATAGACGAAGTTCTTGATATTCTGGAGAAGATAGATTTTGAAGATTCGAATTCAGGAACTGAGCAGAAAGAACCAGTAATCATGGGTGATCGTATTATTCAGGCTGATCCAGCTCTTATGGACTTTTCTCGGCCAAAAATTGATGACATTTAGTCAAGCATTCTTCATCCGGCTATTCAAGCTAACACCTTTGAAATCAAGCTGGGCACTATTCAGATGGTGCATAATTCTGTTTCTTTTGGAGGAGCTGCGACTGAAGACCCCAACATGCACATAAGGAATTTTATCGAGATCTGCAGCACTTTCAAGTATAATGGCGTGACTGATGAGGCTATCAAGCTGAGGCTTTTCCCATTCTCACTGAGGGACAAAGCTAAGGACTGGTTACATTCTGAACCAGCTGGGTCCATCACTACGTGGCAAGATCTTGCGCAAAAGTTTCTGGTGAAATTTTATCAGATGGCAAAGACTGCTGCTATGAGGAGTGCTCTTACTCAGTTTACGCAGCAACCGACAGAATCTATGTGCGAAACTTGGGAACGCTACAAGGAAATGTTGAGAAAGTGTCCACATCATGGAATGCCCGATTGGATGGTGATCACTGGTTTCTATAATAGTTTGGGGGCCCAATCTCGGCCCATGCTCGATGCAGCAGCTGGAGGCGCCTTATGGGCCAAAAGCTATACTGAGGCTTATAATCTTATCGAGACTATGGCTGTAAATGAGCATCAAAACCCAACTCAAAGGATGATGCCTGGGAAGGTAGCAGGTATTCTGGAAGTCGATGCAGCCACCGCTATTGCAGCGCAGCTCCAGGCGCTGTCAATGAAGGTTGATTCTCTAGCTACATATGGAGTTAATCAAATAGCTGTGGTTTGTGAGCTTTGTGCAGGTTCTCATACTACAGATCAGTGTTCTCTTGTCAATGAATCTGTTCAGTATGTGAATAATTATCAGCGATAACAGCAGCCTGTGCCAGCTACTTATCATCCTAACAACATAAATCATCCAAATTTCAGTTGGGGTAATAATCAGAATGCTATTCAGCCACCATATCAGCAAGGTGTGAGTAAACAGTTTAATCCACCTGGATTCCAACAACCACAGCAGTATGCTCAAAGGCAATCATATCCTCAACAGGGAAGTGCAGCTGCACCTACTAGTGCTGATTTTGATGAACTTAAGTTGTTATGCAAGAGTCAGGCGGTTGCTATCAAGACCTTGGAAAATCAAATCGGCCAAATAGCCAATGCAGTGCTAAATCATTGACTTGGCACACTTCCCAGTGACACGGAAGTACCAGGTAGAAAGGAAGCTAAAGAGCAAGTCAAGGCTATTACCTTAAGGTCTGGGAAAGTTGCTGATGCTGAAAAGGCAAAAGAAGGAGAAGCTGAAGTTAGAGATGAAGAAGCTAAGCAAAAGGAGAAAGCGGCGGAACCAAGGAAGACTACTGTTGAACACACTCTGCCTGAGGGTAATTCAGGGGAGAAACAGCTCTATCCTCCACCACCATTCCCTAAGAGATTGCAGCAACAAAAGCTGGATAAACAGTTCGGTAAGTTTCTGGAGGTGTTCAAGAAACTTCACATCAATATACCTTTCGCTGAGGCTCTGGAGCAAATGCCTAGTTATGCGAAGTTTATGAAGAGTATTCTTTCAAGAAAGGTGAAACTGGATGACCTTGAGACCGTTGCTCTCACGGAAGAATGCAGCGCTGTTCTGCAGCAAAAGTTACCCCCAAAGCTTAAAGATCCAGGTAGCTTCACCATTTCTTGCACCATTGGCAAGTTGACTTTTGACAAGTGCCTTTGTGATTTGGGAGCAAGCATCAATCTGATGCCGTTGTCGATCTTTAAAAAGTTGGATTTGCCTGATACAAAACCCACATACATGTCTCTACAATTGGCTGATCGTTCTATTACTTACCCAAGGGGCATAGTGGAGGATGTGCTAGTCAAGGTGGATAAGCTCTTCTTTCCTGCAGATTTTGTTATTTTGGATTTTGAGGAAGATAAGAAGATTCTCATAATCTTGGGAAGACCTTTCTTGGCTACTGGCCGTACCTTGATAGATGTGCAGAAAGGTGAACTTACTATGCGGGTACAAGATCAGGATGTGACCTTCAACGTGTTCAAGGCAATGAAATTCCCTACAGAAGAGAAGGAGTGCTTAAAAGTAGATGTGATTGATTCTGCGGTTACTTCAGAACTCGATCGCATGCTAATGTCTGATGCATTAGAAAAGGCCTTAATGGGGGATTTTGACAGTGGTGATGAAGATGGCAACGAGCAATTACAATATCTGAATGCTTCCCCCTGGAAGCGAAAGCTGGACATACCGTTTGAATCTCTTGGTACTTCTGACCTCAAGAATGCTGAAGGAAAGCTCCAACCATCAATAGAGGAAGCACCTACCTTGGAGCTCAAGCCATTACCTGAACACTTGAGGTATGCTTTTTTGGGTGATGCATCTACTTTACCTGTTATTATTGCATCTGACCTTTCAGGTAGTGAGGAAGACAAGCTCTTAAGGATTTTGAGAGAATTCAAATCAGCTATTGGATGGACCATAGCAGACATCAAAGGGATTAGTCCTTCATATTGTATGCATAAGATTCTGCTAGAGGAAGGTAGTAAGCCGACTGTTGAGCAGCAGCGTAGACTTAATCCTATCATGAAAGAGGTGGTGAAGAAAGAAATTCTGAAATGGCTAGATGCAGGCATCATTTATCCTATTTCTGACAGTTCTTGGGTGAGCCCCGTACAATGTGTGCCTAAGAAAGGAGGTATTACTGTGGTAGCAAATGAGAAGAACGAGCTCATCCCCACTCGAACAGTAAAAGGATGGAGAGTATACATGGATTATCGAAAGTTGGACAAAGCCACGAGGAAGGTTCACTTCCCTCTTCCATTCATTGATCAGATGCTTGACAGGTTGGCTGGTCATGAGTATTATTGTCTTCTGGATGGCTATTCAGGGTATAATCAGATTTGTATTGCACCAGAGGATCAGGAAAAGACTACCTTCACTTGTTCATTTGGCACGTTTGCTTTTCGCAGAGTTTCGTTTGGGTTATGTGGCACCCCGGCCACTTTTCAGAGATGTATGATAGCTATATTCTCCGACATGATTGGAAATAATGTCAAGGTGTTCATGGACGACTTCTCCGTCTTTGGACATTCGTATGATGAATGTTTGAATAATCTTCGTGCCGTACTCAAAAGGTGCGTGGAAACTAATTTGGTGCTCAATTGGGAGAAATGTCATTTTATGGTGCGTGAAGGCATTATTCTTGGGCATAAGGTCTCTAGCAAGGGTCTTGAGGTGGATAAGGCCAAGGTGGGAGTCATTGAAAATCTTCCACCACCTATTTCTGTGAAAGGAATCCGTAGTTTTCTTGGTCATGCGGGTTTTTATCGGCGGTTCATCAAGGACTTTTCAAAGATATCTAAGCCGTTGTGCAATTTGCTTGAGAAAGATGTGCCTTTCAAATTTGATGATGAATGTTTGGCGGCATTCGTGACTCTCAAAAAGAGTTTGATCACTGCACCAGTTATTACAGCACCAGATTGGACAGAGTCGTTTGAGATGATGTGTGATGCAAGTGATTATGCGGTAGGTACAGTTCTGGGGCAGCACAAGAATAATATATTTCATGTGGTCTACTATGCGAGTAAGACCTTAAATGGGGCCCAAATGAACTACACCACTACGGAGAAGGAGCTCTTGGCTATAGTCTTTGGTTTCGAGAAATTTCGATCTTATCTGCTTGGGACAAAAGTGATAGTATTCACTGATCATGCGGCCATTCGCTATTTGGTTTCCAAGAAGGATTCGAAGCCGAGACTCATTCGTTGGGTGCTCTTACTTCAGGAATTTGAGTTAGAGATCAAGGATCGAAAAGGTACTGAGAATCAAGTAGCTGACCATCTCTCTAGGTTGGAGAATCCCGAGTCTACTTCACAAGATAAGACATTGATCAATGAATCTTTTCCGGATGAGCAGTTGTTCGCAGTTCAGGAGGAAGATGCATGGTTTGCAGATATTGTAAACTATCTTGTCGACAATATAATGCCTCCTAATTTGACCTCAGCTCAAAAGAAAAAGTTTCTGCATGAGGTGAAGTGGTATATGTGGGATGAACCATATTTGTTTAGACATGGAGCTGACCAGATCATCAGGAGATGTATCCCGTTCTGTGAGACGGAGGGGATATTATGAGACTGCCACTCCACAGTTTATGGTGGACACTATGGTGGTGAGAAGACGGCAGCTCGTATTCTGCAAGCAGGTTTTTTCTGGCCTACTTTGTTTAAGGATGCTCATCAGTTTGTTTTAAGGTGTGATCGTTGCCAAAGAATGGGAAATTTGACGAGAAAGGATGAAATGCCGTTAAATGTGATGCTTGAAGTTGAGGTCTTTGATGTTTGGGGAATCGATTTCATAGGGCCTTTTGTCTCATCCTGTAATAATCAGTACATCCTGCTGGCAGTCGATTATGTCTCAAAATGGGTAGAAGTCAAAGCTCTACCGATAAATGATGCAAAGACAGTGTTGAATTTTCTTCATGAGCAGATTTTCACAAGGTTTGGAACACCTCGGGTAATCATAAGTGATGAAGGGTCGCATTTCTGCAACCGTAAGTTCACTTCTATGATGCAGCGTTATAATGTGAATCATCGAGTTGCTACTGCCTATCATCCACAAACAAATGGTCAAGCGGAAGTATCTAACAGAGAGATCAAGCGCATTCTAGAGAAGATTGTTTATCCGTCAAGGAAGGATTGGTCTTTAAAGCTTGATGAAGTTGTTTGGGCTTACAGAACAACATACAAAACTCTACTTGGTATTTCCCCGTTTCAGTTGGTGTACGGTAAGGGATGTCATTTACCTGCGGAGCTTGAGCATAAGGCCTACTGGGCGTTGAAAAAGTTGAACCTGGATTTAGATGCAGCTGGTAAGAAGAGAATGCTTCAGCTTAATGAACTTGATGAATTCCGACTTCAAGCGTACGAGAATAACAAAATGTACAAGGAAAAGGTGAAGAGGTGGCACGATAGGAAGCTACATCCTAAGTTATTCGTGCTGGGGCAACAAGTTCTCTTATTCAACTCTCGTCTCCGACTTTTTCCAGGGAAGTTGAAATCAAGGTGGTCTGGACCTTTTATTGTTAAAACTGTGTTTCCACATGGAGCGGTGGAAATTTTTGAGAATGATCCGGACCAAGCATTCAAGGTTAATGGTCAGCGGTTGAAGCACTACTATGGGGACATGGCAAACCGAGAAGTGGTTAGTGCCATTTTATTGACTACTTGAGAAAGGTACGCAACGTCAAGCTAATGACGAAAAAGAAGCGCTGCGTGGGAGGCAACCCATGATTTGTTGTTACAGGAACCCTTAGAAGTTAATAACCTATCCAAAAACACAAAAAAAAATCAGAAAAATGGGACTGGAATTTTTTTTTTCCAGTGACCCCCTGAGCGCCCGCTCAGCTCTGCTGCGGTCGGCTGAGCGACCGCTCAGGGGTCAACTGCCAGAATTTTTTTTAAGTTCAGAGAAAAAAAAATCAGAAAATTAAAAAAAACCAAACACAACCCATAAACCCACGACTTCTTTCCTAATACCCCATGATTTCATCCCTCAACCCCACTTTTTATCTAATTTTAACCTAACCCACACCCTATATATACATACACCTATCCTACACATCCCCCACAAACTTTTTACACTCAAACTCTCTCCCAAACACAAAAACTCAGTTCTTAAACACTTTTATTCAAGATTCAATGGCACCCAAGAGAGCACGAACTATTGATAGCAGCAGCACAGTCCCTACTGCTGATTCATCGAGGGGTACTGCTGCAAGGCCTCGGTTGAATGACAGAGCTGCGGGGCTTTTGGGGAAGCCGATTCTGAAGGAGAGAGGGTTTTTACCATCGGGGAGGGATGGTGAGTTGCTACCTATGATTGCAGAGAAGGGGTGGACAGCTTTTTGTGAGTCGCCCGAAGCAGTGCCGATGAGCGTGGTTCGCGAGTTCTATGCGAACGCGAAGGCCGAGAAGAATGGGTTTTCTGTGGTCCGAGGGCTGACGGTTGATTATCACCCAGCGGCGATTCGCCGTGTGATTGGGCAGCGAGAGAGGAAGCCCGAGGAGGAGAACTGGAATGAGAAGACTGCTGAGGATTTCGATTTGGATCTGATTTGTGCTACTCTATGTAGGCCGGGCACAGTTTGGACCTTCAAGACCGGCACTAATGAGTATCGTCACTTTTCGGCGATCGCTATGAACAGGTATGCCCGTGCATGGAATGCATTTATTTGTGCTAATATTTTGCCTTCTTTGCATGCACACGAGGTAACAGTTGAGAGAGCACAGTTGTTGTGGGGAATTCTTAATGAAGAGTACTATGTGGACCTTGGTGAGTTTATCTACCAAGGAATTCTTAAGTTTTTGAGGGGAGCTAAGCACATGAACATCCCTTATGCATCCACGGTCACGAAGCTTTGCCGAGAAATGGGAGTAAACTGGCCGGCTCATGAGCAGCTGCAGTTGCCGGCCGCTCCGATTGATTCTGGGACTCTGAATGGGATGCAGGAGTGGACTGGTGGTGAGCCCGAGGAGCATGGGCTGGGTTATCGTCTTCCAGGAGGGCGTCCAGCACGAGGTGCTACTATGGCTAGGCCTAGGCGTGATGAGGCTGGTTCTTCGAGAGCTCAGGAGGGTGCTGGGATGGCTGATACCCAGTATAGGAGGCTTTCACGGTGGATGGATACCATGTACGAGACACAGAGCAGGTTTGCTCAGGAGCTCACCCTTGCGTTAGGGACTGCGTTTCGGGGCCTTGGAGCTGATATCCAGTGGCCAGTTTTTGGTAAGGACTCTGCATACCCGCCGCCTGATACTCCACCCACTGAGGGTGATGATGATGATGACTCCGAGTAGGTATACCCCGTGTTCCTTTCTACTACCTTCACTGGGGACTGTGAAGATTTTAAGTTTGGGGGTGGTAGTTAAGGAATATTTTGTGTGTGTCATATAGCTGCATATTCATGTTAGTTAGTTCATATAGTTACATAATTTTTTCCATACAGTTTTTTTTATATATATAGCTTTATTTGTTTGTCATATCATATAGCTCATGCATATACCATGATCCCTTTTGCGATGATTTATCGACTGATTTGTGATATTGATGCAAGTGTAGTGTTAGCATTAAAGTGATATTGAGTCGTGTAGGTTGATATGCATGCTAGAAGCACTTGTATTTTCACTAAGTCTTAGAGAATGCTTAAGGGCTAGATTGTTGTTATGATCTGATTGTTTTCGAGGTTAATCTATTTATTATGCTTAGAATTTGATAATAGGTTCTTAGTGATAAAGGCATGAAAAAGAAAAAAAATGGAGTAAAAATGGAATTTGTTGCTAGTTGTGGATAGGCGTCAAATGGCTAGTAGCCGGCTCGCATGCTATGCGAGTAGTCTAGGGTTGAGCAAGATGGAGCGAAACGCACTTGCTCAGAAATTTTGAAAAAAAAAATTTAGAAAAAGAAAAAAAATTGTGGTGTTTATGCGTAATTGATCACGAGTGGGCTCTTTGGTATTCGAGTTATTAAGTTCTTAGGGGACTTTGTGCCTAGTGACCTAAGGCTTTTAGAGTCTGGGATCTGCTAACCTAACGCTCGCTACATGGATACCATTGTATAAGTCTTTTGTGGACCTCACTCATTGCACGGTCAAATAAGCATTGTTGTCGTGAATAAAAAACATGATTCCGTAATAAGCTCCAGAATTCTTGTAGTGTTATATGTCACTTTGTGCCTAGAATTTTTATTCTTTGTATAATCATGTGATTCCCTTGATGATAGTTAAGTCATAATAATTGGTCTAGTTCCGAAGCATATCTGTTAAGCATCTGCACCCACCACGTTTCTGGCTGTATGTTTGTTTGCATGAGTTTATTGATCTTTAGTCGCCTAACTGCATTTGTTGAGATGTTGCAATTTGGTTGGTTTGTTCGTAGTAAGGGGGGTCGCTGCATTTCACATAGATTGCATTCATGCATGTTTTTATTTGTTTTTGAGTCTGTGACGCTTGAGGACAAGCATCGATTTAAGTTTGGGGGTGTGATAAGTGGCATTTTATACCACTTCAAACATCTTGAAATGGCTTAAATTGGTGCCTTGAAATCAAGTATTTTGTGTATTTGATGCGTTTTTCTAGTGTTTATGTATTTCAGGGTATTAGTTGTATTTCGGAGGAGTAATCATCAAGAATAAGCCTTGGCATGTGTTCACCATTGCGAGAGGAAAGAAAGGGGCAGATTACGGCGAAGAAACGGAGCAAACTCATGATTTTTCCAGTAGGGTCCTGAGCGCCCGCTCAGCTATGCTGAGCGGCCGCGCAAGGTCGGGAAAAAAGATAAATTATTTTAGGACTTCTACTTCTGTTTGGCTTCCAATTTTATGTAATCTGAGTTTTATGGCACTATTATATAAGTAGATTTAGAGACGTTTCACGAAGAGGATGGTGTTATTAAGCAAGGAGCAAAGGAGATAAGGAAGAAGACCGTTTTAGCACACAGCAACGAAGAGGAAGCATATTTTCTTGTGATTCTTATTTCGTTGTAACGTTGGATGCTAGTTTTCTTACTTTGAACTTAATTACTCTTGTGACGTACTCTGATTTAATATAATTAGTTTAATTATTATTTTCTTGTGTTTGTTTATCATGATTTCATATGAACCCATGATGACGATAAGTGCTATTATGGCTAATCGTGATCATGGGGTCGCAACGGATTTACTATGAAATTCTTTAGTTAATTGTTTAATACTTTAGTGTGTGATGATTGTATGATATCTAGTATTGGTTGTGCGTATTCGTCTTATGTGCGTCGTGAACATATAAGATAGGGTGTTAATCTCTTGTGAAGCAACGGTGGATCTTGAGATTTAGAACTTGCCATGCTAGCATAGGTTCATGTATAATGTGCATGATTAGTGGGTAACTCTAACAGTTTTATTCGCCCTGTGTAATCAAAAGGAATAACTTGTGCTTAAAATCGTTGTGTTGTCAATTTCTGTAGACATATAGGAACTCAACATAATTGATGCCTATTCAACTTCTATCTTAATTGTGGATGCTTGATAGAATGGTATGAGTACAATGAAAGTTGGCTTTTATCAGTTTCGTGTTATTCGATTAATATCATCACTGTCACATGCTAAGGTAATAACAATAACTATTGAAGGAAGTAATAATGAAGTTATGATCTCATGAGTGTTTTAATATTGTTAATTGAAGTGTTATTTAAGTGATAAACTAAGTAATTAATTGTAGTTAATATTTAGTCAACAATTCTAAGTGTTAGTGTTTTAACATTGAGGAGTAATCATACGTTGGTGCGTGAGTTTAATTAAACAATAATTAGTCTGAGTCTCTGTGGGAACGAACTAGAAAGTATTCTATATTACTTGCGAATGCGTATACTTGCGTGAATATTAGCGCGTATTTCTGCCCTAACAATAATCTACAAAGACTCTCGATGGATAATCACCAAAGCTCCCAACAGATAATCAAAAAGGCTCATGATGGATAACCAACATAGTCCCGACGGATGATCATATTCAAAATAACTGTTGATAGTGACAACACAGTCACATGCATCGGGTGTTTGCAAAAGGAATGTGGCAGCCTGTTAAGCAGGATTTTGAGAATAAAGAAGCATTACCATTTCCATGCAATTATGAAGACATTCAAAGATGCTGGAATAGAGTAGTAAAACAGCATGGAGTTAGACTAGATATAGTTTGTTTTATTATCTTGTCTTACTATCATGTAACTTGGTGACATATAAACCAAGTGTAGCAAGTAGAACAACTAACTAAGCAAGCACATTTTTCAGAGAGATAGATAAAGCTGTACTTGTTAAGAATTTCTCTGTAGTTTGTTTGTTCACTTGTAAAGCAGCTGTGTGCTATTCAAAGCATCACAGAGTTCTCTATCTGATATATATATATATATATATATATATATATCTGGTGGATACTTTCAAATCCATCAGAAAGTTTTAAAGCTTGTGTTTTATTACTTAGTGTTTTGATTTCTATTATTCTTTCATTCCGCATTACTGCAAATCAAACACTGTTATATATATTGAGTTAGAATATTTTTAAATTCTCAAAAAGAAGCCAGAATTACATTCAACCCCCCTTCTGTAATTCTTGTTGTATTGTTAGGGAATAATAATTGGTATCAGAGCAAGCTCTTGAGGTACAAAGAGTGTAAAGATCAACAATCAACAAGATGAACAAAAAGGATGTTGGAGTGAAAATTCCATTTCTGGACAAAGATAACTATCACCACTGGAAGGTGAAGATACACCTACATCTTCTTTATTAAGATAAAGCCTATGTGGATTGCATAGAAAGAGGTCCTCATGTCCCTATGAGAGCTGCCACAGGGAATGAACCATCAGTTCCAAAACCTAGGCATGAATGGTCTGATCCAGACATTGAACAAGTCGGGAAAGATAAGAAGGCCATGAACATACTGTTTAATGGTGTTGATGGTGATATGTTTGACAACATCATTAACTGTAAAACAACCAAAGAGGTTTGGGACACAATACAGATTATTTGTGATGGTACTGAGCAAGTAAGGGAGAACAAGATGCAACTCTTGATTCAGCAATATGATCATTTTCACTATGAAGAAAAAGAGTCACTCACTGATATTTTTAGTAGGTTTCAAAAACTACTGAATGCTCTAAAACTGATGGAAGGGTCTATCAAACAAAAGACTCTAACCTCAAGTTCCTTAGATCTCTCCCAATGAGTGGAAGCCAATGACAGTCTCATCGAGAAATTCACAAGATTACAAGGAGTTCACCTTGGAAAGATTGTATGGCATCCTAAAAACCTATGAGCTTGAAATAGAGCAATATGAAAGGATGGAGAAGGGAAGGAAGAAGGGAGGATTCATTACACTAGTTGCTGAGTTAGAGAAGGAGAAAGAGATGAAGGTGGAAGTTGTTGAATCTACATCAAAGGTTTGTGAAAGCAAGGGTAAAGGGCTGGTAGCTGAAAATGAAGAACAGTTGAGCCAAGATAGAATGGATGATATAGATGAGCATCTAGCATTCTTATCCAGGAGGTCTGCCAAGCTCAAATTCAAGAAGAATTTTGGAGCATCCAAGTCAAATTGAAAGATGGTTGATAAGTTAAAATTCAAGTGTTTCAAATGTGGCTTAACAGGGCATTTTGCTAGTGAGTGCAAAAAGCCTGATTCTATTAAAAAGAAGTTTGAGCTTGTTCACTATAAACAGAAATACTTTGAGTTGCTCAAACAAAAGGAAAGGGCTTTCATAACTCAGGAGAATGACTGAATTGCAGATGGATGGGATGAAGATGAAGAAATCAACTATGTCAATCTAGCCCTAATGGCCAAGTCAGATGAAACAGAGACAAGTTCATCAAGCAATCAGGTAATCACAACTAACCTAGCTTATTTGTCTAAAGCTGAGTGTAATGATGCAATAAATGACATGTCTACGGAATTATATCACATGCGTGTTACACTCAAGTATCTCACTAAAGAAAATAATAAAATTAAAGAAAATAATGTGTGTTTAAGTGAAAGAAACAATGTGCTAGAGACTCAATTTATTGAGTTTGAAAATTTGAAATTAGAATGCAAGGTTGCTAAGGATGAACTTACAGAATCCTTAAAGAAAGAGGAGATTTTAAGAAAGCAACTTGAACGAGAGAAGGAAGTGATTAAGGCATGGAAATCATCCAGAGATGTCCATGCTCAAATCACTAAAGTTCAAGGTATAGAGTTCTTTTGTGATGCAGGCTGGAAAAAGAATAAAGAGAAGCTTGATTCCAACTTGGTTGATGGACTTTCAACAGATGTGGACTCGATGGATGATGAAAATTATATGTCGAATAATTAAAAGGATTATCCGTCGAAAGATAATGAGCCACATCCGTCGAATGTCAGTAAGCCAGTTAGCAAAGCTAAGCTAGCAAAGTTGAATGATAAGTATGGATCAGTTTCTAAAAACTTTGTTCCAGAAGAATCAAGTCAAGTGAGAAAAGAAAAGAGAGTTAATATTGGGCATCATTCTATCAAGCAATTGAATGATAGACTTGAAAAGATTGAGGTTAAAACAGAAGCTAAAAGGAAGAACAATAGAAATGGGACGGTAGGGATTAACAAACATAACAACTACACACCTGATAAATATGTACCAAGAAAAATCTGTGTAAAGTGTGGTAATGTTAATCATTTGTCTGTTAATTACAAATTTTCCATGCCTACTCCTATGTATGCACCTCCCTCTTTTCCCAACATGACTGCCATGCCTGCCATGCCTATGAATGCTATGCCTGCTCAGAATATGAATGCACAATTTGCTAATATGCCATTTGCCCCTAATCCTTATTATGCTGCATTTAGTATGCCTCAAATGTCATTTAGCATGCCTTATTGGAATAACATGTTTGCACACAGTATGCCTTTTTATGTTAACCAAAATGTGCGTGATAATTCTGTTCCAATGAATGGTCTCAAAGGTCCAACTCAAATGACAAAGGATGAATCTGAAATACCTAAGTCAAATAAGGTCAAACCTAAGAAACCAAAGAAAAAGGCTAACAAGGAAGGACCCAAGGAAACTTAGGTACCAAAATCAACTTGATTTGATTTTGATGTGTGCAGGGAAACAAAAAGAATCTTTGGTATCTGGATAGTGGTTGCTCAAGGCACATGAATGGAGATTCTACCATGCTCACTGAGTTCAAGGAAAGAGTTGGCCCAAGTATTACTTTCGAAGATGACAACAAAGGTTATACTGTGGGATATGGCTTGATTTTAAAGGATAATGTCATCATTGAAGAGGTTGCCCTAGTGGATGGACTCAAACATAATCTATTGAGTATCAATCAGCTTTGTGATAAGGGCAACTCAGTTAATTTCAATTCTGAAGCATGTGTTGTGACCAACAAGAAGAGCAATAAAGTGGTTCTCATTGGAGTGAGAAAAGGAAATGTGTACCTAGCTGATTTTTACTCATCAAATGCAGAATCAGTAACTTGTCTTCTCAGTAAAACAAGTCAAGATGAAATTTGGCTATGGCACAAGAAGTTGTCCCATCTAAACTTCAAGACCATGAATGAGTTAGTCAAGAAAGAATTGGTTAGAGGTATTGTAACACCCCCAGATCCGGGGTCAGGGACCCGGGTCGTCACGGTCTTTCTTTCCATAATATCACTCAACTTAATTAATAATTAATAACCTCATACTGTGACCCCACAATAACACACACCACAACACGTTATAGTCTCAGAGATGAAATTGAAATAAGTACAAGTCCTTGAATCCATAATTTAAAAGTTATTACAACCCAAAATGATTACTTGATAAGTTTACAGTTAATTGCCATTATCTGCCACAAGTTATAATTATACATAATTGATTCCCAAAAGTAGAATGCCTGATCTACAAATAGTTCTACCTCTATAGCTATAGCAGCTATGATATCAAAGGGAAGACGTCGGACGCTTCCCACGCTCTTGCGCTGGGTCTGCTTGAGTCTGGCCATCCTTCTTAACTGTTGTTGTGTGATAAAGAAATGAAGCAAGAGTGAGCATTATAGCTCGCAAGATAATATATAGTGTAATCAATAATGCAAGTATCTAACTAGATAACTTACTGGAAACCTTTATCAAGTGTAAGGTAATTACTTACTGGATATAAGCTTAAAGGAAAATGAAGTTACCAAATACTTCACTATACTTATATCTTTTTATAAAACTACTTGAACTACCACTGTTCAAAGTATAATAGGTTTTCGAAGTTCATCACATAGGTGGGACTACAACATAAGACTTGAATAGATTCAATTTTTGAAATATTATTGAATGAATGAAGTTACGAGATACTTCATTAAGTTCCGATATATATATATATATATCTTACATTCTTTTGTTATGATAAGTATAAGCAGAATTGTCATTCCCAAGAATGTTGGAAGGAAGAAACTTTGGCATAAACCTGATATCTTGCTGATTAGGCAAAGATACCAATAAGTAACCTTTTCTACTAGTAGATGGACGAATTCCCCACTGGTCATCACCCTGGCCGCATTAGGACCTATGCTGGACTGCCACTCAGCCACTTACGCATTGATGGACTCCCACCGAGCCACTTACACTTTCATGGACGCCCACTGAGCCCATGTTGCTTATGCCGACTCAAATAGATGGACTTACTTCCCGAACGTTGGGCAAGTAATCAAAATGTTTTCTCAAAATAGCAACCTCGTTGCGAATATAAATAAACCATAGAGTCGGATCCCTCAGGTTTTGAGCAAGTATTTAAATCCCCTTCGAAAGGAAGATCTTAAATTAAAATATGAGTTTTGGGATCCACTCTCACTTTTAAAATCATTTTGAAGACTCGAAAACATTTTTAAGAATGTTTGGAGTAATGCTGATTTAATAAAATAAATCAGTCCCAATATGTTGGAAAATATCTGAATATTATTATTTAAATAATATTCCCATAAATAATAATCTTTATAAAAATAATTGAAGTAGAAGTTTAAAAACTCCTACTTGAAATGAATAATAAATAACCAAAGATATACTTATACGAAAGTACGATCTTTATTTGAATAATCGAAAATAAGTTTGATTATTATTCAAAACTATCGAATATACCTTATTCGATTACTAGTTATAGAAAACTATATATATAATATATATATATATATATATATATATATATATATATATATATTATACTCGGGAACATCGACTCCTGGTTTAGAAAAATGTTCACCTTCGGTTCCCTATACTAAGGGTATACGCAACTACTGCTTATCTCTAGCATAGGTATTATGCAACTTATAAGCATTTAAATTGATAATAGAATATCAAGATTACGAAACATGAATACATATAAATATCATATCACATGCTCCAATATATCGCAAGACTTTGCTAATAATAACCATACACTTATCTCAAGATAATGCATCAATAAATTCATCACAACAACAGTATAACAGGTAGAAAACTTGCCTGAGCGACTGAGGTTGGTAAAAGGCATGGGACGAGTCTGATAACCTATAAAAAACATATAAGTTGTAATTAAACCATGGTCGCTTAAGAAACTAGTCTTTAACCAATTAGACTCTAACGTTCGCTTTTGCGCTTAATGATTCACATAAGTCGCTCGAGTACCCTCGGCTCCACCATTTTTAATAAATTAACCGTTAAGAATTTTAAGGCGAAGCTTTCGCGAATACCTACCAACTGACCCTTTAACCTTACATAATTATTTCATACTCCGATTAGTCATTTAAGAACCTTAACCAAGGTTTCAAAGTAAGGCGAGGGGAAATGGTTCGTTCGCGAAACGCCGTTACCTAAAACGGTCGTTTCTCCTAAATCGTACATCGGATTCAAGCGAACCACATATCAAAACGAAGCTCGTAGCATGAACTATCTAAACATGGCAATGGTCAGAATCTTACAGTGAGTTCACAGGTCCTGAAGTTAAGAACAAAAACAGTCTAAGGTAAATCGGGCATTACGACGGCTATCTTTACGCGATTACCAAGGTTTATACTACTCCAAATCAATCACAAACCAACTTACAACCAACATTACAACCAAAATCCATCCAAAACTCACTACATCAGTACATTACTTCATGTTTTATCCAATTCATTCAATCACAAACAAGAGCTACTAACCATACTAAGGTGCATTAACCAATAACCAAGATCTACAACTCAAACTCATTACAAATTCAACCAAACTCTAAATATACATGAATCATGCTTCTCAAGAACTAAACCAATCATAAAAGCTCTAAGTATTCAAAAGTAAGGCTAGGTTATGAGATTATACCTTCCTTAGTGAGTAGAAGTAACTAAGGAGCTTGAAACAACCCTTGAAAATCCTTACAAAAGCTATTCTTAAACAAAAACACAAGATCAAAATTTTAAGTTCTTAAAAACACTATTCACTCTCTTCTTCAATGATTTATTGAAGGAGATTGTGAAGAAAATGGAAGCTTAGATTCCTAGGATAGCCATAACTAAGTACAAGGGACCTTGGATAATTACCTCACAATTTAACAAGGCTTGGATCTTGGTTTTTGATTTTCTTCTCTTTGAAAAGATGAAGAAGCCGAGAGTAGATGTTCTTGGAAATGGAAAGTCAAATTCCAATTTGTATTTGTGTTATGATATTTGTTGGTTGGTTGCTTCCTTTGTTGGTTAATTGCTTTTTACCATGGTGAAAAATGTGTGGCTCACAATTAACCAACCAATCCTTCCCACTTTGTCATGCTTATGTCATCAAGCTTAGGTCATCTTGTTACACTTGTCTTCTTCTTGTTGGTATGATGACATCATCATCCCCTAACTTCTTTGATTAACCCTTAATTACTTGGCTAATGACCGCTTATCTGTTATACGGTTCGCTTAACTTTTGTTCGCGTTTATCGTTCGAGGGATCATGTCCGGGATCTTATTACTTGGGTTTCCCCTAAACCTTTCTCAATATTTTATATTCCTTTTTATGATCCTCTCTTAAAATCCTTGAATTTAAATCCTTTTTATCACGTTACCTTATACTCAATTCTTTCTGTAACTGGTGGGTTTTCGGGAAAAATTAAAATGTTCGAATTTGGATTCTGACGATCTTTACATACACTTATATACCATATAGAGTACTAATAAGATCTCAGAATATCAATAAAAGAACCCCTACATAGTGTGGCATGAAAAGTTTCCTTATTCAGCATAATCAGCAAAATCACTATTCATAAGGGTTACAAAAAGTCCAATATTTTTGGGGTTATTACAGGTATTCCTCAAGTGGACTTTACTAAGGATGAATTGTGTGATGCCTGCCAGAAAGGAAAGCAGATTAAAGCATCATTCAGAAAGAAGCTTGATTCAACAATTGAAGAACCTTTGCAACTACTACACATGGATTTGTTTGAACCAGTCAATGTATTGTCTACCTCAAGGAAAAGATTTTGCCTAGTAATTGTAAATGATTTCTCAAAGTTCTCTTGGACATATTTTCTGAAATCCAAAGATGAAGTTGGTGAAATCATCATCAATCACATAAGGCAAGTCAACAATCATCCTGACTTCAAAATAAGAAGAATCAGGAGTGACAATGGAACTGAGTTCAAGAATTCTGTGATGAGATCATTTTGTGAAGAGAATGGGATTATGCATGAGTTTTCTGCAGCTAGAACTCCACAACAAAATGGAGTGGTGGAAAGGAAAAACAGATCCCTTATTGAAGCTACAAGAACAATGCTAGAAGAATCAAAGTTACCAACATATTTTTGGGATGAAGCTGTGAATACTGTATGCATGCTACACTCAGAATATTTCTTTGATCAATCAAACAAAGTGCATGACACCCTACCAATTGTTCAAGAATAGGAAGCCAACATTGAACTTTCTACATGTCTTTGGCTGCAAATGTTATATTTTAAGGAATCAAACTGATCAACATGGAAAGTTTGATGTCAAAGCAGATGAAAGAATTTTTATTGGATATGCTGTTGGGAAAGCATATAGAGTCTACAATCTAAGAACCAACATTGTTATGGAATTAATACATGTTGTGTTTGATGATAAAAAGATTGAAGGACTGCAAGATGGAGATTTCCATGAAAGCCTCAAATTTGATAATGTTGAGATGGTTATTGACGACAGTGATGATGAAAGTGGTCAAGAAATAGTGACTAAGGATAATGCAGAAAAATCTACAACTAATGAAGCACATAATTCAACATTCGTCGAGTTACATAATGCTTCATCCATCGGTAGATAATCTGCTTCATTCGTCGGTAGACAATCAGCTTCATCCGTCGAAATACAAATTGCATCATTCGTCGGAACAATGAGAGAAGCTGAGAGTCAAAACAGATCACTTACAGAAAGAACCCCATCTTTAAGTCAAAGATCCATAAACTCGGGGGGAGTTTCTTATAATCAAAACTCAGTCACACATCAAGACAACAATGAGGCCTCTTCATCAAGAGTTAATCTACCACAACAGAGAAAATGGACTAGAGATCACCCCTTTGAGCTCATTATTGGTGATGTAACTTCTAGAGTTCAAACAAGGAAAACAACTCAAGAAGAATGTCTGTATAGTAGCTTTCTTTCAAAGGAAGAACCAAAGAAGGTAGAAGAAACTCTGTTGGATCCTGATTGGGTTTTAGCTATGCAGGAAGAGCTAAACCAATTTGAAAGGAACAAGGTATGGAAGCTGGTACCCAAGCCCAAAGGAAAGAATCCAATTGACACCAAGTGGGTATTCAAAAACAAGATGGATGAAAATGGCATAGTTGTCAGGAACAAAGCAAGATTGGTTATTAAGCGCTACTGTCAACAAGAAGGAATAGAGTTTGATGAAACTTTTGCTCCTGTTGCAAGACTTGAAGCCATCAGAATTTTCTTAGCCTATGCAGCCCATGCCAATTTCAAAGTCTATCAAATGGATGTCAAAAGTGCCTTTCTGAATGGAGATTTGGAGGAGGAAGTCTATGTCAGTCATCCTCCTGGTTTTGAAGATCCAAATTTTCCAGAATATGTCTACTATCTTTTGAAAGCACTTTATGGATTGAAGCAAGCACCTAGAGCCTGCTATGATACTTTGTCAAAGTTCCTCTTAGAAAATCACTTTACAAGAGGTACTGTTGACAAAAATTTATTCTTTATAAATGTTAATGGCTCTAGTATACTTGTTCAAATTTATGTAGATGATATTATATTTGGCTCTACAGATGTAAAACTTTGCCAAATTGATGCAAAGTAAGTATAAAATGAACATGATGGGAGAACTAACTTACTTTCTTGGTTTATAAGTTAAGCAAGTTACTGATGGAATATTCATTAGTCAAACCAAATATATTTATGATCTTTTAAAGAAGTTTGATCTAATGGATTGCACATCTGCAAAAACTCTCATGGCCACTACAACTAAACTTGAATTAAACACTACTAAAAAGTCTGTGGATATTTCAAGTTATAGAGGTATGGTTGGCTCACTTCTGTACTTAACAGCTAGTAGGTCAGATATAATGTTTGCTACTTGTCTTTGTGCTAGATTTCAGGCTGATCCCAGAGAATCTCACTTAGTAGCTATTAAGAGAATTTTTAGATATCTCAAGGGAACACCAAAACTTGGCATTTGGTACCCTAGAGATTATGGTTTTGATCTAACTGGGTATTCAGATGTAGATTATGTAGGTTGTAAAATAGATAGAAAAAGAACAACAGAAACCTGTCAATTTCTAGGAAACAAGCTTGTATCCTGGTTCAGTAAAAAGAAAAATTCAATTTCTACTTCTACAGCTGAACCTGAATATATTGCTGCTGGTAGTTGCTATGCACAAATTCTAGGATGAAAAACCAACTGTTGGGCTATGGTCTACAAGTGGACAGAATTCCTATTTTCTGTAATAACACAAGTGCAATTGCCATCACTGAGAATCCAGTACAGCATTCAAGAACAAAGCACATAAACATCAAGTATCACTTCATTATGGAACATGTGATGAATGGTACTATGGAACTTCATTTTGTTCCAAGTGAAAAGCAGCTTGCAGATATCTTTACCAAGCCACTTGATGAATCCATCTTTACTAGGTTGGTAAGTGAGTTAGGTATGCTTAATTACTCTTAAATTATTTCTGATAATTTTGCAAGTTGTGATACAACCAGAAATTTAATTGATTTTTCTGTTTTAGATGAAATTTTGGCTAAGTCAAAATTTACATCTTGACGGATGTTCATTATCGAGTTTGATCATCCGTCAAAATAGATTAGCCTGGTAAAAATCAATTACTTTTCTTGATTATTTTATACCCGACGGATAATTGCTTTATTCTCATCCGTCGAGTTGTCTACATCTTAGCCGTTGGAGTTCTGAACATTATCCATCGGATATACTTACAGTCTGTAAGTATATCACGACGGATAATTGACGGAATTTTGACAGTTTATTTTATTTTTAAATGAATATTTTGGGCTATTTTGATTGGTTACTTTATTTTACTTTTTTACTTTTGACAGTTTATTTATGAGATGGTATAAAAGCAAAATTCATTTTCATTCTTTTCTTTTATCATTCTCAAAGCAATTTCTCTAACTCTCTTCTTCTTCAAAGCAAATGCTCTCTCTCTCTCTGCAAACTTCCTCAATTTAACAATGGCACCAGTAGTCAAAATCATGTCTCAATCAAGATTCATCTATGAGAAGAGCAATTTCGTAGTTCTTGTGAACAAGGAAATTCCGGCATCTGGAGATTTTCACAAAATGATGGACTTTGTGAAGGGATGCAAACTCAATTACGCTATGCGGGAATCACCCACAATCTACTGTGAAGTTGTGGAAGAAATGTGGACTACTATTGTGTACCAGTCTATTGACAAAACCATAACTTTTACTTTTAAAGGTAAGCAATTATGCATTAACAGTAATACAATTCAAGCATGCTTTAAGATTCCTGAGAACACTACTACTGAACTACACACAGATGCTAATTTAGTTACCATGCTTAATTCTATTAGCTATGCTCTTCCTACCACTAAGTTAAGTGAGATTAGAAGGCTAGGTCTTAGAAAAGAGTGTAGTTATTTGTGTGATGTAGTTACCAAGGTGTTTTCAGGTAAGATAAGTAATTTTGATTCTGTCAACGCTACCATGCTTAACATGCTTTATATGCTAGTTACTGATAAGTACTACAATTTCAGTGACATGATCATGTTTGAGTTAGGTTACAAGTTAGGGGAAATTAAGCTAAAAATATCTATTATGCTAGATTCTTTATGATTTTTGCTAACCATCTTATTGAGGATATTGTTATTGAAAATCCAACCAACAAACTGGATTGTTGGGTTCAAGAAAGGAGAGTGATTGCAGATCTTAACAGAGCAAGTCATCACAATGAGGTGCCCCTTTTCTATTTTCCAATCATAGAGGGCCCTCAAGTAAGTGAGGTAAGCACTACTGTCTCTGCTATTTCTACCTCCCAAATTTCTTTGCCTTTGAGTGTGGCTATGGCATATGTGTCAATGACCCAACAGATGCCTACCCAAGCCACCAAAACAAAAATTTCCAAATCCAAAACAAAGAAAACCCCATCTGGTTTCTCTCAAAAGAAACCAGTTGCAAAATCTACCAAAACTAAAGAGGGGAGTGTGAAGGGTGGAAAGATAGGTGAGGGACAGGGTGAACATCAAAGGAACCCCAAAGATAAGGATAGAGAGGTGAGTGTACCCAAACCTAGCCACACCACAGTTTCCCAACAAATTGTGGTGATTAATAAGGAAATTAACACAACTCTAGTTTCATCCTCTCAAAAGGATGTTACTATTAAAACAAGCTCCCAACCAGGAGCACAGACCAAGAGGGTAAGGGACACAAGCTCACCCCAAACTTATGCTAGAAAGAAGAGATCTAAAACCATTGGGGATGCACAGGGAACACCCACAGTGCAAACTGCAGCTAAAGACTCAGTCACTGCACCATCTCAAATTCAGTTTGATGTGGCTCCAATAAATGTGGAGTCACAACCAAGATCTTTAATAATAGAAGCACCATAAACACCAAACTCTCCCACACATTCTCTGGATGTGGATATGATCAACACATCAATTCCTGATTCTCCTTCTTTAACTCTGTTGAAGAAGCCAAAATCTAGTATAAGTGAGCATCATCTTTTAGATGAATTGTTGGCTCACTTGCCAATTCTTTCAGGAACTGTTGAGACATCTGTGCCCAAATTATCATCAATATGTACAAAGTCTACAATAGTTTTTACTCCAAACTCTCTCACTTCTTCTATCTCGGTGGATATTGTTCATCCGTCGGTTAGTGATTATATCCCGACGGATGTGCCTAACAACAGTCATCCGTCAGCTATCCCAACTCCTACCCCGATGGATGTTCCTCATCCGTCGGTACTCACTGCACACTCTGAAATTTCAATAATTGTTACAAGTGTAGATGAGTTAGTAGTTGTACAATCACTCTTAGGACTGAGGGAAGTGAGTGAATTGAGTGAGAGGCTGAGTTTCTCTCAGGCAAAAGGAGAGGAAAGGAGTGAAATCATGCAGACTATTTCTTCCAGCATGGCAAAAGAGAGTGAGAGGAGTTCCACCTTAGTAGGTGAAGGTGAGGGTGTGAGGGTGGTGAGCCAAGGGGAGCCCTTGATGCAACAAAAGAGAGAAAATGAGAGAAAAGCAGGTACAACTGAATGAGAAGAGCCCATTATAAGTGAGTTAATGGATGTCAATGAGGCTGACAAGAGACAGCTAATTCAACAAGAATATCAAGCTGTTTTAGACTCTGTTTCTTTTGAAGCTGAGGCATTTACTCACCCTTTCTCATCTTATCAAATTCTAGCTGAGCACGACAATGTGGCTACAGAAAGAATGCTACATCTGGTACATACAACAGCATCTATGTAAAGAGCCAAAGATGCCATCTCAGCCATGTCTCCCACAGCTGGTGATGATGTTGATTATGGATTTGTGGTTTTGAAGAGTTCTTTGGAGATGAAGATGATGATGAAGATAATTCAAATCCACCAGAAAGTTTTTAAAGACTTGTGTTCTTAATTACTTGTGTTTTGATTCATTTCAAGTTATTATTCCGCACTCTGTAAATCAATTCACACTGATATATATAAATATATATATATATATATATATTTAAGTTAGAACACTTTTTATTTTTGAAAAAGTTTCAAGAATTCCATTCAACCCCCCCTTCTGTAATTCTTGTTGCATTGTTAAGGACTAACAATTGGTATCAGAGCAAGCTCTTGATAAACAAAGAGTTTAAAGATCACAACAAAATAACAAGATGAACAAGAAGGATGTTGGAGTCAAGATTCCTTTTCTGGATAAAGATAATTACCATCATTGGAAAGTAAAGATGCATCTTCACTTACTTTCTCAAGATGAGGCCTATGTGGATTGCATAGAAAGAGGCCCTCATGTACCAATGAGAGCTGCAACTGGAAATGAGCCATCAGTCCCCAAGCCAAGGCATGAATGGTCTGATCCTGATATTGAACAAGTCAGGAAAGATAAGAAGGCCATGAATATCTTGTTCAATGGAGTTGATGGTGACATGTTTGACAACATCATCAATTACAAAACTACCAAGGAAGTTTGGGATACTATACAGATAATCTGTGATGGCACTGAGCAAGTTAGAGAAAACAAGATGCAGCTACTGATTCAGCAATATGAGCATTTTTATAGTGAAGAAAGTGAGTATCTCACTGACATTTTTAGTATGTTTCAAAAACTACTAAATGCTCTGAAGTTGCATAGAAGGGTCTATCAGACGAAAGACTCCAATCTGAAGTTCCTTAGATCTCTTCCAAAGGAATGGAAACCAATGACAGTCTCATTGAGAAACTCTTAAAATTATAAGGAGTTTACTTTAGAGAGACTGTATGGCATCCTGAAGACTTATGAGCTTGAAATAGAGCAAGATGAGAGGATGGAGAGAGGAAAGAAGAAAGGAGGGTACATTGCACTAGTTGCTGAGTTAGAGAAAGAGTAGGAGATGAAGATGGAAGCTGTTGAATCAACTTCAAAGGTCTGTAAAAATAAGGGCAAGGGGCTGGTAGCAGAAAATGAAGATACCTTGAGCCAAGATGACATGGAGGATATTGATGAACATCTAGCATTTCTTTCCAGAATATTTGCCAAGCTCAAGTTCAAGAAGAACTTTGGAGCAGCCAGACCAAATAGAAACATGGTGGATAAATCTAAATTCAAATGTTTCAAATATGGCTTGGCAGGACACTTTTCCAGTGAGTGTAGAAAATCAGATTCTAGCAAGAAAAAGTTTGAGCCTGTGGATTATAAATAGAAATACTTTGAGCTGCTCAAACAAAAGGAAAGGGTTTTTATTACACAAGAAAATGACTGGGCAGCAGATGGTCTGGATGAAGATGAAGATGTCAGCTATGTCAATCTAGCCCTAATGGCCAAGCCTGATGAAACAGAGACAAGTTCTTCAAGTAATCAAGTAATCACTACAAACCTTGCACATTTATCTAAAGCTGAGTGTAATGATGCTATAAATGACATGTCTATAGAATTATATCATTTGCGTGTTACACTTAAGTCTCTTACTAAGGAAAATGCTAAAATCAAAGAAAAAAATTTATTTTTAAGTGAGAGGAATAATGTGCTAGAGTCTCAGTTCATTGATTTTGAAAAATTAAGAATTGAGTGTAAGATTTCCAAGGAGGAATTAACTTAGTCCTTGAAGAAAGAAGAGATTTTGAAGAAGCAGCTTGAACGAGAACAGGAGGTGATTAAGGCATGGAAAACATCTAGAGATGTTAGGTCACACACACTGTAGAGGGGGTGAATACAGTGTAAAATACAATCAAATCGAACTTTAATATCTTAAGTAACAGAAAACAAACTTTATTGAAACAATAAACTCTGTTACAGTATCGAACTGTTACCTCTCACTGATGAACAAATATCACGAGAGCTGCTAGGGTTACAATGAATAATCTTCTCGAATATGATAACACTTATAGTGTAAACCCTATGTCTGTGTTTATATATTACACAGTTACAAGATAATCGCTAATTGATATGGAATATAATTCTGCTTCCTAAAATATATCAATCAGATATCTTTTCTTCCAAGTATTCCATTCTTCACGGAACTCCTTCTTCATGCATATCTCTTCTTATGTTTATCTCGATCTTCTTTCCTTTAATCAGCTACTATCCTTATCTGATTGTCCTTCAGCACTTAAGTTCTGATATCCAACTTCTGATGATTATCTCCTGATAATATAAGTACTGATATCCTTAAGTCCTGACTTTCAGTATAAGTACTGATTCCCAGTTAAGTACTGATTTGTCCTGTTAAGTAAGATCTGAAAACTAAACATAAATCATATTTGCCATGACATTATCAAATATATCTAACAATCTCCCCCAACTTGTAAATTAGCATAATATACAAGTTTAACAGATATTTGATGATGTCAAAAACATTAAGCACAAATGCATGAGAATCAGACTCAAGATTGAATTCCACAGCTCTATAACCTAGAAAGGTAGTTATAATTTTAGCAGTGTTGGGCTTCATTTCAACTATATCATCCTTGTGATCTCTGTACTTTGGAACATATGTGCTGTCAGACTTAACAGAATAAAGCCTTTTCTGTCTCTGAATCTGATCCTTCAAATAGTTTACAGCAGTTCCTGTCAATCTGTCATCCACTTGAAGTAAGAATAGTACATGCTCCAGTTCTTCAAAATACTTCAATGGAATGGCATTTTGCCTTATATGATAAACCCTACCATCTTTCATGAAGTACAACAAGATGTGTTCTTTCAAGTAGGTATGGTAAACCATTTGTACAGATTCTAGTTGATTCAATCTCTCAGGAGTTGCTCCAATACCTGGTTCACTCAAGGAAGTTGGATCATTGGTAGTGTTCTGTATTCTTCTTTCATCAGCACTTCCCAATCCAGTTTTATCTCTTGCTTCCTTTCCAATAACTACTCTTGCTTCAAAACCACTTGCAGCAGTCTTCAAAGGTTGAGTCTGTTTTGCTTTAGTGAATCCTGGTAGGAGTGTCTTTGGTCTAACTTCTGATATCAAGTTAACTTGAGCTGTGTCAGAGGTTACTTGCTTCTTTGAAATATCAGAACTTACTTTATCTTGACTCTGAACAACTTGAGCCATGTCAGAGGTTGTTTTAAGAACTTTTCTTGAAGTCAGAGCAAGATCATCCTTTTCATCAGTAATTTCTTCATCCTCAGGAGGCACATAAACCTTGATAGGTTCACCAACCTTTTCTTTACCCTTGGATCTTGGATCTATCTGCGGTTGTGATTTAGCCAATGTTGCTTCAGTATTTGTCCTTTCTTCCTCCATTAAACTCTCCAAGTCCATTCCTGGATTTTCCTGAAGAAATAACTGTCTTGACATTTCCTCATCAAGATCTAAAAGTTCATCAGAACTTATCCTTTTACCAGTAGCATAACTTATTATTTTCCCAGTATCAGAACTTGTCCTGTGACTTGTGATTTCAGCTTTTCTTGATGTAGAACCTCTACCTTGACTATGACCTCTACCCATTCCAGAGCGTCCTTGATCATCCTTTTCATTATCCTTCCCTTTCAGTGTCTTGTCAGTCTTGCATTTGGACTTAATTACTTTCTCCCCCTTTTCGGCATCAGCAGGAAGTAGAAGAGAGACAAGCAATTCCACTGAGGCTTGGATTTCAGTAAGTTGAGATTGCTGAGAAGCTTGATTTGTCATAATATCATTAATCTGAGCTTGTTGTTTCTCTTGAGTCTTCTTAATATAAGCAATCCTGTCAAAGATAGGTTGGAAGAACTTTTTCTTATCAATCTTTTGAATTTGTTCCTGTTTGATGAATTCTTACTGAATCTTGTGTAGCTCTGCATGAGTAGTTGAATGAAGACCTTGTAGATGTTTAGTACTCAATGCAGTGACTCTAAGCTGGGTTTTGAAATCATCAGAATTTAACATTTCATCAGCTTTAGTCAAGTGCTCAGCAAGATGCTTTTCAGTTGGAACACAGGAAACTGAGTTCCACTCCTTAGTCCACTCCTGTCCTGCAGGAGTTTCACTCCAAGGCACTGGTGCTTCTATGGTAACAAACTTCTTAACAAGTTCAGACTTAAGAATAGTTTGTTGAGGAGCATGTCCTGAAGGACCTGCTGCATCAGCATCTGCATTTGGAGCAGCATCACCAGTATCTCCAGCATTTGCAGCATCAGAACTTACAGAATCAGTATCTTCGGATAAGACAACAGTGTGAGTAGCAATGGAGGCTTCAGCATCCTCTAATTGCTGATCTGGTTCAAAGGTCTGATCAACAGCCATATTCTGATGCTCACCTAGATTCTGATCATCAGCATTTAGATGCAGAGAAGGTGTAGTAGATAACTCTGGAGTTTGAACAGCATCAGTAACAGGTGTTGTTGATAGATTATTTGCTGTTGGAGCTTCTAGGAAAATTACTTCAGGCACAACCAAGTTTTGAACATCAATATCAACACTTGTGCTTGGATCAACAGGAGATACAGATGGTGTGTTGGCCTTTTCAGAAACAGCTTCCTGAGATGGAGTTGATGGAGAAGAAGTGACTTTAGCAAATTCCTTTTCTTGTGAGATCAGAGATTCCTGATCCCCCTCTTTAACTGCTTCCTCTTCATCATCTGAAACTGGCCTATTTGCCCTCTGTTTCTTGTATCTCTTTGTAGATTTGGATTCCTTGGGAGTTTCAGGAACTGTCATTCTTCTAAGCCTCTTGAGAAGCCTAGATCCCCCAATTCCAGAATCCTTCTGAGAAGTCTCTTTTTCAGCTTCATCAATAACAGGTTCTGAAGAAGGAACCTGGTCCTCAGTATCAGATTCATCTCTCAAGGCAATCCTCCTTCTCTTTTGAGGTGTTTGAAGAACAGTATTTGTCCTCTTTGGCTTGGAAGATGAAGGCTTCACAGTAGGTACTGAGGTTGAGGGTTGAACTGTCTGTGAAGTGGAGATATAGGATTTGATATATTGCCTGAGGGTTGGTTGAGTAGAATGGGTGGTAGGTGCTGATGGTTGTTGTGGTGTTTGGGAGGTTGTTGTTGGTTGGACATCAGAATAAACAGATCTATAAGTATCAGGATCAACATTTACTAAGATCTGTTTTACAGATTGAGGAATCTGTAAAGGTCTAACCACTGATTTCTTAGTGTCAGCATTTATCAGGTCATTAAAGTAACGTTTTGCAACCTTAAAAGGTGGAGTTGAGGAACTGACTAATTGAGGTTCATCAGTACAAAAAGTATATATAAGTTGACAGAATCTAGCAAAGTAAACAACATTCCTATCCTCTGTCATCCTATCCCCAATAAAACCAATTATAGCAGTTGCAAAATCAAAATGAGTTTGGTTTATAATAGCATACCCGATGTGTTGACTCAGAATTGGGATAACATCAAAATTCGAACACTTGTTCCCAAAAGCTTTAGTGATGCAGTCGAAGAAGAAGCTCCATTCTCTTCTGATATGAGCCCGTTTCAACTGCCCAAGCTTTGCCAAACTCTGTTCATACCCCAAATGGGCCATTAAATCCTGAAGAGCTGATTCCTCTGGAATTGAAAAGGTACATCCTTCTGGGAGATGTAGAGCCTTGCGTATTGTACCAGGAGTGACTGCATATGAAGAATTACCCACTTCGAAAACAATACTGGGAGTGTCATGTGTACCACCATTATCAAAGTGCCCAGTCCGCCAAAATGTCAGAACTTGTTGGCTCGAAAAGACTGAAGGCTGGGTCAATGCATACCCAATCTCACTATGTGCAAGAAGATCTTGCACAAAATGCAATTCAGATGGAGCTTCAGCATGATCAAGAATTGCAGCATAGTTATTGGGAACAAACTTAGCTCCATCAATGATTAAATCCTTAGGTTCCATGTGAAAAATTGAGATTTAAGAGTGCCTGTTAGGTGTTTGAGAAAATGTCTGTATGAAAAACCAACGTGAGAAGAAGAAATAGAGTAAAAGCAAGTAGAGAAAATGTATGAAAGGAAATAAAAGATTAAAAAATCTTCTCTCTGTCTTACTTATACTCCCTTTTTTTAAAAAAAAAAAATGTAACCGTTGGACACCTGTCAGACATGCAGTAATAACGGATAGTTACTGGGCTCGAGAAAACAGTAATCATTACTTACCCACTTGCAGTTTTTCAAGGAAAAACCGTTCCACTTACCCAGATATTCCATTAATCAAGGTGAAACAATTTTAATTCAAAATTGAAACTATTCCCACTTATTTAATTATTTTTCACTGCAACATTAATATTCTGAAAATAAATCAAGTGAAAATGACCAAAATAAATTAGATGAGTAAGTACTGATAAAGTAAAATCAGAACTTAGAATTTATATGGGCATCAGAATATAAATATTTATCAGGATTTATCAATGCATTACAAAATATCTCAGAGACAAAATCTTGAAACAAAAACAAATTTCATTAATATATCAAGAGAATACATTCATGAAATTGAAAGTACATCAGAATTTATATAAGATTTCCCTAAGCTGCTAAACCTAACATCAACAGCCTTAGTCCTAGCTCAAGAAGCAGGGCAAGGCTGATGATGAAAAAAAACAGGAAGAAGAAAATAAATCATTTCTTCTTCCTACTCTCGACAAACAGAATGGCGAGTCGAATGATTCGCTCTTGCTGGCGGAGAGCTTCCAGCCTTTCCTCCTCCAATCGCTCCAGATGGCGATGGTAATCCATATAGAAGAACAGGAGGTGGGTGAGTACCTCCTGTGGGACAGAGTCCCATATCTCATCAGGAATGGCAGTGACATGCCATTCCTGCCGCCAATCGGCACAGCTTAGCTCCATATTGAAGGTTTCGTAGTTCAAAAACATGTTGTATCTGACCATGGTGTTTTTGATAAAAAAAAGTATGAAGGTAAGTTTGTGAGAAAAGATTTGATGGGAAGGCTGATGTGAAGTGGTTGCTTATATAGGCAGGAGAATGCCAGGAGACGCAAAGAAATTTAATGTTGACAGGTAGAATTAATTCTACCTCGTCTCCCCAGACTTGGAAAAAGAAAAACATTCATTGGAAAGAGAAAACATGGTTTAATGCGCACAAGAAGCAAGTAAAAATTGACTGTTCAAGTACGAATATCACTAACCCTAACCATAGTGACTATTAATCTTCCACTTCACATATTTTAGTTTGAACCGAGACTGTTATTAAATTTTATCCACAGATAAGTCAAGTAAAGAATTAGACTATAATATCAGAACTTAGACTTATATCAGAACTTAACAGTCATCAGAACATAATTTCTTAACTCGAAAAAGGAATGCCTATCTTAGGAAGTCCTCACACAAATTCTGATTTATATTCTTTAGAACTTAATCATCAGAATATGTAATCAGAACTTGTCCTCAGAATTTGTGCAATGAAACACAACGACTGTTAATCTAAAACAACATAGATCACCACAGTAATTTTCATCATTCATATCGAGTGATTAGTGTGTATATTAAGCTAAATATCAGACAAAGAGTAAAGTCTGATTCACTTCAGTACATCTTAGAAATAAGGCATAACTAAAACTTTGCTAAAGAGCTGTCATTATCCTGAAACCTACTGATGAATGAGTTCATGCTTGAGTCCACCTCAACTATTTTGTGCTAATTTTATGCATCTTTTTAAAGTCCATTTCACAGTGGCTTCTCAGTGTAAGTGAGTCACGACTGCTTATCAGAATTTATGCTATTATCAGAGTATTTCTCCAGTAATCATAGAGTGTGAAAAGTCACCAAGAAAATATTTTAGTTGCTTTTCTGATGCATATTACTTAATACCAGCAATGCACTTGGGTCGTCCCTTCCACATTTTTACTCTAGATCTCAAAGGAGTACCTGATTTTATTCTTTGATCCTTTTGCTTTTTCTTTTGATAAGTGAGGTTTATCAGCACTTAGTGCATTCAACAGATTTACTAGTATCAGAACTTAACAGATGAGTAGTATTATTCTAATTTGTGACTTAGGAATAAGATAGACAAAGTAAACTCAACTAAGCTCAATTATCAGAATTTGCTTGTGTCAATAGATTTCCACAGAAATAATTACTTCTTATATGGGATCCTTTGTTTATTGAAGACTACTAGGTCAGCATCTAGCACAGTTATCCTCATAGGATTGAATAGTTACTTAAACAAACATATCACTTATCAGAGTTTAGAAATATATATCAGACAACAGTCAGTACTTAAACACATTTGTCAATTAAGCACAGAATGCACAAAGAGATTAAATTCTGTAAATACTGATCATAAAGTCTGATATAACAGAACAAAACTAAGTAGATTTAGAGAAAGAACCTGAAACCATTCCAAGTTCATTTACCAATCTTGTAAAAGTGGCTTCACACAATGGTTTTGTGAAGATATCTGCTAGTTGTTGATCTGTTGGAACAAAGTGCAATTCCACTGTACCTTCATCCATATGTTCCCTGATGAAGTGATACCTGATGCTGATGTGCTTTGTCATAGAGTGTTGAACTGGATTACCTGTCATAGCAATAGCACTTTGATTATCACAGTAAATAGGGATTTTGAAATATGTTAACCCATAATCCAGTAACTGATTCTTCATCCATAGAATCTGTGCACAACAGCTTCCTGCAACAATATACTCTGCTTCTGCAGTTGATGTGGAAATTGACTTTTGTTTCTTGTTGAACCAAGAAACCAATCTGCCTCCAAGAAATTGGCAGCTTCCACTTGTGCTTTTCCTGTCAATTTTGCAACCTGCAAAATCTGCATCTGAGTAACCTATTAGTTTAAAATCTGATTCTCTAGGATACAACAATCCCAGATCAGCTGTTCCTTTAAGATACTTGAAAATTCTTTTCACAGCTATTAAGTGAGGTTCTCTTGGATCTGCTTGAAATCTTGCACAAAGACAGGTAGCATACATGATATCAGGTCTACTAGCAGTTAGATAGAGTAGAGAGCCAATCATACCTCTATAATCAGTAACATCTACTGATTTACCAGTATCCTTATCCAGTTTTGTTGCAGTGGCCATGGGAGTGGATGCACTTGAACAATCTTGCATTCCAAATTTTTTCAACAAGTTTTTGGTGTACTTAGTTTGACAAATAAAAGTGCCTTCTTCATTCTGCTTGACTTGAAGGCCTAGAAAATAGCTAAGTTCCCCCATCATACTCATCTGATACCTTGACTGTATCAGTTTGGCAAACTTCTTGCAAAGTCTGTCATTTGTAGACCCAAAAATGATATCATCAACATAAATCTGGACCAGAAGTAAGTCCTTTTCATGGTTGAGGTAGAACAGTGTTTTGTCTATTGTTCCTCTGTTGAATCCACTTTCCAGAAGAAACTGAGCTAAAGTCCCATACCATGCTCTAGGAGCTTGCTTAAGTCCATAAAGTGCTTTATCAAGCCTGTATACATAATCTGGATGTTTGGAATCTACAAAGCCTGGTGGTTGTTCAACATATACTTCCTCCTCTAATTCTCCATTGAGAAGCACTTTTCACATCCATTTGAAAGATAGTAAACTTTTTGTGAGCAGCATAAGCCAAAAATATCCTTATGGCTTCTAACCTAGCAACTGGTGCAAATGTTTCATCATAATCAATTCCCTCCTGTTGAGAATATCCTTTTGCAACCAGCCTTGCCTTATTCCTTGTAATTATGCCATCACTGTCAGTTTTGTTTCTGAATACCCACTTTGTACCAACAACAGATCTATTCTTTGGTCTTGGCACTAGGGTCCAGACTTTGTTTCTTTCAAATTCATTTAACTCTTCCTGCATTGCTTGCACCCAATCAACATCTTGAAGAGCTTCTTCCACTTTCTTTGGCTCAGTCCGAGAGAGAAAAGAATTGTAAAGACATTCGTTTGAAGTACCTGTTCTAGTTCTGACACCTGCATCAGGATTTCCAATTATCAAATCAGGTGTATGTGATTTTGTCCACTTCCTTACAGATGGAAGGTTTTCTCTAGAACTGGATGCTCCCCCATGATCCATGTTGTCTTCATTTTCATTTTCTGATGCTCCCCTTGAAACTATGTTCTCTGAGTTGGATTCTTCATAATTTAGATTTTCAGCACTATCAGAACTTGGCTTATCAGAACTTGACGAATCAGAACTTGAAGAGCCAGATGTATGTTCTGATGTTTCTTGAGATGTGGTATGATCTTGAGTATGCTCCCCCTGCATAGGTGCATCTTCCTTTGGCGTAGTCACCATAGTTTCAATAACATCAGAGTTTAATCCATCAGAGTTTATAGTATCAGGACTTAGACTGTCAGGATTTTCAGTATCAGAATTTGAGTCTTCATTTTCAAATCTCAGCTGATCATGATCAATATAATCTTCAAGATCAGTAATCTTCTTGTCATCAAAAGAGACATTGATAGATTCCATGACCACTTTTGTTCTCAAATTATAGACTCTGAAGGCTTTTGTGGAAAGTGGATATCCAACAAAAATTCCTTCATCAGCTTTTAGATCAAACTTGGATAGCTGTTCAGGATGAGTCTTGAGAACAAAACACTTGCATCCAAATACATGAAAGTACTTCAGATTTGGCTTCTTTTTCTTCACCATCTCATATGGTGTTTTTCCTTGCTTGTTAATGAGTGTTGCATTTTGAGTAAAATAAGCAGTCTGCACAGCTTCAGCCCAGAAATAGGTTGGAAGCTTTGCTTCTTCAAGCATTGTACGTGCAGCTTCAATGAGAGTTCTATTCTTCCTTTCAACAACTCCATTTTGCTGTGGAGTTCCAGGAGCAGAAAATTCCTGCTTAATTCCATGTTTTTTGCAGAACTCTTCCATTATCAAATTCTTGAACTCAGTGCCATTATCACTCCTTATTGTTTTCATAGAATCTTTGACCAATTTATCCAGATGTTTGACATGATCAATCAAGATAGATGCAGTTTCACTTTTTGTGTGCAAGAAATACACCCATGTGTATCTAGTGAACTCATCCACTATGACCAATGCATATTTCTTCTTTGCAATAGACATGACATTTACTGGACCAAATAGATCAACATATAGTAGATGATAAGGCTCAAGAATTGATGATTCAGTCTTGCTCTTGAATGAAGATTTTCTTTGTTTGGCCTTCTGACAAGAATCACAAAGGACATCAGGAGCAAATACTGACTTTGGCAGTCCTCTCACAAGATCTTTCTTGACCAGCTCATTTATATTGTTGAAATTTAAATAAGAGAGTTTCTTGTGCCAATTCCAGCTTTCTTCAATTGATGCTCTACTCATCAGACAGATTGCAGAACCATCAGTACTTGTTGAAAGCTTAGCTTCATAAATGTTACCACGCCTGTATCCTTTTTAAACAACTTTGCCTTTAGATTTACTCACAACTTCACAATGTTCTTCAAAGAAATCAACATGATAACCTGTGTCACAGATTTGACTTATACTCAGCAGATTGTATTTAAGTCTTGAGACCAGAGCTACTTCTTTAATGATGACATTCCCAAGATTGATATTGCCATATCCCAATGTTTTTCCAATGTTGCCATCTCCATAAGAAACACTTGGGCCAGCTTTCTCCACAAAGTCTGATAGCAGGGCTTTATTTCCAGTTATATGTCCTGAACATCCACTGTCTAGAACTAGAATATTTTTCATGTTACCCTACAATCACAAAGACCACTAATGATTAGTTTTAAGGACCCAGACTTGCTTGGATCCTTTGGCCTTATCAAGTTTGTTAACATTTGCAGCGGATTTAGCATCAGAGTTTATGTTAACATTTTTCTAATCAGAACTTACACTATCAGACTTTGAATCAGAATTTACACTAGAAGGAACAATGGAAACTTTCTTCAAAGAAGGTTTTAATTGATAATAATCATAGTACAAGCCATGATATTCCTTACAAGTATAAATGGAATGCCATAAACTACCACAATGAAAACAAGGATTCTGTGGTTTATATCTAACAGACTGACTCTTAACTCCTGATTTTGAAGGTAAGGAGTTAATGTTCTTATTCTTCCTCCAAAAAGAAGCCAGATGGTTAGAACTTCCACAGTTATGACATGTTTTCCTAGGAGCATCAGGAACAGGTTTATAATCATTGCTTTTATTCACACCTTCCTTTCCATTCCTATTTTTCCTAGGTGATTTTACCTTGTTTCATTCTTAACATCTATCAGCTTATGCTTAAGCTGCTTCTTAGTCATTAAGCCTATGTTTACTTCAGCTGTCTTTTCCTGTTTTAGTTTGTCAGAAGTTAATCCCTCTCTAACTTCTGATTTATCATTATCAGACTTTACAGTTACAAACTTAACAGGTTTTAACTTTGGATTTTGCTTAACAACAGGCTTAATTTCTACAGTTCCTTTATCATTCTTATCCTCTCCATAACCTAAGCCCTCTTTCCAATTTTCACTACTTAGCAAATTTTGAGTTGTTCTGCCAGAGTTAGTCCAAGTCCTGATTATCTCTCTTTCCTTTTCTAACTCAGTTTTTAGAGATTCATTCATTTTTAGCACTTCATCCCTAACATAAAAAGCATCATCTCTATCCTTCTGAGTTTGATGGAACATAACTAACTCTTTTTCTAAGAAATCATTTCTTTTCTTAAAAGCAAGATTTTTAGAAGTTAATCTTTCACATGTTAAAGTTTGATCTCTATAACTAACAAACATGGTTTTAAGATATCTTCTCAACTCATTAATATCATCAGTATGAAAAGCATAAGTAGTCTGAGGTACCTTTGTTTCAGCAGCTTCAGAACTGCTCTCAGCACTTTCTTTATCAGCATTTGCCATCAACGTATAGTTCTCCTCACTTTCAGAGTCTGAGGTGTATGTCCAGCTTTTCTGCTTTGTGACAAGAGCCTTGCCTTTGTCACCCTTTACCTTCTTGCAATCAGGAGATATGTGGCCTTTCTCACCACAGTTATAGCATTTGACATTGGTATAATCTCCTCTATCAGACTTTCCTCCTCTGCCTTCAGATCTTCTGAAATTCTTCTTATCAGGACTTATGTCTTTCCTGTAAAACTTATTTCCCTTCCTGAACTTCCTGTATGCAATCTTTGTGATCCCTTTCACCATAAGAGCACACAGCTTCATCATCTCCTCATCAGCATCAGTCTCAGGCAAGCTTTCAGAATCTGAGTCATCATCACTTTCAGAACTTGATGACTCAGTTTCAGACTTTGTGAACAGAGCTTTACCCTTGTCTTTCCTTGAGGTAGCTGCCTTGGGGGATTCTTCTTCAGCCTTAAGAGCAACTGTCCTTGACTTTCCTCCTTTCCTCTTGCTTCTTTGTTCCATCTCAAGTTCATGAGTCTTGAGCATTCCATAAATTTCATCAAGAGTTGTTTCATCAAGATTGTAATTGTCTCTTATTGTTGTTGCCTTCAAATCCCAACATTCAGGAAGAGCTAACAGGAATTTAAGGTTTGAATCTTCAAGATCATACTCCTTATTAACCAGTGACAGATCATTCAAGAGTTTGATAATTCTATCATATAAATCAGTCAATGATTCATTAGCCTTTGAGTCATAGTGTCCATACTCTTAAGTGAGTATTGTCTTCATGTTCTTCTTAATTGTATCAGTTCCCTGACACCTTGTTTCCAGAGCATCCTATATCTCCTTAGCAGTCTTGCAGTTAATTACCCTGCTTGACATTACATTATCAATGGCACTATGCAGTAAGTGTCGTACCTTAGCATCCTTAGCAATTGATGCGATATCTTCAGCAGTATAATCACTCTTTTCCTTTGGTACAGTCTTTGCTGCCTCACCTGCAACTGCAACAGCGAGCGTGGTTGGTTTGTGAGGCCCTTCCTTGATTCTATCAAGATATTCTGGATCTGTAGCTTCCAGAAACATGGTCATCCTCACCTTCCATATGGCATATTCAGATGGTCTCAGTATGGGAACTCTGATGGTTTCATACCGACTTTAGATTTGTGTCTTTGGAGGTTCTTCAGTTTTGGTAGGCTTAGTTGGAGTTTCTGTGTCAGACATGATTGTGTTTGGATCTTTAACTGTATGTGTGTTAACAAATAGGCTCTGATACCACTTGTTAGGTCACACACACTGTAGAGGGGGTGAATACAGTGTAAAATACAATCAAATCGAACTTTAATATCTTAAGTAACAAAAAACAAACTTTATTGAAACAATAAACTCTGCTACAGTATCGAACTGTTACCTCTCAGTGATGAACAAATATCACGAGAGCTGTTAGGGTTACAATGAATAATCTTCTCGAATATGATAACACTTATAGTGTAAACCCTATGTCTGTGTTTATATATTACACAGTTACAAGATAATCGCTAATTGATATGGAATATAATTCTGCTTCCTAAAATATATCAATCACATATCTTTTTTTCCAAGTATTCCATTCTTCACGGAACTCCTTCTTCATGCATATCTCTTCTTATGTTTATCTCGATCTTCTTTCCTTTAATCAGCTACTATCCTTATCTGATTGTCCTTCAACACTTAAGTTTTGATATCCAACTTCTGATGATTATCTCCTGATAATATAAGTACTGATATCCTTAAGTCCTGACTTCCAGTATAAGTACTGATTCCCAGTTAAGTACTGATTTGTTCTGTTAAGTAAGATCTGAAAACTAAACATAAATCATATTAGCCATGACATTATCAAATATATCTAACAAGAGATGTTCATGCTCAAATCACCAAAGTTTAAGGTATTGAGTCCTTTTGTGATGCAGCCTGGAAGAAGGATAAGGAGAAGCTAGAATCCAATTTGGTTGAAGGATTGCTAACAGATGTAGACTCGACGGATGATGAGGGTCATCCGTCGGATAACAAAAAGGGTTATCCGTCGAGTGACATAAATCCTCATCCGTCGACTGTGAACAAGCCTGTGAATAAAGCCAAGCTTATCAAGTTAAATGAGAAATATGGATCAGTTTCCAAGAATTTTGTTCCAGGAGAATCTAGTCAAGTGAAGAAGGAGAAGAAGGCTAATGTTGGTCATATGACTCAAGCAATTGAGTGTCAGGCTTGAAAAGATTGAGGTTAAAACAGAGGCTAAAAAGAAAAATAATAGAAATGGTAAATTAGGGATTAACAAACACAATAACTACACACCTGATAAATATGCTCCTAGAAAAGTCTATGTCAAGTGTAGTAGTGTAAATCATTTGTCTGTTAATTGCAAATCTGCCATGCCTACTTCCATATCTGTGCCACCTCACTTTCCCAATATGAATGCCATGCCTTCTATGCCTATAAATGCTATGTCTACACAGAATATGAATGCACAGTTTGCTATTATGCCATTTGCACCTAATCCTTATTATGCTGCATTTAGTATGTCACAAATGCCATTTAGCATGCCTTACTGGAATAACATGTTTACTAATAGCATGCCATTCCCTATTAATCAAAATATGCATGATAATTATGTTGTAATGAATGGTTTCAAAGGTTCAACTCAAATGACTAAGGATGAATCTGATATCCCCAAGTCAAATGAGATCAAACCTAAGAAACAGAAAAAAAGCTAACAAGGCAGGACCCAAGGAAAGTTGGGTACCAAAATTAACTTGATTTGATTCTGATGTGTGCAGAGAAACATAAAGAATCTATGGTACTTGGATAGTGGTTGTTCAAGACACATGACTGGTGATTCTACCCTGCTCACAGAGTTCAAGGAGATAGCTGACCCAAGTATTACTTTTGGAGATGACAGCAAAGGTTATATTGTGGGATATGGCTTGATTTCAAAAGACAATGTCATCATTAAAGAGGTTGCCTTAATGGATGGTCTCAAGCACAATTTATTGAGTATCAGCCAGCTTTGTGATAAAGGCAATTCAGTAACCTTCAACTCAGAAACATGTGTTGTGACTAACAAGAGGAGCAACAAAGTGGTTCTCACTGGTGTGAGAAAAGGAAATGTGTACCTAGCTGACTTCAACTCATCAAATGTAGAATCTATTACTTGTCTTCTCAGCAAAGCAAGTCAGGATGAAAGTTGGTTATGGCACAAGAAGCTATCTCATCTAAACTTCAAGACCATGAATGAGCTAGTAAAAAAAGAACTGGTTAGAGGCATTCCTCAAGTGGAGTTTTCTAAGGATGGATTCTGTGATGCCTGCCAAAAAGGAAAGCAGATCAAAGCATCATTCAGGAAAAAGTTTGATTCAACAATTAAAGAACCTTTGCAACTGCTACACATGGATTTGTTTGGACCAGTCAATGTGTTGTCCATTTCAAGGAAAAGATTTTGCCTAGTAATTGTAGATGATTTTTCAAAGTTCTCTTTGACATATTTCCTAAAATCTAAAGATGAGGCTAGTGAAATCATCATCAATCACATAAGGCAAGTCAATAATCATCCCGATTTTAAAGTTAAAAGAATCAGGAGTGACAATTGAACTGAGTTCAAGAATTCTGTCATGAGAGCATTTTGTGAAGAATATGGGATTTTGCATGAGTTTTCAGCAGCAAGAACTCCACAACAAAATGGAGTGGTAGAAAGGAAGAACAGATCACTTATTGAAGCTGCCAGGACAATGCTTGAAGAATCTAAATTACCAACATATTTCTGGGCTGAAGCTGTAAATACTGCATGCTACACTCAGAATATTTCTCTGATTAATCAAGCAAAATGCATGACTCCCTATCAATTGTTCAAGAACAAGAAGCCAACTCTAAATTTTCTTCATGTCTTTGGCTGCAAATGTTATATCTTGAGAAATCAAACTGATCAGAATGGGAAGTTTGATGCTAAAGCTGATGAAGGAATTTTTGTTGGATATGCTGTTGGTTAAGCATATAGAGTCTACAATCTAAGAACCAACATTGTTGTGGAATCAATACATGTTGTGTTTGATGATAAAAAGATTGAAGGACTGCAAGATGGAGATTACCATGAGAGTCTCAAATTTGACAATGTGGAGATGGTTAGTGATGACAGTGATGATGAAAGTGATCAAAAAACAGTATCAAAGGATAATACAGAAAAATCTCCTACCAATGAAGCACAAAATTCAACATCTATCGAGTTGCAAAATGCTTCATCCGTCGAGAGACAATCTGCTTTATCCGTCGGGAGACAACCAGCCTCATCCATCGGTACTCAAAATTCACCATCCGTCGGGTCATCAAAAGAAGCTGAAAGTCAGAATAGATCACTTACAGAAAGCTCCCCTTTCTCAAATCAAAGATCAATTAACTCAGGGGGAGTTTCTAACAATCAAAACTCAATCACACATCAAGACAACAATGAGGCCTCTTCATCTAGAGTTAATCTACCTCAACAAAGAAACTTGACAAAGGATCATCCCTTTGAGCTCATCATTTGTGATGTATCTTCTAGAGTTCAAACAAGGAGAGCAACTCAAGAAGAGTGTCTATACAGCAGCTTTCTTTCCAAGGAAGAACCAAAGAAGGTAGAAGAAGCTTTGTCAGATCCTGATTGGATTTTAGCTATGCAGGAGGAGCTAAACCAATTTGAGAGGAATAAGGTATGGAAGCTGGTGCCCAAGCCTAAAGGAAAGAATCCTATAGACACCAAATGGGTATTCAGAAACAAGATGGATGAAAATGGCATAGTAGTCAGGAACAAAGCCAGATTGGTTGCTAAGGGCTATTGTCAACAAGAAGGAATAGATTTTGATGAAACATTTGCTCCTGTTGCAAGACTTGAAGCCATCAGAATCTTCTTAGCATATGCAGCCCATGCCAATTTCAAGGTCTATCAAATGGATGTCAAAAGTGCCTTTCTGAATGGAGACTTGGAGGAGGAAGTCTATGTTAGTCAGCCTCCTAGTTTTGAAGATCCAAATTTTCCAGAATATGTCTACTATCTTTTGAAAGCACTTTATGGACTGAAGCAAGCACCTAGAGCCTGGTATGACACTTTATCAAAGTTCCTTTTGGAAAATCACTTCACAAGAGGTATTGTAGATAAAACTTTATTCTTTAGAAATGTTAATGGCTCTAGTATACTTTTTCAAATTTATGTAGATGACATTATTTTTGCCTCTACAGATGAAAAACTTTGCAAAAAGTTTGCTAAATTGATGTAGAGTAAGTATGAAATGAGTATGATGGGAGAACTAACTTACTTTCTTGGTTTGCAAGTTAAGCAAGTCAGTGATGGAATATTCATTAGTCAAACCAAATACATTTATGATCTTTTAAAGAAGTTTGATATAATGGATTGCACATCTACAAAAACTCTCATGGCCATTGCAACTAAGCTTGAATTAAACACTACTGAAAAGTCTGTGGATATTTCAAGTTATAGGGGCATGGTTGGCTCACTTCTGTACTTAACAGCTAGTAGGCCAGATATAATGTTTGCTACATGTTTGTGTGCTAGATTTCAAACTGATCCTAGAGAATCTCACTTAGTAGCTATTAAGAGAATTTTCAGATATCTCAAGGGAACACCAAAACTTGGCATTTGGTACCCTAGAGATTCTGATTTTGATCTAACTGGTTATTCAGATGCATATTGTAACACCCCCAAATCCGGGGTCGGGGATCCGGGTTGTCACGAGTTCCATTTCCCTTAATAACACCCAATCTTAATAAACAATCAACTACTTTGTACTGTGACCCCACAATAAACACACACACCACAAGTTATAGTCTCAGAGATGAATATCCAAAAGTAACACGAATCATTTTATTCCAAAATTATATGCCATTACACCTTAAAAGGGTTTCTGAATAAATTTACATTTCTTTGCCATTATTACAATTCATAAATATACATAATCTGGTACATCAAAAGTTGAAAGCCTAGCCTATTGGTAGCTCCTACCTCAGCTACGCCGACATCAACTCCTATAGGAAACTGCGGAACGTTTCCTATCCGCTCGCGAATCGGGAGCTTGGTCCTGTTCATCTTTTCTATCTGTTGTTGTGTGATGAAAGAAGAAACCAAGGGTGAGCAACAAGCCCACCAAAATAATATGTATAATGATTTACAATATACGAGCATTCTCATAGTACTCATGAAAGTCTTGGTCAAAAGAAATGAACCAAGTTTGATATCTTAATGCGATGAAGTCGCAAAATATTCAGTATATATACATATATACTTTTCAAAATCTTGGAAGTCCTCTTCCATGTATAATATACACAAAGTTCCAGTTTATAACTGTATAAAAAATATCGTTGCAAGGTGATCTCATATATCTAACCTTGTCTCAACGTTTTTCTGAAAGTCTTTGATATGCATAAGATAATCATTTACTAGATATAAGTTTAAAAGATGAAGTTACAAGATACTCCAATATACTTATATCTTTTCCGAATACTACTTGAACTACCACCGTTCAAGTTATAATTAGTTTCAAAAGTTCATCACACTGATGAGACTACAAGATAAGACTTGAATAGATTCAATCTTTGAAATATTTTGAAGAAAATAAAGTTATGATATACTTCATTAAGTCCCGATATATATATACACCTATATATATACATACGCTTCCTGAAAACCTCTGTCATGTAAAGTATGAACAGAATTGCAATATCCAATAAATTTGGAAAGGAAATTTTTTTGGCATAAACCTGATATCTTGCTGATCAGGCAAAGATACCAATAACTAACCTTTTCTACTAGTAGATGGACGAATTTCCCACTGGTCATCACCCTGGTCGCAATAGGACCTTATGCTGGACTGCCACTCAGCCACTTATGCATTTGATGGACTCCCACTGAGACACTTACACTTTCATGGACGCCCACTGAGCCCATGTTGCTTATGCCGACTCGATAGATGGACTTACTTCCCGAACGTTGGGTAAGTAATCAATTCATTTACCAAAACTGCAACCTTGTTGCGAATATTAAATACACCATAGAGCCGGATCCCTCAGGTTTTGAGCGAGTATTTAAATTCCCTTTTTAAAAGGAAGATCTTAAATATAAAAATGAGTTTTGGGATCCGCTCTAACTTTTAAAAATCATTTTGAAGACTCGAAAACACTTTAAAGAGTGTTTGGAGTAATGCTGATTTAATAAGATAAATCAGTCCCAATGTATTTAGAAAATATCTGAATATTATTATTTAAATAATATTCTCATAAAGAATAATCTTTATACAAATAATTGAAGTAGAAGTTGTAAGACTTATACTTGAAATGAGTATTAAATAACCAAAGATATACTTATACGAAGGTACTATCTTTATTTGAATAATCAAAAGTAAGTTTGATTATCGAACATTATTCTTTAAAAAAATAAAGAATATTATTAAATAATAAGCGGAGTCATAATACCTCGAATGAATATTATAAATAATATTTATTAAATAAATAAAGGAGTCATACATCCTCAAATGAATATTCAATTAATAATCATTAATAATATAACTGAGTCATAAGCCCTCGAATGAATATTCGAAATAATATTCAATAATAAAATAAAGGAGTCATAAGTCCTCAGATGAATATTCGAAATAATATTCAATAATAAAATAAAGTTAAAGTTATCGAATAAACCTTATTCGATTAATAGTTTTGAAAACTATAACCATATATATATATAAATATATATATTATACTCGGGAATATCGACTCCCGGTTTAGAAATATGTTCACCTTTTGATCCCCTATACTAAGGGTAAACTCAATACCGCTTATCTCTAGCATAGGTATTATGCAACTGAAAGCATTTTAACCAACAGATATATAATCCAAGAATATGAAACCGGCATGCATATATACCATATCACATGCTACAATATATCGCAAGAATTTGCTAATAACAAATATGCATTTATCGCAGGATCATGCATATACACATATACATCACAACAACAGTATAACGGGTAGAAAACTTGCCTGAGTGCTCCCGGATAGACTTAAGCTTAGAGTGGGTCTGATAACCTATGAACAACAACATAAGTCGGAATTAAACCCCGGTCGCTTAAGAAACTAGACTTTAACCATTTAGAGTCCTAACGTTCGCTTTCGCGCTTAACGATTCACTTAAGTCGCTCGAGTACTCTCGGCTCCACCATTTTTAATAAATTAACCATTAAGGGTTTTAAGGCGATTCTTTCGCGAGTGTCTTACCAACTGCCTAACACACTTAAAATAATTGTTTCATACTTCAATTAGTCCTTTAAGGTCTCTAACCTATGTTTCGAAGTAAGGCGAGGGGTAATGATTCGTTCGCGAAATGTCGTTACTTAAAACGGCCGTTTCTCCTAAACCGTACATCGGAATCAAACGAACCACATATCAAAACGAAGCTCGTAACATGAACTATCTAAAAATGGCAATGGTCAAAACCTAGCAGGGAGTTCTCGGGTCCTAATGTTATGAACAAAAGCAGTCTAAAGTAAATCGGACATTACGACGGCTATGTTTACGCGATTTCCCAATTTTATACCATTCCAATTCAACACCAAACCATCACCAATCAACCCACAATCACAACCCAATCAAAACTCCATCCATACTTTATCATAACAGCCCCAACAACTCAACATTAACAATTTATACTATTCTTTATCATGAATTTAAACTACACTTAAGTTCATTAATCAACAACCAAGATTTACAACTCCAAAAACATCCCAAAACCAACTAATCTCTACATACACAACCATCAAGCCTCTCATGAACTATAACACTCATATTATGCTCTTAACATTCAATAACAAAGCTTGGTTAAGAGATTATACCTTCCTTGAAGCTTCTTAACACAACACAAGAGCTTTAAATGCCTAAAGAACCTTGATCCTTGCTTGTATAACCTTAATCTTTCATAAAAAATCAAGAAAACTAAAGTTATTTTTTGAAAGTTACTATTCACCATCTTCTTCCTTGAATTAATGGAAGAGATTGTGAAGGAATTAGAAGCTTAAACTTATAGGACATCTATATCTATGTACAAGGAACCTTAGATAATTACCTTGTGATTTAACAATGCTTGGAACTTGATTTTTGATTTTTTCTTCCTTTGAAAAGAAGAAAAAGCCGAGAGCAATGTTGAAGAAATAAAAAATTTTGTGTTTGCTTTGATTTGTTTTGGCTAGCTAGGTTGTTTTGGTTTTGTTTTTGGTTAATTACCTTTCTAACCTTGAACTTTGTGTGGTTTACAATCATCCAACAATTCCTTCCCTTTTGTCATGCTTATGTCATCTTGCACATGTCATAATGCTTCCACTTGTCCATACCTTGTGATTTGATGATGTCACAATCCTTGGCTTCTTGTACAAGCTTGTCTCTTGGTCACTTATTTGTTTTATGGTTCGCTTATCTTTCGTTCTCGTTTATCGTTTGAGAGATCATATCCAGGATCTTATTACTTGGGTTCCCTTAACCTTTCTCAATACATTATATTCCTTTTATGATCCTCTCTTATAATCCTTTAATTTAAATCCTTTTTATCCTGTTTCCTTATACTCAATTCTTTCCGTATCTAGTGGATTTCCGGGAAAATCAAAGTGTTTGGAATTGGATTCTGACGATCTTTACATACACTTATATACCATATAGAGTACTAATAAAATCTCAGAATATCCATAACAGAACCCCTATATAGTGTGGCATAAAAGTTTTCTCATTCAGCATAATCTGCAAAATTACTATTCATAAGGGTTTCAAAAATTTCCAAAAATTGGGGTTATTACAGTCTCCCCTCCTTAAAAGGATTCCGTCCCGGAATTAGATATAAAATGAATAGGGATACTCTCTTAGCATTGCACTTTCTAATTCTTGAGTAAATTTTCCACATTATGGTTCTACCACCAAACTCTGACTAGTTTGATAACCCTTCTCCTAAGCACTTGTCCTTTTTCGATCTATAACCCTTCCTGGTTGCTCCATATAGGTTACGTCTGGTTGCATGTCTATGCGCTCATACGCCCTTATTTGTCCGGCATCCGAATTATACTTCCTTAATATTGATACGTAGAACACGTTATGAACTTGCTACATGTTCGGGGGTAGGGCTAGCTCATATGCTATCTTCCCAATACGTCTTAATATATCCAAGGGTCCAACAATTCGTGGACTTAGCTTCCCTTTCTTTCCGAACCTCATCCTTCCTTTCCAAGGGAATACCTATAACAACACTAGGTCCCCTACTTCCTATTCCTTGTCCTTTCGTGTCAAATCAACATACTTCGTGTTCCCATCTTGGGCTACTACCAGCCGTCATCTGATTAAAATCTATTATATCCTTGATCCTTTGGACTACTGCGGGTCCGAGCATCTTATGCTCTACAACTTCATCCTAACATAAGGGAGATCGACATTGTCTTCCCTCAAGGATCTCATAAGGCGATATCTCAATACTGACATATGATCTATTATCGTAAGAAAACTCAATCCGTGTTAAGTGATCATTCCAAATTCTTTCAAGTCTATTGCACAGACTCTTATTATAGCTTTTAACATTAGAGCTTTTGCTTCTCAATACCCATTCTTTTCCAGTTCGTAATCGCTACTACCTTCCATTCCTAATATTATACTGGTTATACTTTTGCTCGTTAGCATTCTATAACCTTTTAATAACCACGTCAACCTTAGTATCACTAACGCGTTAGAATCGGAATACCACCATACTTGGTACCACTTCCTTTCTAGCTGCCTCCATCTTCGAAAGCTTGATCCATCATATAGAAGTAAAAGAATTCATTGAGAGATCACTATGATCATGAACACTTGTTACATTGTATAGTTAGTACAGAAGGTGGCCAGCCTTTAGTACTTGACAAGCAATTAAACAATAGCTGGTATCCTACTCGGCTTCTATCACACAAATAGATAGTCATTCGGCAATACCTCCCCTTCTGGAAGGGTTGTTCTTCTCAGTTTATATGAAATGAAAAGAAGAGAAAAGAATGAATTGAAGAGAATTGTATATATGAAAAAAAATATACTGCCACAAAATATCTGGCTTGGAACCTACCTCTGAACTATAGAGGTTTGTCATAGGAGAATAAAACATATGTGTATATATATCAAGTATTATCGCATCGCATTTCACATGCCTAAATATTTTTGCTATTCCGTCCATCATTCTATGGACCCATGCTCTTCCTCAAGCTTATACACAATCACCTTTGAAACTCCCTCGATATCGAAAATCGAATCTGGGATCTCATTCTAGACATCATTGTTACTAGAATTCTATGCTTGCACCGCAACCTTCCTCATATAGTAATACGACTCTCTTTTCATAAGAGGGAATAAATATTCAATAGGTAGATACTCTACTTAATTAGTCTATCAATGATAACTTATACACTACCACGACCAGATTAGTGGTACTCAATCTCAATATCCATTCCAATACAAGTCTCACGGTTGTAATCAACTCATTACTCGCAGAATCATTGCTGCATTACTATGGTCCACCACTGACCTACTGTCGTCATTCACTTTCCATGAAATCTTAATATCTAACCATACGGAGTCCATACATGTCGTATAGAATACTTCTAAGGAGTTAACATAATCACCAATCATGATTCATGAAGAACACTCCTGATCCTGACATACATACATGACATGAAGCAGATAAAATTGCAGAAGAGTTTCAATCAAAGCAACGATAGCAGGTTAATACCATTCTTAATCGTATGCCTTAAATAAAAGACTTAACTCAAGGTTTCGTCTAGTCCTTTTTGAAACATGGTCCTGGCTTATCTCAAGATAGTATCTTCTGAGATAGATAGCCCGCTTATGGCGATTACACGAATTAAACCTCTACCAACTACTATGACGGTTGGGTATTGCACAGTCATCAGAAGGAATGTCAATCTTCCAAACCATAATACAACCTTCACGGCTTTAATCCTTATTACTGTATTCCTCTGGCACAAGCTCCTATAATTTGCTCTTACCTTTAAAGTGTCGGCCACCTCTTTGGCCTTTCCTGATAGTAAAATTTCCTTACAGTCAATGTCATTTTAACCACCTCCAAATAAATTTTCTACCTCATTTCAATCACTGCTTATGTGAAGATGTCTTCCTTAAAATCTGATGAGTAAAAAAAAATCACCATTTTTCCATAAGTTATTGCCTCAGTCTTTAGAGGTTAATCACTGTCACGACTGACTCCCAATCATACTTAGAACATCTTTAATTTTAGGTCCTAATTTCCCTGAACAATTTTGACCTTTACTGGTTCGATCCATAATTTCTCGTGGTTTAACACGTGCCCCACTTGGCATCATTGTAATTACGTCATATTTCCTTTATCAACATTTCTATTCTTGAGAATTTTGAATATTACCTTTCTTTCTTGTAAAACCTCTTAGGTTATCCTTGAATCGTCCCTCCTGTATTTCCTAGATACAGGGCATATCAAGATACCATTTATTAATACCAGAATCAATGTCTATATACTTCTGAAAAAAATTTCTCCACTGATTCTTAAAGGTTGTTATTACCTTAATCCTTTCCAATTCATACTGTCAAAACTCATATTATCCCTATTAAGGGTGAAATGCCAACCTTTATGCATTCCCCTAGGATTCATTTTAAGTTACTGATGTTCTATCCTTAATTCCACCTTTAAAAAGGTACATGCATCCTTCCATGGATAAATCAAGTCATATATCCCTGATAAGGGTGTCTTATTCAATCATTCCCACCTCGATAGTATATGCCTAATTTCACAATAACATCTATATTCAAAATGAGGTCAATCAATATGGCCTCCAAAAGATAACAACAGTTATCCGCTTTTCTTGCCTAATTTGGTAACGATAACAAGGATGTTCTGGAAGATATTGGTCATGTTCAACGTGACCTTCTTCTTAATAATTCCTCATTTACTTTTGTTGTTTATCTCAACAGTCATCTCAATGTTGGGATGTCTTTCATGCCTAGCGTCTCCCTTTCTGGGTATCATGCCACCGGTCTTACACTTCACATTCCTGAAGGTCACTCCCTTCATCCAATTTTCCTAATTTCCTACTTTCTTGTCTCCTCAGTCTATCCGTGTCTCATTATTTATCCTTCGAACTATCTCAAGGTTTCCTCGAATCCTCCCAACTTAAAGGGGATAAAATATACATAACTCTTATGCCTTCAACCGTCAATTTTAACTCATGGTGAATCACCCTCATCCTGATGATTACATACTTTTCTATTTCTATTGCTACGAGTCTTTAGGGTTTCCTCATACCCAACTCCCTTATCATACCTCAAACTCTATTGCCTTTATATTCATTTCCACTTCAGTTTATTTTTTATTTTCCTTTCTCTTATCATTATTTCACGAACCAACACCACATAAGCATTGATTTCAAACATCCCGTCATTCTGGATTCGTGTCCTCAGAACGAATCTTGACAACTTTTACAACTTACATTCATAATTTATCATACTCGTCTGCCTTTGTTCTGGCTCTAAAGCTTTTACACTATCTCCATAACCTTGGGAAGTACTTTCCTGAAAATAATTGACTGAACTTAAATTAGTTTATTATAATCTCTTGCTCCGTGCCTTCCTTGGCCTTTCACCAGCGGGTGGTCTCTCTCTTAGGAGGGTAAGTGACAAAAACAGTCTTTTGTGGTTCATCAATTATTTAGAATCTCAATTGATTCCTCTATTTCCTTTAGCCAGGCCCTTGCCTCGGCTGGGCCAGCTTGTTCCTTGGAACTCTGAGAGCTTATTGACTTAAAGGTCCTGAAAGAATTTCTCACCGCACTGTCTCCTCAAAGTGGTGGTTGGGGATAATAGTCTAAGTTCTTTTTAGACAGGTCCATGAATTGCCCCATAGGAGTACCGTCCTGGTTCTCCCTATCTTGCTCGACTTCTGTTTTCTCAGTATAAAATGTTTTCTCATCCTCCCCATAATCGGGGTCATCCTACATATTTTAAATCCTCATTTTCCACTTCATTATGTTATGGGTTCCTTCTATCTTGATGGCGACCTCCCTGACTATCACGTTCAGGGTTTGCTCTAAATCTTATTCCTCAAACTAGCTTTCATCTAAGATTTCATCTTTAAGCTCTTGAACGTTTGGAACTCAAATTCTGTAGGAATACCTCATTATTCCCTTATCATCTTTCTCGGTATTAATCTCATATTTATTTGTTGGCTCTCTGCCTTCATTCATCACCTTTTTCTGGCACAATATGCTCTTTTCCAATAATTCGGTCTCTATTGCAATCTCAAACAGCTTTTCGGTACCGGCTCCGGTTACCTTCACTTCTATTTCCATCTTCTCAAAATCTCTTATAAACTCTCTCAAAGACATTATCATCTTGAGTCTCTCCTTTTTACTAAGGGCATCAGCCACCACATTGGCTTTCCCCGAATGATAAAGAATCTCATAATTGTAATCCTTGATTAGCTCTAACCACCTCATTTGGCACATGTTGAGCTCTTTTCTGCGTGAAAATGTACTAGAGCACTTATGGCTTAGGTAATTCTCGCACTTCTCTCCATACAAGTAGTGCCTCCAATCTTTAGGGCAAAACTATTGCCATGAGCCCAAGCTCATAGGTGGGGATATCGAATTTTATATTCCCTTAATTATCTTGACGCGTACGCGATTACCTTGTTGTGCTGAATAAGAAGCACCTTAATTCCTTATGCGAAGCGTCACTACAATTCACAAAATCTCCTTTTTCATCCGGCAGCGCCAACATATGGGTCGCCACCAACCTTTGCTTTAGTTGTTAAAATCTTTTCTCGTATTTCTCTGTCCATTCAAACTTCTTAGTCTTACGAGTTAGCCGCTTCAAAGGGGCTACTATCTTTACAAACTTGAACGAACCTCCGGTAGTGACCGGCCAATCCTACCTCTGGTAGTCGACCTAACCATGGTCATCAATTCATCAATGGTCCTTTATTCATTCTTGTCAGGATCCTCCATGGGATCCTCCTCAGAAACTATCCCTTCTAGGACAACATCCTCAATCGCTACATCATCCGGTCCTGCGTTAGGACGCTCTATCGGATCCACAATCCGATCTCCAATTAGTAATAAAACATCATCGCGTTGTTACTCCTCAACCTCAGGGTTCGGTGTCCCGCTACCATATACGATAACGAACTACGCTTCTATCACGATATTTATAAGGGTTCCCATAAGGGTTTTAACTGTCGGTACTACATTAGGTAGTCCGACAATGAACTTGGCAAGAGTTCTTATTATCTTAGTGAACTTATTATCTTAACGTCACATCATCTCTGAGGTTTATAACGCTTAGCTCTGATACCAATTCTGTAACACTCCCAAATCCGGGGTCGGGGATCCGGGTTGTCACGAGTTCCATTTTCCTTAATAACACCCAATCTTAATAAGCAATCAACTACTCTGTACTGTGACCCCACAATAAACACACACACCACAAGTTATAGTCTCAGAGATGAATATCCAAAAGTAACACGAATCATTTTATTCCAAAATTATATGCCATTACACCTTAAAAGGGTTTCTGAATAGATTTACATTTCTTTGCCATTATTACAATTCATAAATATACATAATCTGGTACATCAAAAGTTGAAAGCCTAGCATATTGGTAGCTCCTACCTCAGCTACGCCGACATCAACGCCTATAGGAAACTGCGGAACGTTTCCTATCCGCTCGCGAATCGGGAGCTTGGTCCTGTTCATCTTTTCTATCTGTTGTTGTGTGATGAAAGAAGAAACCAAGGGTGAGCAACAAGCCCACCAAAATAATATGTATAATGATTTACAATATACGAGCATTCTCATAGTACTCATGAAAGTCTTGGTCAAAAGAAATGAACCAAGTTTGATATTTTAATGCGATGAAGTCGCAAAATATTCAGTATATATACATATATACTTTTCAAAATCTTGGAAGTCCTCTTCCATTTATAATATACACAAAGTTCCAGTTTATAACTGTATAAAAAATATCGTTGCAAGGTGATCTCATATATCTAACCTTGTCTCAACGTTTTTCTGAAAGTCTTTGATATGCATAAGATAATCATTTACTAGATATAAGTTTAAAAGATGAAGTTACAAGATACTCCAATATACTTATATCTTTTCCGAATACTACTTGAACTACCACCGTTCAAGTTATAATTAGTTTCAAAAGTTCATCACACTGATGAGACTACAAGATAAGACTTGAATAGATTCAATCTTTGAAATATTTTGAAGGAAATGAAGTTATGATATACTTCATTAAGTCCCGATATATATATACACCTATATATATACATACGTTTCCTGAAAACCTCTGTCATGTAAAGTATGAACAGAATTGCAATATCCAATAAATTTGGAAAGGAAATTTTTTTGGCATAAACCTGATATCTTGCTGATCAGGCAAAGATACCAATAAGTAACCTTTTCTACTAGTAGATGGACGAATTCCCCACTGGTCATCACCCTGGTCGCAATAGGACCTTATGCTGGACTGCCACTCAGCCACTTATGCATTTGATGGACTCCCACTGAGCCACTTACACTTTCATGGACGCCCACTGAGCCCATGTTGCTTATGCCGACTCGATAGATGGACTTACTTCCCGAACGTTGGGTAAGTAATCAATTCATTTACCAAAACTGTAACCTTGTTGCGAATATAAAATACACCATAGAGCCGGATCCCTCAGATTTTGAGCGAGTATTTAAATCCCCTTTTTAAAAGGAAGATCTTAAATATAAAAATGAGTTTTGGGATCCGCTCTAACTTTTAAAAATCATTTTGAAGACTCGAAAACACTTTAAAGAGTGTTTGGAGTAATGCTGATTTAATAAGATAAATCAGTCCCAATGTATTTAGAAAATATCTGAATATTATTATTTAAATAATATTCTCATAAAGAATAATCTTTATACAAATAATTGAAGTAGAAGTTGTAAGACTTATACTTGAAATGAGTATTAAATAACCAAAGATATACTTATACGAAGGTACTATCTTTATTTGAATAATCAAAAGTAAGTTTGATTATCGAACATTATTCTTTAAAAAAATAAAGAATATTATTAAATAATAAGCGGAGTCATAATACCTCGAATGAATATTATAAATAATATTCATTAAATAAATAAAGGAGTCATACATCCTCAAATGAATATTCAATTAATAATCATTAATAATATAACTGAGTCATAAGCCCTCGAATGAATATTCGAAATAATATTCAATAATAAAATAAAGGAGTCATAAGTCCTCAGATGAATATTCGAAATAATATTCAATAATAAAATAAAGTTAAAGTTATCGAATAAACCTTATTCGATTAATAGTTTTGAAAACTATAACCATATATATATAAAAATATATATATTATACTCGGGAACATCGACTCCCGGTTTAGAAATATGTTCACCTTTTGATCCCCTATACTAAGGGTAAACTCAATACCGCTTATCTCTAGCATAGGTATTATGCAACTGAAAGCATTTTAACCAACAGATATATAATCCAAGAATATGAAACCGGCATGCATATATACCATATCACATGCTACAATATATCGCAAGAATTTGCTAATAACAAATATGCATTTATCGCAGGATCATGCATATACACATATACATCACAACAACAGTATAACGGGTAGAAAACTTGCCTGAGTGCTCCCGGATAGACTTAAGCTTAGAGTGGATCTGATAACCTATGAACAACAACATAAGTCGGAATTAAACCCCGGTCGCTTAAGAAACTAGACTTTAACCATTTAAAGTCCTAACGTTCGCTTTCGCGCTTAACGATTCACTTAAGTCGCTCGAGTACTCTCGGCTCCACCATTTTTAATAAATTAACCATTAAGGGTTTTAAGGCGATTCTTTCGCGAGTGTCTTACCAACTGCCTAACACACTTAAAATAATTGTTTCATACTTCAATTAGTCCTTTAAGGTCTCTAACCTATGTTTCGAAGTAAGGCGAGGGGTAATGATTCGTTCGCGAAATGTCGTTACTTAAAACGACCGTTTCTCCTAAACCGTACATCGAAATCAAACGAACCACATATCAAAACGAAGCTCGTAACATGAACTATCTAAACATGGCAATGGTCAAAACCTAGAAGGGAGTTCTCGGGTCCTAATATTATGAACAAAAGCAGTCTAAAGTAAATCGGACATTACGACGGCTATGTTTACGCGATTTCCCAATTTTATACCATTCCAATTCAACACCAAACCATCACCAATCAACCCACAATCACAACCCAATCAAAACTCCATCCATACTTTATCATAACAGCCCCAACAACTCAACATTAACAATTTATACTATTCTTTATCATGAATTTAAACTACACTTAAGTTCATTAATTAACAACCAAGATTTACAACTCCAAAAACATCCCAAAACCAACTAATCTCTACATACACAACCATCAAGCCTCTCATGAACTATAACACTCATATTATGCTCTTAACATTCAATAACAAAGCTTGGTTAAGAGATTATACCTTCCTTGAAGCTTCTTAACACAACACAAGAGCTTTGAATGCCTAAAGAACCTTGATCCTTGCTTGTATAACCTTAATCTTTCATAAAAATTCAAGAAAACTAAAGTTATTTTTTGAAAGTTACTATTCACCATCTTCTTCCTTGAATTAATGGAAGAGATTGTGAAGGAATTAGAAGCTTAAACTTATAGGACATCCATATCTGTGTACAAGGAACCTTAGATAATTACCTTGTGATTTAACAATGCTTGGAACTTGATTTTTGATTTTTTCTTCCTTTGAAAAGAAGAAAAAACCGAGAGCAATGTTGAAGAAATGAAAAATTTTGTGTTTGCTTTGATTTGTTTTGGCTAGCTAGGTTGTTTTGGTTTTGGTTTTGGTTAATTACCTTTTGAACCTTGAACTTTGTGTGGTTTACAATCATCCAACAATTCCTTCCCTTTTGTCATGCTTATGTCATCTTGCACATGTCATAATGCTTCCACTTGTCCATACCTTGTGATTTGATGATGTCACAATCCTTGGCTTCTTGTACAAGCTTGTCTCTTGGTCACTTATTTGTTTTACGGTTCGCTTATCTTTCGTTCTCGTTTATCGTTTGAGAGATCATATCCGGGATCTTATTACTTGGGTTCCCTTAACCTTTCTCAATACATTATATTCCTTTTATGATCCTCTCTTATAATCCTTTAATTTAAATCCTTTTTATCATGTTACCTTATACTCAATTCTTTCCGTATCTAGTGGATTTCTGGGAAAAATCAAAGTGTTTGGAATTGGATTCTGCCGATCTTTACATACACTTATATACCATATAGAGTAATAATAAAATCTCAAAATATCCATAACAGAACCCCTATATAGTGTGGCATGAAAAGTTTTCTCATTCAGCATAATCTGCAAAATTACTATTCATAAGGGTTTCAAAAATTTCCAAAAATTGGGGTTATTACACATATTATGCAGGTTGTAGAATTGATAGAAAAAGTACAACGGGAACCTGTCAATTTCTAGGAAACAAGCTTGTGTCCTGGTTCAGTAAAAAGCAAAATTCAGTTTCTACTTCTACAGCTGAAACTGAATATATTGCTGCTGGCAGTTGTTGTGCACAGATTTTGTGGATGAAAAATCAATTGCTAGACTATGGTCTGCAAGTTGAAAGGATTCCTATTTTCTGTGATAACAAAAGTGCAATTGCCATCACTAAAAATCCGGTACAATATTCAAGGACAAAGCACATAGACATCAAGTACCACTTCATAAGGGAACATGTAATGAATGGTACTGTGAAACTATATTTTGTTCCAAGTGAGAAGCAGCTTGCAGATATTTTTACCAAGCCACTAGATGAATCCACCTTTTCAAGGTTGGTAAGTGAGTTAGGTATGCTCAATTATTCTTAAATCTTTTCAGATAATTTGCAAGTTTTTAGGCAGCCAGATATTTAATTGATTTTTCAGTCATAGATGAATTTTGGCTAAGTCAAAATTTACATCTCGACGTATGATCACTATCCATCGAGTTTGATCATCCGCCGGTATACATTTTATTAATAAAATCAATTATTTTTCTGGAATATTTTATAACTCGACGGATAACAGTTTATCCTCATCCGTCGAATTGTCTGAATCTTAGCCGTTAATTCCCTGAACTTTATCCATCGAGTATACTTATAGTTTATAAGTATAACACGACGGATAATTGAAGGAATTTTTATAGTTTATTTTTAAACGACTATTTTGGGCAATTTTCATTGGTTACTTTATTGTACTTTATTATTTTTGACAGTTATTTTTGAGATAGTATAAAAGCTTAATTCATTTCCATTACTTTTCTTTTATCTTTCTCAAATCATCTGCTCTAAATCCTCCATTTCTCAAAAGCAACTATTATCTCAATCTCTGCAATTTCCACTCTCTAACAATGGCACCAGTAGTCAAGATCATGTCATAAACCGGATACATCTATGAGAAGAACAACTTCACGGCTCTGGTAAATAAGGGGATTCAACATTTAAGTGACTACCACAAAATGATGGATTTCGTGAAGAACTGCAAACTCAGATATGCAATGCTAGAATCACCCATCATCTTTTGTGAGATTGTTGAAGAGATGTGGACTACTGCTTCATACAACTCGACATATAAGACTATCACACTCACCATTAAATGTAAGGAATTATGTATTAATAGTGATGTTATCAAAGCATGTTTTAAGATTCCTGATAATACTGTGACTTAACCACACACAGACACTGATATATTTAATATGCTTAATTCCATGAACTATGCACTCTCTACTTCTAAGTTAAGTGACATTAGGAGATTGGGTCTTAGGAAGGAATGGAGTTTCATGTGTGATGTAGTGACCAAGGTCTTTTCTGGTAAAATCAGTAATTTTGATTATGTCAATATTTCCATGCTTTACATGCTAGTTACAGATAAGTTCTTTAATTTCGGTGATCTTGTTTTGTTTGAGTTAGGGTTTAAATTATGGGAGTTAAATAAGAGGGGTAAAAATGTTTATTATGCTAGATTTTTCATGATGTTAGCTAACCACCTCTCTGAGGAAATTGTGCTTGAGAACCCCAACAACAAATTAGATTGTTGGGTTCAAGAGAGGAGAATTATTGCAGATTTGAACAGGGCAAATCATCACAAGGAGAGGCCAGTCTTCTATTTCCCTGTAATGGAAGCACCTCAGGTAAGTGAGGTAAGTTCATTTGTCCCTACTCTTCCAACCTCACAGATTCCTTTGAATTCTAGTGTAGCTATGACAACTGTGCCAATGACCCAACAGTTGCCTACCCAAGCTACCAAACCATCAAAAGTTTCAAAATCCAAATCAAAGAAAGCCCCCTCTGGTATCTCTCAAAAGATGCCAGTTGTAAAATCCACCAAAACCAAAGAGGGGAGTGTGAAGGTGGGAAAGGTAGGTGAGGGACAGGGTGAACATTAAAGAAACCCTAAGGATAAGGATGGAGAGTTGAGTGGTTCCCAGCCTAGCCACACTGCAGTTTCCCAATAAACTGCAGTGATTAATAAGGATAAAAGCTCATTTCTAGTTGCATCCTCCCAAAAGGATGTGACTATTGAACAATGCTCTCAACCAAGAGCACAGGGCAAAAGCGTAAGGGACACCAGCTCACCCCAAACTTATGCCAGAAAGAAGAAATCAAAAACCCTTGGGGATGCACAGGGTTCACATACTGTGCAAACTGGTGCTAAAGACACAGTCACTGCACCTTCTCAAATTTAGTTTGATGTGTCTCCAATAATTGTGGAGTCACAGCCAAAATCTTAGTTATAGAAACACCTCAAACACCAAATTCTCCCACAAACTCTCTGGATGTGGATATGATCAACACATCAATTCCTAATTCCCCTTCTTTAACTTTGTTGGGGAAGCCAAAATCTAGTGCAAGTGAGCATCATCTTTTGGATGATTTGTTGGCTCACTTGCCAATTCTTTCAAGAACTGTTGAACATATGTGCCCAAAATCTCATCAATCAGCATAGAGTCCACAATAGTTTCAATTCCAAGTTCATTCATTTATACTCTCTCGATGGATATTGCTCATCCGTCGAGTAGTGATTGTATCCCGACGGATAAGCTTAACAACATTTATCCGCTGGATAGTCAAACTGCTAACCCAATGAATATTCCCCATCCGTCGGGTGTCTCTGCACAACTTCAAATTTCTTCTATTATCTCTAGTGCAGAAGACTTAGTGGTTGTACAGTCACTCTTAGGATTGAGTGAAGAGAGTGTTATGAGTGAGAGTCTAGGTTGCTCCCAGGAAAAAGGAGAGGAAAAGAGTGAAAATATGTAATCCATTTCTTCAGGATTGGCAAAAGAGAGTGAGAGGAGTCCCACCTTAGATGGTGAAAGTGAGGGTGGGGAGCCAGGGTGAGACCCTGATGTAACAAAAGCGAGAACAATAGAGAAATGCAGGTATAGGAGCTATAAGGATGGATGTCATTGCTAGTGAGTTAATGAATGTCCAGGATGCAGACAGGGAGGGACTATCTCAGTAACCTCAAGCTGTTATAGATTCCACCTCCCTTGATGCTGAGGCATTTACTCACCCTGTTCCAGCTTATCAACTTCTAGCTGAATAAGGCAATGACAATGCAGAAAGGATGCTCAATTTGGTGCATACCACTCAGTCAATGCTAAGAGCTAAGGATGTCATCACAGCTTTGCCCTCTACAGCTGGTGATGTTGATTATGAGACTGGTGGTTCAGCAGATTTCTTTGGAGATGAAGGTGGAGATAGTGAAGAAGAGCCATTGGACATAGGGGAGAAGTAGGTTCCAGTTCAAGATCAGGCATGCCATCATGGGCATTTTCAAAACATTGTGATGAACACTACTTCAAGATAACCCTGATCCAACTCATAAATCAGACAAATTCTGCTCTTCAAACCACTACGAATGCCAACACCAAGAAGCTCCTTCAAGCACATCTTGCTTCTCTGTAACTACAACAGATTCAAGACTTCCAACATGCTAGAGATGTCAACACCATCAAGGGTGATATTTATGAGATGAAAAAGGCTATTTCTGACAAGATGGACTCTAAGCTTACAGAAGCTACAATGCTTGACATCAAGAGACAACTCAGGAAAAATTCTGATCTTGTCACAAAGATAGATGCCTTGGATACAAGAATGTCAGCTATGGAAGCATCTCTAACAGCCATTCATCTGCATCAAGCTCAACAGACAGACTTGCTTCAGAAACTGGTGGCTGAACAAACCTCCTCCTCTACTCAACTTGATGATAACAAAAGGGGGAGAAAGGACCAAGTGAGGGGGAGAAACAGCTTAACATTCAAATCAGTGAAGTAATTGTGCCTACTATTACTTTCACAAGGCCACCAGTTACAGACATCATTGATCTGATAAATGAAGCAGCAGCCAATATAAGAGCAGCTGAAAAGGAGCAGTTGATTCCAATCAACTGGGAGAAAATTGATGAGGACATTCAAAAGAAGTTTGGGCTAGTAAAGAAGCCAGAAATGAGCATGAACTATCTGGAAAGGGGACGGCCATCCTGCATCAAATCTCCAAAGGCTGAAATAATTCTGAAGCCAAGGGTGAACTATCCAAAATCGTCATTAAAGAACTCTTTGGATACAGTGTATGAGACACTTAAGCCTGATGAGAAAAAGCTTCTGCCAAGATCAATTGCCTTCTACAAGGATCCAGCTGATTCAACTTTAAAAAGGAGAATTGCTAAAGTTTTCAGAAATGGTAAAGAAATTTGTGTGGAGGTTGGTCATCCTCAATTTGCTCAAGCAAAGAGAGAAGAAAAGGAAAGACTAAAGCAAGAAAAGAAGCAAGCTGCTCTAGATGCCAAAAAGGCTAAGCAAAAGAAAGAGCAAGCTGCTATGTTGGCCAAGCTACAAGCTGTGAAACCAACACAACAAATTCCTGCTCAGCCATCTGAAATCACTGAATCTTAAGATCCAAAGAATCAAGTTGAACCACAACAGAAGAAAGCTCCAAGATACAAGGAATTGGCCAAAAGAACCAAAAGGAAATTGGACTTTGTTGATAAGGAATTGGAGTATCAGTTTTCCAAGGAATCCACTCCAACTACAACTCAAGCATCAAAACCCTCTGTGGTATTTGAAGACATCAAGGCGGTGGATCCTTATAGGAACATTCATGGTGAACCTATTGTGCCTAAGGATGAACCAATAGACTGGGAGAGTCTACCAATTCCTGACTTCAATTTGCCAATCTTTAGCAATCCAAAAAGAACAAAGTCAAGAGCAGTCAAGAAAGTGAAGTTGTCACCTCTCAAATCCAAATCTCTAACTAAAGCTCAATCCAAAGTCAACAAGGGAGATTGTGGCGCCCTCCAAACCCGGGTCAGAAGTTTGGGGTCCACACACACACCTTAATTATAACCTGCTTATAACAATAATAAAGATAATAACAATATATGCAGTGACCCTACTTATCAACCACCACGGACCGCAACAGGTTAAAGTATGCACACAAGCCAAACACACTAATATATTACAAACCGTTCAAATCCCAACTATTTCAAACTCACACTGAGTATCAAACATTAATACAAACTTTTACAAACTTAAATTATCCCAAAAGAAGCCTACTAGCTCAGCTTCCTCAACCTGAACCCCTAGCTCTCTCGCTGGACTGGGGATCCTCGCTACCAACTGGTTCCTTTTTAACTGGAAAGAATATAAACAACATCACACAAATGAGCTAACTAGCTCAGCAAGTCACAATGACAAAACTGAGAATAATGATCATCAGGTGACTATGATTATGATATCAAGTGAACATTGGATTATGATTTAGAATTGGATATTATACTTTTAATTTAAAAACCAAGGTTAGGCTGCTGATCAGTCACGCACTAACCCCGAGCAAGGCACACAGCATTGCTCTAACTACTGGATCCAAGGCACACATTGGCCTAACTTGACCATTATATGGTCTGACCACGAATCTGGTCCACAATTTTATAAAAAACAATCCAATTCTAACATAATAACAGAATATACAATAATAAACAATAACCAAAATCATTAACAATAATGAGTGTTTAACAATGAAAGGTTTTCAATCTTTGTAAGGATCAATAAAGTAGTTTAAAAGCTTGAACGCTGGGTAATGAAAGAATTGGATAACAAAAGAATCAATATTTCAGGGTTTCAAAGATTTGGGCTCTCAAAGCATAGGATACAATGGTTGAATGTACAAGTAATTCAGTTCAGTGTTTGGGATTTTGTTTGCATGTATTTATGGAATAGTATCGTATACTTGAGGTTCGAGTTTGGGTTTACAATAATCAATGGCTTAGAAAGAATATGATTCATAGCTCAAGAACAATAACTGAAATCAGGGTTTAGGTTTCCGTGCTTCAAAGCACTTGCAATGTCAACAAGACTATTAAGAATTATAATATCTCGAGAAAGTTCAGAACACTTGCCTGGTATTAGCTTACTACTCTGCACTAACTTCCAATCACAACCGTCTTACTCTTCAACTATCTGTTTTCCTTTCCTACGTCTTGCCTTTTCTGCTCACATATCATAAGCATCTATCAATCATCAACTCATAGAGTTCTATTCAACACACACTTCTATCTACCCTTCGTTTTACCCAAATCCGATTAACGGATTGAAATCTATGCAATAACGAAGTAAACACCGAATATATAGACCGATAGTCAAACAACAGGTCACGTATAACACATAATACATCACGTAATCAATGACATATCATTTATAAAGAAGTCTCGGGTCATAAATGTGCTTTTGGGTATTTAAAATAATTTTTAAAATATTTTTCGGAATTAAAACGGGTCGTTGGATCAATTTCGGGTTAATAAACAGGGTTCGGTTGGCCAATTCTGGCTCCGAAACAATTTTAGAATAATTATCGAGCCTTGAAAATAATTTAGAATAATATTTTAAAACTCGAAACTATTTTTCAGAATTTTTAAATCATTTTTAATAATTAAATCTAATTAAATAATTAATTAAAAATCAATTAATAATTAATTAAATCAATTAATCAATTAATTTTTAAATTAATTGACTAATTAATCAATTAAAAATTAACTGAAATTAATTAACTAATTAATTCAGATTAATTTGTGATTTAAAAATAATTTTCGGAATTAAAATAATAATTTTTAGAATTTTCAGAAATTAAAAACGAATTTTTATAATAAAAATAAATGGGAAATATGATTTTTAAACATTTTTAAAACAGAAATCCTATTTTTGCAAAGTCTGGAAACTTCAGGGACCTAACTGCATCGTTTTTAAAACTACAGGGGCCTGTTTGCAATTTTACCAACCCCGCCGTCGACTTCGCCGGAGTTTGGCCGGAGAACACGATTTCGGCCACCAAACTGTCCAAATTACAACTACACCTCACCAGGAACATATTCATGCAATCAAATCATTATAATTATTCATGTTTTGACCGGAAATTGGCCAAGAACATCGCCGGTTTCTGGCGAACATCGAAAATATTCAAAACACAACTCCCTTCTCTACAGGCCTCGTTGGTTCATGAAACTTATACGACTGGATTGCTAATTTCACAGAGAACATAACCCACTATAACACAACATCAATCTATCACAGAATAAGAAACCCCCAAATTTCAATTAAGAACATTCATACGGGTTATAAACCCTAATTTTAAAATTCGAAAATCAAACTCAAATTTGAACATGTTATTGAACTCCAAATCAGACGTATGACATATGAAAATCATCAGGAAAACAAGCTCTACAACATGCAATCAGCAAATCATACAAACAATCATCTAAACAAACATTCATATTTCTAATAAAATAAATTCGAAAATAAATAAATTTTTAGAAATTAAACCTTTGATTCTGCAGTGAAACAAAGCTCAGAATCTGATAGAACACCTCAAATCCTTCGTTTTGGTTACTCAAGCTTTGAAAACAGAGATCGGTAACGCCTTCGTTTTGCTGTTTGATTCTTAGAACAGTTTATGAATATAAGATTTTTCTCTGTAAAATTATATAATTATCTGTCTGCAAATGATTTTTATACGAAATAAAATACGGTAAAAGGCTATTTATAATTACGGAAAATTAGTATCCCGTTGGATCATTCCGGATATAAAATGGTACGTTTATTTATAAAAACTGATCCAAACGGTATCGGTTTTCGGGATAATTATCCAAATCAGTACAGCTTGTACTGCGGTCTTGGTCTCAGCACCCAGTTACACGTACTACGAAGTGATAATTGGGATAGTTTAATAAAAAGCTCCCGTTTATCGAAAATACGGGTTTTATTAATTTACCGAAACGAATATTGTATCGAAAATGTTGTGCCGGGACCCGCGCAGGACAAACCGTACGCCGGATCGAAAAAGTCGAAACATGGAAAATGCTCGGAATATTACAATTAGGTTAGGATGGAGTTCTCGGAAGAGTTTCGGGTTCCAAAAACGTAACAACGGTTGACGTCGGTTGGTTCCCGTTTTTATAAAATAAATTTTTAATTACCCGGAAAAAGATTTTAAAAATTTCATATGATTCTTATAAATCTATAAATCAACATAAAAATAATTAGGAAGATATGACAATTATCTATATTTTATTTTGGACATATAAAAATTAAAATACTCAATTGATATTATTTTTGAATATTCAAGTACATATATCACTTAACAATTAACTCACAGAATAGATACTGAACACACATATTAATTATTTAATAGTAAAAATAATTACACGTTATATCCCGGATATTACATCCTTCCCCCCTTAAAAGGATTCTGTCCTCAGAATCTCCTAAGAAAACAAATGAGGATACTTTTCTCTCATATCACTTTCTAACTCCCAGGTTGACTCTTCAACCTTTGGGTTTCTCCACAATACTCTTACTAACTTTATCACTTTATTCCTTAATACTTTCTCTCTTTCCTCTAAAATCTCTATTGGATTCTCTACATATGATAAATCTGCCTGAAGCTCTATTGGCTCATATTCTATTACATGCCTGGAGTCTGGATTATATTTCTTGAGCATCGACACATGAAAAACATTGTGAATGTGTCCCATGTGCGGAGGTAACGCCAATTCGTAAGCGACTTTGCCAACACTCTTTAGGATCTCAAAAGGGCCGACATATCTTGGGCTTAGCTTCCCTTTCTTCCCAAATCTCGTTAGTCATTTCCACGGTGATACTTTCAATAATATCAAGCTCCCTTCTTCAAATTCCATGTTTTTCCTTGACTGGTCTGCATATCTCCTCTGACGATTTTGTGCGGCTATTAATCTCTTCTGGATAATTTCAACAACTTCCTTTGTCTGTTGCACCAATTCAGGTCCGAGTATTTTGCGTTCTCCTACTTCGTTCCAATATAATGGAGATCTACATTTGCGTCCATAAAGGGCTTCATAAGGTGGCATCCCAATGCTGGCGTGATAGCTGTTGTTATAAGCAAATTCTACCAAGGGTAAATGCTCGTCCCAACTTCCTTTGAAATCAATAGCACAAACACGTAGCATGTCCTCGATTGTCTGGATTGTTCTTTCACTTTGGCCGTCCGTCTGCGGGTGATAGGCCGTACTCATATTCAATTTTGTTCCCAAACATTCTTGAAAACTCTTCCAAAATCTTGAATTAAACCTTGGATCTCGATCAGATATGATAGACACTGGAACTCCATGACGAACTACAATTTCTTTTAGGTACATATGGACTAACTTGTCGAGCGAAAATCTTTCATTTATAGGCAGAAAATGAGCTGACTTGGTAAGTCTATCCACTATAACCCAAATGGCATCATGATTAGCCCTTGTCCTTGGTAATCCAACTATGAAATCCATGGTAATATGTTCCCACTTCCATTCTGGAGTCTCCAATGGCTGTAGCAATCCGCTTGGTCTCTGATGCTCTGCTTTAACTCTCTGACAGGTATAACATTTGCTAACCCATTCCGCAATTTTCCTCTTCATATTTGGCCACCAATAATTCTTCTTTAAATCTCTGTACATTTTGGTACTCCCTGGATGGATGGAATATCTTGAACTATGTGCCTCTTGTAAAATTTCATTCTTTAACTCCGTCACTGGTGGAATCCAAACTCTTGAAGAAAACCTAAGAATACCTTGATCATCTTGTTGCGTGCATAATTCCTCACCTACCAAATTATTTATATCTTGATCCATTACCTCTTTCTGGCATTTCTTTATTTTCTCCAATAACTCCGGTTGGAAAATCATACTGTACACTTTTGCTTCCTCAGGCTTGCAAATTCTAACCTCTAATTCTAATTTCTGAAATTCTTTATATATTTCTTCAGGTATAGATAACATATTTAACCTTTCCTTCCGACTTAACGCATCTGCTACAACATTCGCCTTACCGGGATGATAATTAATCGAGCAATCATAATCCTTGATCAATTCTAACCATCTCCTTTGCCTCATATTAAGTTCCTTCTGGGTAAATATATATTTCAAACTTTTGTGATCCGTGAAAATCTCACACTTTTCTCCATACAAATAATGTCTCCAAATCTTCAAAGCAAAAACTATAGCTGCTAGCTCCAAGTCATGAGTAGGATATTTCTGTTCATGTGGTTTCAATTGCCTTGACGCATAAGCAATCACCTTGTCGTGCTGCATAAGAACACATCCTAATCCTTTATGAGAAGCATCGCTATAAATTATGAAATTCCCTTGATCGTCTGGAAGTGACAAAACAAGTGCCGTGATTAATCTTCGCTTCAACTCCTGAAAACTTTCTTCGCACTTGTCGTTCCATATAAACTTTTCATTCTTTCGTGTAAGCTTTGTTAATGATGTGGCAATCCTTGAGAAATTCTGAACAAATCGACGATAATATCCCGCCAATCCTAGGAAACTTCTTACCTCAGTGGGTGTTCTCGGTCTCTCCCAATTCGTAATTGCTTCGATCTTTGTCGGGTCCACTTTGATCCCTTCGTTACTGACTATGTGTCCTAAGAACTGAACTTCCTGTAGCCAAAACTCACACTTCGACAGTTTAGCATATAACTTTTTTTTCCTTAAAATCTCCAAAGCCGTTCTCACATGTTCCGCGTGATCCTCTTCCGTCTTGGAATAGATTAAAATATCGTCTATAAACACAATAACAAACTTATCCAAATACTCCTTAAAAATTCTGTTCATCAGGTCCATAAACGTTGCTGGGGCATTGGTCAATCCAAAAGACATCACTAGAAATTCATAATGCCCATACCTTGTTCTGAAAGCTGTCTTTGGTATATCTTCTGGCTTGATCTTTAGTTGATGATATCCCGATCTTAAATCAATTTTGGAGAAGTACTTGGCTCCCTTCAATTGGTCAAACAGATCATCGATTCTGGGTAACGGATACTTGTTCTTGATTGTCAGCTTGTTGAGCTCCCTATAGTCAATGCACAGTCTCATGCTTCCATCTTTCTTCTTGACAAATAATACCGGGGATCCCCACGGGGATACGCAGGGTCTAATTACTCCTTTCTCTAACAATTCTTGCAATTGCCTTGCTAGCTCTTTCATCTCAACAGGCGCCATTCTGTACGGGGCTTTGGACACCGGTTCTGTTCCAGGTTCTAAGTCGATCGCAAATTCAATTTCTCTATCTGGAGGAAGTCCTGGTAACTCGTCAGGAAGTACGTCGGGAAATTCATTCACTACTGGAATATCTTCAAGTTTTGCTGGCTCCTGACTTCTGTCGATTACATATGCTACGAAATGCTCACATCCTTGTCGTAGTAACTTCTTGGCTTGAATCATTGTTAAGAATTTCTTTATTTGTTTCTGACCTTTGAACGTTATTATTCTTTCGTCTGGCGTTTTCACCATTACTTTCTTATTTCGACAATCTATCTGAGCATCATGCTTAGATAACCAATCCATCCCTAATATCACATCAAATTCTCCTAACTTAAATGGTATCAAATCTACACAAAACTTACTACCAGAAATCTCAATCTCACAATTTCCACAAACTTGGTTTACAGTTACACATTCTTGATTTGCTAATTCCACAGTCATTATTTCATTTAAGCACTCAACTGGACAGTTTAATTTACTAACAAAATCTTATGAAACAAACGATCGAGTTGCTCCCGAGTCTATTAACACTTTGGCACATAAAGAATTCACATTAAGCGTACCTGCCACGACATCCGTATTCTGGATCGCATCCTTCACCGACATGTCAAAAACTCTAGCCCTTGAAGTCTCATTCACTGTTGGGGTAGATCCCATAATCCTCAATGCATTACTGACTGGGGCTGGTGTCTTGCAATCACTGGCCATATGTCCTGGCTTCCCACATTTAAAGCATGTAAATCCAATGACTGGAACCTTCACTGCTGGATTCTGGATAGGCTGATCCTTATTTGCTGGCTGATTTCGGCACTCCCTTGAATAGTGCCCTTTCTGGTTGCATTTAAAACATACCACATTCAACTTGTTACAAACTCCTCCATGCTTCTTTCCACAAACTTGACAATCTGGAAAAGTTAATCTCAACTGATTCGGCTGATTCACATTAGCTGGACGATTGCCCTGGCCTCCGTCTCCTGCATTTTGTCTCCTGAAATTAAAATTTCTCCCTGGCTGAAACTTGCCCTTCTTAAAATTTGGAAACTTCCCTGTTTGTGACTGACCCTCACTTCCCTCAACTTTCCTTTTCTTGCTTTCCTTATCTTTCTGGAACATCTCACTCTCTGTCTCTGCGATCATAGCGTTCTGTACAACCCCGACATAGGTATCCAATTCAAAAATAGCTACCTTCCCTCTGATCCATGGCTTCAAGCCTTGCTGGAATCTCTTAGCTTTCTTTCTATCAGTATCAACATACGACGGCACATACCTTGACAATTCCTCAAACTTCCCCTCATAATCTGTTACCGACATATTCCCTTGCTTTAACTCTAAAAACTTCAACTCCATTTGATCCTGAACAAACTGAGGGAAATACTTTTCTAGAAACAATTCCTTGAACCTTTCCCAAGTAATAACATCCGTACCTTCCAATGTCTTCACCATCTCCCACCAATAGGTGGCTTCATTCTTCAGATAGTAACTTGCAAACTCAACCTTCTGTTCTTCCTTTACTTTCACTAAGGCAAATGCCTTCTCTATTTCCTTTAACCAAACATTTGCTTCAATTGGCTCTAAGGAACCCTTGAATTCTGGTGGGTTTATTGCCTGAAAAGTTTTGAAAGTTACCTGGGGATTGGTCTGTCTTTGTTGTTGTTGTGCTAGGTGAACTGTTTGTTGGGCCAAGATTTGAAGAATCTGGGCTATTGCTGGGTCCATAGGTCCTGGGTTTACATTCGGGTTTGTATCATCTTGATTGTTGTTGTTGTTGGTTTCTTCATTTCGGGTGTTGGTGCGGGTATTTCTTTTGGGAGGCATTTTCTGTAAAGAATCAATCAATTTATTTAGCTTTTGAATCAAATATTTGCATAAAAGAAAAGTTTTGTAAAACAGGAATATCTCTTTTTTGAAAACAGTGGTAATTAAGTAAATTGCATGCTTCTTTACAGAATATAAGCAGTTATGGAAAACAGGGTACATGGCATCACAGGGTATAACTGGTGCAATAAATAAGGTAAGGTAAAACAGGTGCAATAAAATAAATGACAGTGCTGGAAAGGAAAAAGGTACTGATATATATAGATCAAAAGTTTTAGGGTAGTACAAGCGTAAAGACGCTTCGAAAGTAAAAGCAAAAAGGGTACAACAACCTACTCACTAGTCAACATAGCTAGTCTATAAATACAACTCAAAAGTCTACTGATACACACTACACACTACTGTACATGCTATATAACCATACAACACTGCTCCGCATCTCCATCTCTGAATCTCTAACTTAGCTCCATGGAAACTCTGGTCCTGCCAGCCTCTCAAAGTCCTCCATCACCTCAGTAGCCCAGCCCATCAGTGCATCAAGGCCTCTGCCAGGTAGTATAGCTCCATGTAGCCTAGCCTCAAGAACCCTCCGTGTCACATGAATCTCCTCTCGAAGCTCCCTCACACCACGATCAACATCTGTAGTCCTGATGATATGATGTAACTCTCTGATCTGAGCCAACAAGGAATCACGCTCCAACAGAAGAGCCTCATACCGGTAATAAGGAACTGGGGGCAATGTAGACTGGAATGGGGCACTCGCAGTTGAATGCCCAGTGGAATCTGAATCAGCTGGTGGGGGTCCTCTAACAGGTGGCCTCATGCCTGGAGGTGGAATAGCCTGCAGTGGTACGGGCTGCAACACCGGTGGAGGTAGAATAGCCAATGATGGTGGAACAACAGGACGTGGATGCGAAAACGACACTCCAACTGAAGGCTCTGAGTGATCAGCTGATACGGGAATAAAAGAGTCGGCCATCTCTGCTATCTGAAATCATATCGCAATATAAGAATCTCGTTCCATAACGCAAACTATACTAATACCTGATATACCGAAGCACTCAACCTCTCAACGTTCTCTCATCCTATGCCTTACTTCTAATCTTAACCCTCTACCCTTTCCCGTTAACCTAGGCTTGTGTCAGTGACTTATAACCTGTAGCTCTGATACCAAACCTGTGGCGCCCTCCAAACCCGGGTCAGAAGTTTGGGGTCCACACACACACCTTAATTATAACCTGCTTATAACAATAATAAAGATAATAATAATATATGCAGTGACCCTACTTATCAACCACCACGGACCGCAACAGGTTAAAGTATGCACACAAGCCAAACACACTAATATATTACAAACCGTTCAAATCCCAACTATTTCAAACTCACACTGAGTATCAAACATTAATACAAACTTTTACAAACTTAAATTATCCCAAAAGAAGCCTACTAGCTCAGCTTCCTCAACCTGAACCCCTAGCTCTCTCGCTGGACTGGGGATCCTCGCTACCAACTGGTTCCTTTTTAACTGGAAAGAATATAAACAACATCGCACAAATGAGCTAACTAGCTCAGCAAGTCACAATGACAAAACTGAGAATAATGATCATCAGGTGACTATGATTATGATATCAAGTGAACATTGGATTATGATTTAGAATTGGATATTATACTTTTAATTTAAAAACCAAGGTTAGGCTGCTGATCAGTCACGCACTAACCCCGAGCAAGGCACACAGCATTGCTCTAACTACTGGATCCAAGGCACACATTGGCCTAACTTGACCATTATATGGCCTGACCACGAATCTGGTCCACAATTTTATAAAAAACAATCCAATTCTAACATAATAACAGAATATGCAATAATAAACAATAACCAAAATCATTAACAACAATGAGTGTTTAACAATGAAAGGTTTTCAATCTTTGTAAGGATCAATAAAGTAGTTTAAAAGCTTGAACGCTAGGTAATGAAAGAATTGGATAACAAAAGAATCAATATTTCAGGGTTTCAAAGATTTGGGCTCTCAAAGCATAGGATACAATGGTTGAATGTACAAGTATTTCAGTTCAGTGTTTGGGATTTTGTTTGCATGTATTTATGGAATAGTATCGTATACTTGAGGTTCGAGTTTGGGTTTACAATAATCAATGGCTTAGAAAGAATATGATTCATAGCTCAAGAACAATAACTGAAATCAGGGTTTAGGTTTCCGTGCTTCAAAGCACTTGCAATGTCAACAAGACTATTAAGAATTATAATATCTCGAGAAAGTTCAGAACATTTGCCTGGTATTAGCTTACTACTCTGCACTGACTTCCAATCACAACCGTCTTACTCTTCAACTATCTGTTTTCCTTTCCTACGTCTTGCCTTTTCTGCTCACATATCATAAGCATCTATCAATCATCAACTCATAGAGTTCTATTCAACACACACTTCTATCTACCCTTCATTTTACCCAAATCCGATTAACGGATTGAAATCTATGCAATAACGAAGTAAACACCGAATATATAGACCGATAGTCAAACAACAGGTCACGTATAACATATAATACATCACGTAATCAATGACATATCATTTATAAAGAAGTCTCGGGTCATAAATGTGCTTTTGGGTATTTAAAATAATTTTTAAAACATTTTTCGGAATTAAAACGGGTCGTTGGATCAATTTCGGGTTAATAAACAGGGTTCGGTTGGCCAATTCTGGCTCCGAAACAATTTTAGAATAATTATCGAGCCTTGAAAATAATTTAGAATAATATTTTAAAGCTCGAAACTAATTTTTAGAATTTTTAAATCATTTTTAATAATTAAATCTAATTAAATAATTAATTAAAAATCAATTAATAATTAATTAAATCAATTAATCAATTAATTTTCGAATTAATTGACTAATTAATCAATTAAAAATTAACTAAAATTAATTAACTAATTAATTCAGATTTATTTGTGATTTAAAAATAATTTTCGGAATTAAAATAATAATTTTTAGAATTTTCAGAAATTAAAAACGAATTTTTATAATAAAAATAAATGGGAAATATGATTTTTAAACATTTTTAAAACAGGAATCCTATTTTTGCAAAGTCTGGAAACTTCAGGGACCTAACTGCATCGTTTTTAAAACTACAGGGGCCTGTTTGCAATTTTACCAACCCCGCCGTCGACTTCGCCGGAGTGTGGCCGGAGAACACGATTCCGGCCACCTCAGGCCACCAAACTGTCCAGATTACAACTACACCTCACCAGGAACATATTCATGCAATCAAATCATTATAATCATTCATGTTTTGGCCGGAAATTGGCCAAGAACATCGCCGGTTTCCGGCGAACATCGAAAATATTCAAAACACAACTCCCTTCTCTACAGACCTCGTTGGTTCATGAAACTTATACGACTGGATTGCTAATTTCACAGAGAACATAACCCACTATAACACAACATCAATCTATCACAGAATAAGAAACCCCCAAATTTCAATTAAGAACATTCATACGGGTTATAAACCCTAATTTTAAAATTCGAAAATCAAACTCAAATTTGAACATGTTATTGAACTCCAAATCAGACGTATAACATATGAAAATCATCAGGAAAACAAGCTCTACAACATGCAATCAGCAAATCATACAAACAATCATCTGAACAAAAATTCATATTTTTAATAAAATAAATTCGAAAATAAATAAATTTTTAGAAATTAAACCTTTGATTCTGCAGTGAAACAAAGCTCAGAATCTGATAGATTACCTCAAATCCTTCGTTTTGGTTACTCAAGCTTTGAAAACAGAGATCGGTAACGCCTTCGTTTTGCTGTTTGATTCTTAGAACAGTTTATGAATATAAGATTTTTCTCTGTAAAATTATATAATTATCTGTCTGCAAATGATTTTTATACGAAATAAAATACGGTAAAAGGCTATTTATAATTACGGAAAATTAGTATCCCGTTGGATCATTCCGGATATAAAATGGTACGTTTATTTATAAAAACTGATCCAAACGGTATCGGTTTTCGGGATAATTATCCAAATCAGTACAGCTTGTACTGCGGTCTTGGTCTCAGCACCCAGTTACACGTACTACGAAGTGATAATTGGGATAGTTTAATAAAAAGCTCTCGTTTATCGAAAATACGGGTTTTATTAATTTACCGAAACGAATATTGTATCGAAAATGTTGTGCCGGGACCCGCGCAGGACAAACCGTACGCCGGATCGAAAAAGTCGAAACATGGAAAATGCTCGGAATATTACAATTAGGTTAGGAAGGAGTTCTCGGAAGAGTTTCGGGTTCCAAAAACGTAACAACGGTTGACGTCGGTTGGTTCCCGTTTTTATAAAATAAATTTTTAATTACCCGGAAAAAGATTTTAAAAATTTCATATGATTCTTATAAATCTATAAATCAACATAAAAATAATTAGGAAGATATGACAATTATCTATATTTTATTTTGGACATATAAAAATTAAAATACTCAATTAATATTATTTTTGAATATTCAAGTACATATATCACTTAACAATTAACTCACAGAATAGATACTGAACACACATATTAATTATTTAATAGTAAAAATAATTACACGTTATATCCCGGATATTACAGAGATTACATGTACTTATGTGACATCAAGGAATTCTCTGATCTAAATTTCTATCTAGATTAACTAGAAGAAGTGAGAGGGATTGATGCCTACAGGAAAATACCTGAAAGGTTAGTTTTCAAGTACAAGGGAGGAAAGGAGATTCAATGGCCACTTCACAGGATCCTTCAAGAAAGCCAAGTTGTGCTGATAAAGGTTTATTCATCCTTCAAGAAGAACTTTGGATTCAATATAACTGCAAGAAGATTGGTTCTAAAGAAGATTGAAGAATTGATGAGTATTAGAGCTAAAGATGCACTCCCAAAGACTCTAATCATTCCCTACACAGGGAAATGAGTGCATCTAAGGCCCTATTGGCTGATGGACATGGATGACAAAGGAGTGAGAAGATTTTTCAGATTAGAAGACCAATTGAGCATCTCTAGCAATGAGACTCTTTTGGAAGTGCAAGAAAAGCTAAATCTCTCAAAATCTGATGAACTGGAATTCCACAGACAGCTCCAAAATCAGATAGAAGAAAACAACAGAAAGCTTGGAAAGAGATCCAGATCTTCAAGGAAATAGATTAATCTGCTCAGGCTAGAGGAGCACCTTGAAAATGACTGTGAGCAAATCTTTGTACATTTTGTTAATTGAAGCACTTTACAGTATTATCAACTTTCTTTTGAAGCTGTATTTTTAGGGTGTTTTGTTATCATCAAGTTTCTCTTAATTTATGGCTACTATTCCAGTAGACATAAATTGGGGGAGATTGTTGTGGATATGTTATGAACTTGATGATTTCATTAACAAAACACCTTAGTAGATTTTACTAAGTGAAAAATGTAGCACTTGACGGATAAGGATTATAGTCCCGACGGATGACTCAATATAGTCCCGACGGATGATGACTTATTATCCATCGAGTGAGTAGCTTGTGTAACAATAAGTCTGTAGCACATTTCTGCATACACATTGTTCATATTCTGTAGTAGTACTCAAGTCATGTTGACTTTAACTAGATATACAGAATAGGTTGATTAATTGTACATAGATGATGTCTTGTAATTCTGCATAAATGAAATGAAGTCAAGTGTCAGATAGCTACCCGACGGATAAATAACAATGCCACTCAACGGATGATCAACTAGGCAACCCGACGGATGATTATGAACCTGACGGATAAAGAATTCAAACATTTGTTGATAGTGACAACACAGTCACATGCGTCGAATGTATGCAAATGGAATGTGAAAGCCTATTCAACTGGGTTTCAGAGAACAAAGAAGCATTGTCATTTCCATGCTATTATGAAGATATTCAAAGATGCTGAAAAAGAGTAATGTAGTAGCATAGTATTAGACTTGATAGTTTTTGTTTTATTATCCTGTCTTATTACTTTGTAATCTTGGTGTTATATAAACCAATGAGTAGCAAATAGAACAAATAACTAAGCAACCAAGAGAGAAACATTTGTAAGCTGTATTCTTAGCATTTCTCTGCAATCTTAGTTGTCAAAATTTGTAAGCAGCTGTGAGCTAATTTCTACATAGAGTTCTCTTGATATATTATAAATCTCTGGTGGATACATTCAAATCTACCAAAAAAATTTTAAAGACTCGTGTTTTTAATTACTTGTGTTTTGATTCATTTCAAGTTATTATTATGCACTCTGCAAATCAATTCACACTGATATATATATATATATATATATTTAAGTTAGAACACTTTTTATTTTTGAAAAAGTTTCGAGAATTCCATTCAACCCCCCCTTTTGTAAATCTTGTTACATTGTTAAGGACTAACAGAGATTAGTATGGTGGTTGGACACCCTCAGTTTGCAGCAGCTAAAAAGGAGGAAAAAGAAAGGATCAAGCAAGAAAAGAAGCAGGCTGCTTTAGATGCTAAAAAGCTCAAACAAAAGAAGAAGCAAGCTGCTATCTTGGCCAAACTTCAAGCTCTGAAAACTGCAACTGAGATCTTTGAGAAACCACTTGTGATAACTGAAACTCAGGACAAGAAAGTGCAAGATGAACCTCAACAAACAAAGAAGCCTAGATACAAAGTCAAGGCCAAAATAAAATTGGATTTCAATGATGATAAGATGGAGGATTACATTCACAACCAGTCTACAACTACAACTCAATCATCCAAGCCCTCAGTGGTGCAGGAAGAATTCAAGGTAGATCCTACAAAGAACTTTCATGGTGAGCCTATAGTTCCCAAGGATGAGCCAGTAGACTGGGAGAGTTTGCCAATTCCTGATCTTGATTTACCAATTTTCAACAAAGCAAAGAAGACAAAGATTAGAGCAATCAAGAAGGTCAAGCCTGTGACTCTCAGAACCAATACCCTAACCAAAGCTCAACCAACAGTCAACAAGGGAGATCTTCTATACATATATGCCATCAAAGAATTTTCTGAGATTAATCTCTACATGGATGAACTGGAAAAAGTGAGAGCAATTGATGCTTACAGAAATCTCCATGAAAGACTGGTGTTCAAGTACAAGGGAGGGAAATAAATCACATGGCTACTTCACAGGATTCTTCAGGAAAGCGGCTCTATATTGATAAAGATCTTCTCATCCTTCAAGAAAAACTTTGGTTTCAATGTAACTGCAAGGAAATTGGTCCTAAAGAAGATAGAAGATCTAAGGAGTAATAAAGCCAAGAATGCTATTCCAAGAACTCTAACAATTTTCTTCACAGGAAATAGAGTGCATTTGAGGCCTTATTAGCTGATGGAATTCATGGATGACAAGGGTGTTAGAAGATTCTTCAGGATGGATGACCAATTGAGTATCTCTAGCAATAAGACTTTATTGGAAATGCAAGAGAAGTTGGATCTATCAGAAGCTGATGAACTTGAATTCCATAGACAACTCCAAAATCAAATAGAAGAAAATAACATGAAGCTTGGGAAGAAATCTAGACAATCAAGGAAATAGAAATCATCTTCTCATACTAGAGGAGCACCTTGATAATGATTGTGAGAACTCTTGTACACTTTGCTTTGTTCAATTTTCAATAATTTGTAGCACTTATCAGTTTTATCTATTATAATTCAAAATGTACCTTTAGGGTGTTTTGTTATCATCAAGTTTCTCTTAATTTATGGCTGCAATTCCAGTAGACATAAATTGGGGGGTATTGTTAGGAATATGTTGTAAACTTGATGATAAGTTAAACAAAACACCTTAGTAGATTTAACTTAGTGAATTTTGTAGCTCTCGACGGATGTTCTAATATAGTCCTGACGGATGATCTTTGATCCCGACGGATGACAACTGAACATCCATCGAGAGCGTAGCTTATGTAACAATAAGTATTGTAGCACATTTCTGCAAATAACATGTTTTAGTTGAGTAGATGTTGTAGGATTTTGTAAGTCATGATGACTCCTAGATTGATGTACATAATAGGTTGGTTAATTGTAAATATAAGATGTCTTGTAATTCTGTACAAGTGAAATAGAGTCAAGTGGCAGAAAGCCTCCCAACGAATAATCTACAAAGACTCCTGACGGATGATCACCAAAGCTCCCAACAAATAATCAACAAGGCTCCCGACAGATAACCAACATAGTCCCGACGGATGATCATATTCAAAATAGCTGTTGATAGTGACAACACAGTCACATGCGTCGGGTGTTTGCAAAAGGAATGTGGCAGCCTGTTAAGCAGAATTTAATAAAATTCACGTACTCTAAACTTTTTTTAAAAGATAATTCATAATTTTTTCCTATAACAAAATGAAACAGAACGCCTATAATATTTATAACTAAATATAAACTTAATGTGTTTCTTATTTTATAAGATAAAAATTAAAATTATCTATTTAATTATATTTTTGATCAAATTTACCGATTCCATTTTTTTTAAAAATGATCTACTTTAACTAATTGACAAATGATTTGTTAATTTTTACTTAGATTTTTTTATTAAGATAATTGTTACTTGTATTATATATAATAATTTAAATATTATTTAATATCATTTAAGAATGTGTAATTATAGTTTAATTTCTTAATTAATTAACTATTGTGTTTATTATACAGATTATTAAGTATTATAATGAAATATTAGAATAAATGAAATAAATATAGTATATAATGTATTTTTATTAAATTTGTATTTAAATTTTAAATTATAATAGTTTTATTATAATAGTTTTATTATTATTATTATTATAATTCTTCCTCGGTTTTATGTTTTATAGGATTGATGTACTTTGAATTTTTTTAAAAAAACTCCGTAATTTTACATTTTTATAAATGAAACAAAACACATGCAATACTTATACCTGAATATAATTTAAATGTGTTTCTTATTTTATAAGATAAAAATAAAATTATTTATTCAAAAATATTTTAAATCAGGCTTACTCATTTCAATTTTTTTTATAAAAATGATACTACTTGTTGCTGGTATAATATATATATAACTTTTATTATTATTTTATATCATTTAAGAATATAGAATTATAGTTCAATTTCTTAATCAGTTACATATTGTAATATTATAATAGAATAAATGAAATGAATATAGTTGTTATACTATATTTTATCACGTGCAACACGTTTGTGACCACCAAACCGTACCACCAAACCCCTTATTTCAATTATATATAGGATATAATATATAAACAATATAATCAATCATTTAATGATCATGATAATAATTAAAATGAATTGCGATTTTAATGTTATCTAACAAATTCAAAATTATATATATATATATATATATATTAATATAATAACCAGAATTAGATATAATTTATAGTTTGTTTAACCCTTTGGTTATCCTTTTCAATAACAACCGTCAGATCTTTTTTATCAAATAATCAAAACCGTTATATATAAATACTAAAAAAATACACTTCACAAGGTTTCCGAATCCTGTCAACGACAAATATTTATATTATTAATTATAAAGATACATATAAGTTCTCGGGTTCGAATTTCGTTAACAACAAATATTTATATTATTATTTATAAAGATACAAATAAATTTTTATGTTAGAATGTCACCAAGAACAAACATTTACATTATTATTTATGAATAAAATCTCATCAATTATATAGTATTTATACTATTTGAAATTAACTTAAAACTATACATATTTAGCAAAAAAAAACTTAAAACTATACACAACAAAATTATAATCATATAATCATTATTTAGTATTTTAATACTTATATAAAGTTTTAATAAAATTATATAAAATAAAATTGAAAATATATAAATATTATTTCCTATTTAATCAACTGAGTGAATTTTTACGCGCTCATTTAAAGTGTTTTTGTGCATTGGGTACATCATGACCTATAAGCATTTCATTGTAGATTTTAATAGGGCTGAGATTTTTGATGCACGTAAGTGAAAAAGGTTTAATTGTTAATTTATCGAGTAATTATATTATCGGGACTTGCCCGGTCAATTTTCGATACAACATCGGCTTACATGATTTAAAAATTTTAATATTTGTATTTGATGTTTTAGTACATAACACGAATGTGCACGAATATAAAAACATATGATCGTAATTTTAGCATCAGTTTTGTTTTTGCCTTAGCACACAACACGCCACGGAATATGTGACATATATAAGTATTATAATTTAATAATAATATTTATTATAAAAAATTAAAAATATATTTTTTAATTTATTTTGTAAACATTTTAGATGAAAATTTTATTTTTTAATTAATATTAATATTCAGTTTTACGCGAAAACACAATATAAAATGAAATTACACAAATACTAAACATGTCGATTTTATGTTAACATGAAGTAAACGAAACACAAAAATACATTACACAACGACAAATTAACTTAGAGCATCTTAAACTTATAGAGACTTTTAGTTCATTAATTATAAATGTAATGAATAATTACATTTAGGATAATTCAAGTGACAACTCCAACAATTCTGTATATACGCTTCTTATCATTATTTTAATATTTATTTTGAAGAAGAAAAGAAAAAAAAGAGAGCAAAAAAGAATTGAAAGAAAAAAAAATATTTTAATCATATAAAATAAAATAAAGTTTGAGATAGAGTTCGTTAAAGAGAAGGGATAAGAGGAGTACGTCAATTTTTTTAAATAACAAAATTTACGTCAATTGTTTATTTATACTTAATATACTATTCTATAACTAACTCTTTAACCCGTGCAAGGCACGGGTTAATTCTATAATAATAATATTTTTCTAAAATATAACATATATCTATATATTTACGATACATGAGTTAGTGTTGAATTAGTTATATGATCGATATCTTCACATGATAATGTTTTATAATATTAATGATTCCCATTATTTAATTATTCTTTTAAATATGAAAATTCGATATTTATTACATTGATATGAGTTTTTTTTATTTATAGTCTAAATATAATAATTCAATAGGAAAGATGACAGATAAATTATATGTATATATATTATTACATGCATGCATATTATCTATTTTATAATTTACTTTTTATGATACGTAATTATGATTAATTTATAAATGACTCTTCATATTGATTTTCATTTGTATTCTGAAAATGTCATTCTAAACTAATTAACAAATTCCTTCACATACTATTATTTAACAATTGATGTAATAGTAAATTTGGTATTTACGAAAACTCTAATTTGATCGAACGATATTCTTATAGTATTCTACGGTACCGTTATCATTAAAAATATTATCATTTTTCGTGCTCAAGTGCACTAACTCTAACAACGATTTTCCTTGAATATAATGGGTATAATGAATATATTATCTCAAAATGATAAATTTTAAATATTGTTTTATCGATTTGGGTTAATATGATCATCTGATAAATATAATTAATGTAAGGTACTAAACTATTAATATAAATGATTTAATTGTAATGCTTATATGTGATAAAGACTAATATATGTATATTAAATTCAATTCCTATCAAATAAATAGATACACATTAAATAAAATGTCATTAATATATAATAATATGGGCCAATATAGTAATTTCAACATAAATAAAATGTCTCATAAACCTCCTAAATTAATTTATAACGACTCTTTATATTGATTAACACGTGTATTCGTTCCAAATTTATTGACAAATTACTTTACCCTCCTATTAACAATCATTGTCAGAATCAATTTTCCATTTATAAAAATTTCAATTCGTCTCTATTTATGTTTAGTTTTGGCTAACAATATTCTTATAATAATCTTCATTACCTCTATTTATTTTATATTTTTCGTGTTCAAATCTACTAACTTTAATAGCATTATTTTCCTTAAATATAATCGATATAACAAATATATACTCTCAAAATAATAAATTACAAACATTGTGTTATCAACTAGTGCTAAAATTATAACGGGATAAATGTAAAATTTATTATAAAGTACTAAATTGCTAACATAAATAATGAAATTGTAATGATTAGATGTAATAATGACTAATTAATACATGTACATAAATCAGATACAATTAATATATGTATATTAAATAAAATATCATTAATATATAATAATACGGGGGCAAAATATTAATTTCAATATGAATAAAATGTCTCACAACCCCTATTTGCTCTATTATATATATAATAGATAATAGATAATCAGAATATGTCATATTTTGGTTCAGCGGTTTTACCATTATTTTGATTATTAAAATAAAAATAAATAATGTTAATACCATTATTTTGATTATTAAAATAAAAATAAATAATGTTAATACAAATATTAAACTATTAGATATACTCTAAAGTATGAACAAAACTAAGGGCCTGTTTGGCACGCTACTTATAAGCCACTTATGGCTTATAAGCCCTTAACAGCTTATCGACGAGTGTTTGTCGACCCAACTTATAAACTGAATTTACAACTTATAAGCTGATAAGTTGAAAGTTGGCAGTGACGTACTTTTTTCCAACTTATTTTCATTTTTTCACTTTTTTCTAAAGTTTTGATTTTAAAATATAAATTTTAAAATATTTTCTAATTTAAGATTAATGAAATAAGATAATTATATTTAATAATTATTTGTTTTAATTCATTTAAGTAAAAAAAATTATGACTTATAAGTAAATTTATCCAAACACTTATAGAACTTATAAGTATTTATCAATTTATCACTTATTTCGCACTTAATCATTTTAAGTCATAAGTTACTTATTTTAAGATTTCTCAAACGGGCACTAATTCTAACAAATTACAAAACAACTTCTTCCAGATTTTTTTTATTATTTTTATTATAAATCTATAAATATTACATATTTAGTAATTTATATGTATATATTAAAGTTATTATAATATATTTTATTTTTTTATTGTAATCTATAAATATTATATATTTAGTAATTTATATAAATATATTAAAATTATTATAATACATAATAAATTAAATTAAAAATTCATTTAAATATTAAAAGAACTGGATTTAAGTCCAATCCTCCCTCGGTCCCTCGCACTTTTTATTACAGGAGGGTTTTAGTGGTTCCGTCAAATACCCAAACACATTCATTCAGAACTGTACAGGGAGAGAGAGAGAGAGGAGAGAGGATAGAGAGAGGGAAAAATGGTTGCAAAGAAGGGAGGACATAGAGATGAAGCAGAGGAGGATCTTGCTCGAGATCCATTACAAGCTATCTTATTAGCCGACAGTTTCGCCCAAAAGTTTCGCCCTATCACTCTCGAACGCCCCAAAGTAACTCTCTCTCTCTCTCTCTCTCCCCCTCTCCCCCCTCTCTCCCTCTCTCCCTCCCTCTCAGTATCTCTCTCTCTCCCTCTCTCTGTATGATATTTGTTCTGCACATGACACCGTGTGCTTTTGTAGGATATGATTGTTTTTCGAGGCAATTGATTGGTAATTTAGTTTGCTAATTCGGAACAAGCAAATACGGAGAATAGTTTAGGGATTTTAATTCGGAACAGGCTCTACAAAGTATTATATAAGTATGTTAATTGGCAAAAAGCTAGTATGGAGTATAATCTAGCTATTTTAATTGTAATTAGCTACCACGGAGCTCTGTTATAGAAATCGGCCGATTTTTCAAAAATCTCCGATAAATCGGTCAAAAATCGGTCAAAAATATTGATCCGATTTGACCGATTTCCGATAAATCGCCGATAAATCATCCGATTTTTTAAAAATCGTCCGATAAATCGTAAATCAGTACCTCAATCGAATAATTCCGATTTCCGAAATCTGTAACACTGCCACGGAGTAAAATTTAGATACATATATTCAGAATAAGCTACCACGGACTATAATCTCTTCTATATATATAATAAGAGAACAAGGGGATAATTAGTGAGATTAAAAAGTCTCATTGAAAAGACTAAACTACCTCTGTTTTTAATTTTTATATAAAAAGTGTGCTTTGTGGGAATCAAACTCGAGATATTTCATTCACATATACAACCTCATACCACTACACCATAATGTCACTCACATGTGTTTTTTATCATACACATAATATGTAAGTGTGCTAAATGAATATTTTATTTAACTTTAAAGATAGTTACTTGAATTTCGCAAAAAAAAAGATAGTTACTTGAATATTTGCACAATTAATTTTAAAGAATTAAATTCCGGATACAAAATTAGACATAATACATAAATGAATTTTTAGCACGTACAGCCATCAAAGCAGGCGACAAAATTGAAAATATCATAGTACATCTTCATTCTCTGAAATGAAACTTTCACGCTGGTGCATGAAAGTCGATCTATTACGACCAGCGCGGATCTTAGCGACTGATATACTTTTTCTCATTGAGAAAATGTATCTTTAGACATTTTTTTCATTCAGCATAATTATATCGTATACTTGGCGTGTTTGATAATTCGTACCAATTATTTTTTCATGTAATTAAGATGTATATTTTGGTATATTTGGTAACATGTTACATACTCTTTAGGCTTGCTATGGAATTGACCCCTCTTTGTTTTGTTTTGCGGCATAGTTATTTGAGTTTGTTTCTCTCGGTTTATTCCTTTTTTGTTCAAATTTTTCGATCGATTATGTTTCTTTTGAGGATTATACAAGGAGATATAAAAATACCATATATATACGCATCAATATTTTTTTGTCGAATTATTGTTGTCAGGGCTAGGACTATCAATGAATCGGAAATCTGGTCCGATCAGATCCGAAGGCTAATTAGCGGATATGAATCATTAAGAAAAAAATCCGATCCGGAAAAAATCCGATCCGGAAAAAATCCGATCTGATAACGATCCAATCCGATAACTAACGAATATGAAATTAGGCCGATCCGATCCGTTAAGAATCCGATCCTACTATTTATTATATATAATATATAATATTATATATATTATAATAATTTATAAATAAATATAACATGCATTTAACACTTTCCGCAGTTTTGACTAGGCCTTCCTCATTATGTCTTTCTAAATAAGGTCTAGGTCTGTGGATTATATCTATATTATATTATAATAGACGAAACATTAAAAGTTTGGTAGTCGGTCGGTACTTGCTGAAATTACTTAATTACCTTACTTAATTATTTTAATTCTAATTATTGGGTCCAACAATTATAATTATAATTGATATTGAAGTCAACTTCCTCCGCTGTCTTACCAATTTTAATTCTATTTTATATCGAACTCTATATCATTACAATTTATATTAAATTTAACTTCTTCTACCGATTTAAATTTTAATTCATATCGAGTTCTATATTATTTTAATTTGTTACATCGGGCTAAATTAAATTTAAACAAACTAAATATAATTATTAAGATTTCGTTGATATAATGTGACTCGGGCTAAGATAAAATAATAATACTATCAATTTTCCTAAAATATTATACTAATGAACTAGGATAAACAAAATAATATATTTTATTTATCTAGGATAAAAAAATACATTGTACAATTGATTCAGACTAACACAAAACTAAAATAAAAATACAATTCGACCAACAGAAACAAAATTATATATACTAATTATTCAGTCTAAAACAAAATTAACTTATTGATCCAGACTTTAAAAAAATTAAAATTAAACTAAAAATAATTTGTTTGATTTGGTCGGTGTATTGGGCATCAGGCTAAAATAAAATAATGTAAACCACTGATCCGAGATAAATCGAATTAATATTAGACTACATATAATTCGTATCCTATTGATGTGAACTAAAAAAACAAATTTTAATTAAAACATAAATATTATTTTTTTAAAAATACACATAAAATTATCAATAAAACTATATCGTTCGATCAGTAATATTGTCTTTTTCAAATATTTTTTTTATAAAGTTATAGTTAATTGATTAAGTAATCAACATGCTAAAATAATATTTTTTAAGGTACCAACATAATGGAGACATTATATTTTTACTCTCAATAAAATAATAATTTCATTATAATAATATTTCCCCCTTACCAATGCTATCACTTTAAATAAGTTTAAATGTTCTAAAAAGTTATGAACATATATGTTTACTTATATAATTATCATGATATCATATTATATAAAGTTTTAAATGAACAAAATTAAGAATTGAATTCAAGTATTTTTTTTAAAAATTATATAATATTAAAAAAATCTGTTCAGTCCGTGCATCGCACGAGTTTTAAGTTAGTTTAAGTGTTAACTGGCAACAAGCTACTATGGATTATAAACTAGGTATGTTGATTGGAATAAGGTACCACACAATATTATTTTAGATACCCAAATTAGGAAGAAGCTACTACAGAGTATAATTTAAGTATGTTAATTCGGAACAAGCTGTCATGGAGTATAATTTTTGTTAATCGGGAATAAGCTACCATGGAGTATAATCTAGGCATGTTGATTGGGAAATAAGCTACTACAGAGTATTCTTTTTGGTTTAAATTAGGTGATGTCTTAAAATTAACCAGACTTTAAACTTATCCTGTTAATTTTCCTATGTTGCTCGTTCTCAGTAGTGTGGTCAATAAAATTATCAATATTAGCATTATCTTTGTGTTTAAGGAAACAGCTAGGTGATGTTTTTTTTGTGCGTATATGTGTGGGGAGAAACACGTTCTTAAAATTTGCCAGAGAACGTGTGGTCTGAAATAAAGCTTGGGATGTTCATATATGTATATGGAAAGACAACTATATTGGGTTGATATATATATAACCTGTAGTTCCCCTTGTCCAGTTGTCCTAAAAAAATCATGATTCATTTGATTCTATCTTTTAAAGTCGGGTTAAACTGGAGCTATGCATGAATAATGTGTGGCATCCATGATTCTGTTTGAATCAGCCGGCAATTTATTATATTTTTTCTACAAAGGCTTGCTCTTGAAACAAAGGGTAATCAGCTATTTTCTTCAAAATATGTCTTCAATTATTAAATTTAACCTGACTGGGTAGAAAATGGAAATGGTGTATGTGTATAATATTACAGTTGTCTTCTTATCCTCCTCGGGGTCTCTATATATGGTTTAATTATATATGATCCAGATCAGTTGTTTCCTCATATTACTCACAAGCATCACTTACCTTCTACTCATTCTCCTCCCCAGTTTGCAGCTGTTTTTGAAATACAGTGTTATCTTTTTTTGTGTAACTAAAGCAAGAAGGGAGGGTGCTAAGGTTTTATTAGACGGGATAAGAAAATTTTTGATGTCTTCCAAGTACATTCAAGACCTCTATAGTTGAAAGCACTAACTCTTCAGTTCGATTTGGTAAATACTTATCAGCAACTCATTGCAAGTTTTATGTTTTAAAAATGGCTGAGCATGAATGGCAACCCTCCTCCAAAGTATAAGCAATACTTGGTATCCAAGTAATCTGAAAAGTGAAAATTGTGATATTTAGGCATCAAGATATTGGCCTAAATATTATTTTGCATATTAAATTATCAGTGCTAGCAATATGTTTTGTTATAGTAAATTAAAGAATAAATGCCTAAATAAAATATAGTTCAGTGCACCTTTAAATTCTTTCCAATACTAATAAAAAGTATGGAATTCAGGATTATAATTCTATGTTATTCTTTTTATCCTTAATGAATTATGTTTGGATGTTTTTTGTTGTAGCTATGGGTTTATATGATGTGAATTGACAGTAATTGAATTATTGTTTGGTTGCTCATGTATTTTATTGATGCTAAAAGTTTTTGTTTTGTGATGCCTGTTATTGCTATTGAAGGTGCTGTTACCTATAGTCAATGTTCCTATGATAGATTACACTCTGGCTTGGCTTGAATCTGCTGGAGTTGAAGAAGTTTTTGTTTTCTGCTGTGCTCATGTAAAACAAGTTACTGAATATTTGGAGACGACTAAGTGGCTTTCCCAACCAAATTTTAAGGTCTCAACAATAGAATCACACAATTGTGTCAGTGCAGGAGATGCTTTGCGGTTGATATACGAAAAAAATGTGGTAAGTTTTTATTCGGTATCTCTACTTGTGGTTTTTTTTATAAGCTTATTCTTTTGTAATTATATCCTTTTAAGTCTTTTTTTTCCCAGCTATTCTTTTGTAATTATTTCCTTCATTCCTTGTAAATTTACTTGATTCTACTCTTACCTTTTATGGTCCTTGTGAACCTATCTGAAGCTAAAAAGAGAAGGAGCATAGTATAGTTAACGGATAACAAAAATTAAATAACCAGGAAGTAATTTTTGCTTTCATTACAGTCTTATTGTATAAGCTTTTATGCTGAAATTTTACCTTAATTTTTCATAGGAAACTTTAATAAACTAGATGTATTTGCATTACTTATTTAATATTTATATTAGACATTTTAGTGATTCTTATCTGTTGGATGATGAGAATAATATTTCAAAATAATGTAGGATTTTTTTAAGAAGAATAATATGGAAGTGAAGTATAAATGAAATGGCCGAGTCTAGGATTTGGAATAGTTTAGCAGACCTATAATATGAAAGAGCCCCTTGGCTTTTCACTTCAAATTTTTATACACATACATAATAAACTTTATCATGAATTTTACATACTTCAGTTGATGTTTGATACAGATAATGACTTTATAATATGTAGGATAGTATTTTAGTCTTAGTCTTACTAGTAATTTGTTAAATGTTCTGTTGATAATTTACTTTAAAATATTGAATTTATTAAAAGAGAAAGAGCAAGTCAGACCCTCTTGAGGATAGTTTTCACTTGTCTCCTATGTTACTCGGACTCTTCATTTTACCTTCGAGTACCTGTGTTGGACACTCGACACCCGGACTCGGACACCCGGACTCGGACACTTATTTTAGGCCAAAAACATGTATATTTTTCAAAATTGTTGCCGAGTCCAACACTTGGACACGTGTCCATGTCAGAAACTTCTAGCCGAGTTCGAATAACATATCTTGTCTCTACTTCAAATGTAATTGTGCCACTGCCACCTAGTGCTTTCTTGAACATTTTATACTTAACAATAAACTTCCGATCAGCATCCTTTTTTTTTAAGTTAAACCTCTCTAGCCAGGTATTAAAAAATGATGATTTCATTTACCTTTGAAGATACGCGGAGATTTCATTCTTATCAGTGGAGACACAGTAAGCAACATGTCGCTTACTGAGGCACTTCAAGAACATAAGGAGAGACGGAGAAAGGATAGCAATGCAGTGATGACAATGGTTGTAAAACAGTCAAAGCCTTCTCCAGTTACACACCAATCTAGACTGGGAACTGATGAGCTAATCATGGCGAGTGATCCTGATACAAAGCAGCTCTTATATTATGAAGATAAGGCAGAGCATCTCAAAGGAATATCCCTTGACAAAGCAATGCTCTCCGAGAATGCTTCGATTTCTCTTTACAATGATAAACAGGTTATTTTTTCTCTTTCAAAATTTTCCATGTCATTTTTGTTTGACTGGGTTAACAGAATTCTTTCATCATGATGTTTGTGCTTGTCCATGGTATCTGTTTTTTCACTGTTGGTAATGTGGGAATGAAATGTGAGTGGGCGAACAAGGTTTAGTCTTTATATAACTATTCTTGCTTTGTGGTCGTGGAAGGTTCAACTTGTCTTGGTATGCACAAGTGGACCTATGACATTAATTGAATGTCGTGCGGTAATATCTCATCCCCTAACCTACTCTGCATGGAGCCTCAGCATTCTGAATCTGAGCCTGCTTAATTAATTTTGGCTCAATAAACATAGAGATGCATGTCTCCCAAAGATAAAATTATATATGTCTTAATAGGCTGATGTTTTCCTCTTCTTTTTTTGACTAATCAGATGTTTTCTTTTTAATATACCTGTTACGTATAAATAGTATATGGGACTTTTGCATGAAAGCGAATGCCACTTTTGTACTTGCTTTCTGTGCGAGTAGACTGATTAGTCTACTCAAATGCAAATATTTGTGTTGCTAATATACTACTACTCATGATAGATATGTTTAAAATTCTCAATTGTTTCCCGATTATGCTCAGATTAAATTATGCTGATTGTGTTTGCAGCAACTCGACAAGAAATGAGGTTTAGTCTGGTTAAAATACTATGCAAAGTCTAAAGACCCGGCCTTTTTGTAGCATAGTTTTCATATTATATGGAGTTGGGGGTCTAATTATCCTTTTCTTTGTAGTTATGATGCTGGGAACGAAAAAGTTATCTGTCGATGCTGAATTTGCGTTATTGTTTATAATTGTTGAGCTGCTTTCATGTATCTGTCCTAGTCTGTGATAGCTACATTTATTTAAGTAGTTTCTCTCTAGTAATAGAGACAATATATCTATATTAGTTGGTATCCTATCACTCTGAATCATTATTCTTAGTGAAGTCTTTATTGTTATTACTCTTTTTCTGCAGGATTGCTATATAGACATCTGCAGTCCAGAAGTCCTCATTCTTTTCAATGACAATTTTGACTATCAGCATATACGCCGTCATTTTCTCAAAGGATTGCTTCAAGATGATGTATGTACATTACACTATACTTCTGTCAGTTTAGTTCACCAAACCTTCTCTTGCAGTAAAATGGCATCTAGTTACGTATGACAACATATATGTATATATGCGCACTTGTTTGTGTGTTTGTGTGTGTGCATAGCTCCTTGTATTTTAAAGTTGGAAGTCTCTCTTAGACTTGATGGGATTATCTTAAAATTAGAAATAATGAATTTGACGTGTCCAAAATTTAGAAAGGGTCTTTGATATATATATATATATATGAGTTGGGATCTGTGGAGACCGTGATAAATTGGAGACCGTGAGACCTATTTTACCAACCTTAGATCATTATATCGTGTAACGTACATAATAAGAAAAGTAAATAACAATATGATGTAAATAAGAATAACTATAAGCATAACTACCTACATTAGCCTCGTGTAGCCTAACAGATGATCAATACTAACAGCAAAACATTCAAATACGTAACCATTATTATTTTATTGTGAAAAAGATGAAAAGAAATTATTGTGCAACTAAAAAAAATATTTTATTGTGAATAAATGAAAAGAAATTATTCTGCAACTACAAAAATTTGAAAAACAAATCAAATGCAAAGATCCTAGTGAAAAAAAACAAAATCAGGGTGTAGAACTTTAAATTATAATTTTTCTTAACATGAGACATTAAATGAGTAATTCTTTTTTTCTTCCAAAGAAAGAATTTAGTAATTTTTAGTGATAATATATAACTTTATATTTTATAGGCTTCTTTTCTTGCATAACATAATAATCTTTTGTGTATAACATAATTGTATATTTGCAGAACAACTCTTTTAAAAAAAAAATATAGAGCGTATGTTCTTTTATGAAAATTATTTTTACACAACCATTATTCTTTTTAAAAAAATTATGTTATACTTCTATACAAAATAGAAATTATGTTGTGATGGTTAAAAAATACATAAATTCTTGTAAATCAAAATGTATGTTGTTATTTTACAAAATAAAAAAAATTGACTTGCACAGCTTGCAGGACATTGACTTGTGTATGCAATTTTTTTTATTATACTTGCACAACTTTATTAAAAAATAAATGATAACATTTTGCACTTACAGGACACAGTGTTATGCATAGAACCCTAGCACCCACAACAATATTAAGACATAATAATAGAGACTTACATTTTTTTTGTTAGGCATACTAGAGATTTAGATGAAAAATACTTTCTTCAATTTAGTAAAATTTTGTATTTAGAGGTAAATGTCATAAGTAATTGCAAAGTTTTGATAAATGCTAAATCATGATAACCTTCTTATATATTCACGTTTGATGATAACTGTACGTATAGAAGTTTGTTACGTGCATACATAAAAAACCTTTTACATGCATAAAAACTGTCTATATAAATTATCATGACCATTGAATCATATTAAGATGGATGATCCAGATCTGGTCTCCAAGTCTCCAAAAAACTTATAGTCTCCACTGAACTTTGTTCTATATATATATATATATATATATAAGAAAATCTATAGTTAATCTTCCATCACAATGCTGGCCTTGCTAACTTTGTCTTAACTTGGAATTTTATCTCTTTAATATTGACTACTCATCTGTCTCTATTTCTGATATATTTCATTTTTTCCACCCTACTTCGTTTAAGTGACTTAGAAGTAGGTTATTAGTACGTGGCTTTATCTAATTTTCCAGCAAGATTCATAATTTAACATTGTTTATGTGCATGCACATGCCCACGCATACATATATTAATCTAATTACTGTTTTTATATAGATCTTACTTTTCACAAAGTAATTGAAATAGTTTTTTTTGTCATTGTTACCTATGTTATTTAGACTCGGGTACGGAATGTCTGACACATCCATTTCCAAATGTTGGACTTGCAATTTCTGAAATTTGGAGACACAGGGACACTTTTCTATTTTAGACTTGCATAATATACTAATAACCAAACATATTTGATTGGATTTCATAGGGTAATTACTGGATCAGCGGGATGTTTTTTTAACTTAATTTGCTGTAGGTGGAAAAACACACGAGTTTAATGAATTATATCTATAGCAAATTCCATATGCATCTACTAAAATTTCAATGAAAATTATTGTTCTAGAGAGCTGTGTTGTTTATAGATGCATTAAAATTTAATACACTTTAGAAAGAAAACCACATGGATGAATTATAACTCAGAGGCGTTAGTATAGTCTTGATATCTCTAAATATAACGAGTTAGCGGGTAAATTTTAATATTAAAGTGTTTTGTGAAATTTTGAACGATTTGTTCTTTGATTTGATATTTTAGTTCCTTTCTTAAATTTATTAAAAGTTGATGTGGCAATTAAAGAGAACAATTTTAATTATGTTAAACAAAGAAATTTAAAATCTTAGAAGCATGTAAAAAGATATATCTTACTTGTTGCACGTGTAATCTGCCACCGACGCTTTACTATTAATTTGATTTTCCGGATAAATTTCTTCTTTCAGATTATGGGTTACAAAATTTTTACCTATGAAATCCGTTCAAGCTATGCTGCTAGAATTGATAATTATCGAAGCTATGATGCCATTAGCAAGGACATAATTCAGAGGTGGACGTATCCCTTGGTGCCAGATGTTCAGTTTTTCAAAAATTCTGCAACAAAACTTGAGAGACAGGGCATGTACCGGGCATCTGGTAATGATCAATTAGCTCCTTGAAAATTATAACTATCGCAAGACAATATCATCTTCTAGCTATTTATGAACAGTACTTGTTTTGCTCTTTTTATTGTAAAAGCATGATTTTGACAAACATATTAAGATTGTTTTGTACCATATTCCTATCTGTATCTTGTCCCGGAGAGGTTTGTGATGATATTTCCCTGTTCTATTAGATTGAAGAGGCATTATATAGTAATTACACATTTGACGTTGATAATTCAGACTAGGGAAAGGTTGTTTCTGATGCAAGGCATGTGTTTCTGAACATTTAATTCGTAAAATAGACTTCTGAAATGCTATGCTGCCTATGCATAAGGTATATGAAAATTTTTAGATAATGTTGAGGGCGAGGTCTCTGGATTACAGTGTATTCTGCAGGATGCTAGGATAAATGCAGTCATCGTCTTTTTTAACTCTTTTTTTTTGAAATATTTTCAAATGATTTTACCTAATATGTGCACCATAAGGCATATGCAGCTAAGGGATTATACCCGAGTTTCTTTCTCCGAGGGAGTAGACTTTTACGAGTTTGATACCACTTAAATGTTTTTTCGAACTCTTTCCCGTAATAGGCTTAAGCATTAGTTCTCTTTAGCATAATTGTAATGATGGAAACTTACGATAAATGTATGTACCTCTAGACATCCTTTCGCTGTTGGAAGGAATTAATTATGTAGTATATTTGATTGCTAAAGTTAAACAAGGCTTTAGGAAGTCTTTCTCAGTGCACAGAATGTTTGGGTGATGGTTAATAGTTTTGCACGCTAATGGAAAATCAATAAGATCTCCTAAGAATACATATAGGATACCACAATTAAAGGACTAGTAGACTGAATCACTGACCTTGTACATGGATATTATATGTCGTATCTACAAGTTTAATATTGCATCGACCCTGAGGAGCACCTGGCGATGTGAGGCATTGTGTACCACCCACAAAAGGAAGTTGGTTTACTTGTGGTAAGTGGCAACAATATATCCCAGAAGCTTTCTTCAGCTTTTTTTATTGTATTATCACGGATAATGTTTTTTGTCAATTGAACGAAATAATCAGTTTTACAGGATGTAAAAGAAGTAAGATCTTTAAAAGATACATATAGGATTCCATAATCAGAGGATAGCAGACTGAATATATTACGAAAGGTCTACTGCCCGTAGTCTTAAAAAATGATATCAGCCTTGACAAATATAAAAAGCTATACTTGTACCAATTCCGCTGTAAAGTATACTAAAAACTATTAAATCCAAGGTTTTAGTTCAAATGAGAAATACGAAAATTGTAATGACCAACCGATGGTTCCACAGAATAAAAATTGCAGACTCTAAAATTTGCGGAACTATACAAAAAAAGTGCAGAACACTATTAGCTCGCATGGTTCACACAAAATCAGACTAATTATAAATAGATAGTCATATTTTCTTCACTTGCAGACCTTGTGGACTACTCCCTTCATACCAAAATATAACGTCATAGGAAAGATTATGTTCCAGTAAATAGTTTGGGGGCACTTGCAATTGTATAGAGGAAAAAAATGTGAGTTTAATATCAGAATTTACACGGTAAATTTGATCTTGTATCTTAGGGTAGTTGGAATAAATAATACTAAGATGGTAATGAGATCTTTTTCCCAATCTATATATGATGCTTACGAGGCTTTAATAGCTTCCTCTGCTTATTGAGATACAGTGCTAAACTAATTTCCAAGACTGACCTTATTCAGTCGATGACATCTTTGTATTTTATGAAGGAGCAATAGGTGGTATTATCTGCAAGTCTGAGATGATTTTTGACGATTTGAAAATTTCTTTTTTTTCAGAGATAGGACAATCACGTTCTGCACAGATTGGTCCTTGTACCGTAATTGGAAATGGCACTACTATTGGGAATAAAACTGCAATCTCTAATTCAGTTGTTGGGGAAGGTTGTAGTATTGGATCTAATGTTACCATAGAGGGTTGCTACATATGGCATAATGTTATAGTCGAAGATGGCTGCAGGCTAAAGCATGCAATAGTATGTGATGGGGTGATATTGAAGGCTGGTGCAGTTTTGGAGCCTGGTGTTGTTCTGTCTTTTAAGGTATCTGAAGATGTTATTCCAACCTTTCTTCTTTCTTCCAATGAAACCTTTTTTTTTGGTTTTTTGTGACATTTGGTTGAATTGTAAATATGTGAAAAATGAAAATACCCTTTGCACATGCTAAATGGTAAGAAGCAGCTTCAAATGCTTTGTATCCGGTAGCTTCATTCTAAGATAGGCGGTTTCAGGTTGTGAAAAATAAGTTGACTAGTTGTATACATTTGTGGAGTTGGCTACTCTTGATGGTGAGAACTCAAACCATTATATAGCTGTCTGTTTTGACAGATACTTGATGGCTTGTATAAGCTTTTAGCATATTGGGGTCAATTTAGAGCCAAAGTCGCTGATGTGCCTTGAAAGTTATGTTTATCGTTTTGTCTTGAAATATTAGATTTTGCATACTCATGTAAAGATAATTTTATCATTTTTTTTGTATTCTTTCATTGCGTATCTAGGTCAAGGCCATTACTTTTCTATAAATGTGCTTAATCCTCTAACATCCATTCTATTTTTAGGAATTAGACGGAGTTCTATATCCAAATCTTAGACCAACCTAGTTTGGATTCATCAATTATATTTCATATCCACTGTCAGTTTAGATTTATTAATCCAATTGGATGTCCCAATGCAGGTTGTTATTGGGGAGCAGTTTGTTGTTCCTGCTTACTCAAAAGTGTCTCTATTAAGGCAACCGATCAACCAAGACAGTGACGAGGAGCTGGAATATGCAGATGATAGCAGTGGGGTAGCAGATAATTCACGTTAGTTTTTATGCATTCATGTGTCCTTTCACTTACGCAAATTTCCCTTTTTCTTACATATGCAAAGCATGGGTGATAGCAGTGGGAATGAAATATATGACTGTTTCTTCAAGTTACACTTCATCCCGACTATCACTTCACTTATAGATATAGATTACGAGTTATGACAACAATGACGAGACATGCATAATTATTCTTTAAGCTTAAAGGGGTGAGATAAAGTTTCGGGGTTTGGACTTTTAAACAAATGGGAAGTGTTACTAGACTCCCCGATACAGTTTTACCGAGTAAACCGAGTAAAGGGAAGAGTTAAATGAAGTAGCAGTAATCCTGTGAACCAAACTGAAGATCACCATCAACTTTCCTGTTCAAAATTTTGTAGTAGTCCCATACTAGCATTGGTCTCAGAACCCTGACTTCCTCGTATGATATCCAGGAAGAATAAGTTCCCCCCACTTAAAAAATAATGATTGATGTTGTATCTACAAAGATGAGCAACATTGTAGAACTTTGATCAAACAATCATGCCAAGGCATGATAAAGACTTATATTTTTTTTACAAAAATTCTAAAATCTCTCTAGCCGTTTCATTTATATCTATGCTTCCTGAATCATCTTTATATTCTATTATGTTCTTGTATGTGGTTTTCTGCTGTACAATTTCTTTCTCTTTTTTGAAATTTGTCACTGCATTGGCATGGTGCACTGTCAAACAATTTGACTTCTAAAGGATAAACCATATAATAATGATTCATTGGAAAATTTGTTAAATTAAACAATGTAGCTGCTCAGTGTCAAACAATGTGACTTTTTAAGGATAAACATATATTTATTGAATTATTGGGGAACTGGATGATTTAAACAGTGTAGCTCATAGCTTCTGTAGTGATAAATAATTTGAAATTTCTGGTGGGCAGCAATGGCTAACGGCGCAATCACAAATGATTTATCTGAGCTGGAAGTTTGTGCTACATCGGAGGTTAGTCACTTAATCTATACGTACATTCTGTGGCACTAGCCAAACCTCCTTCTGTGTTAATTTCTTGGTTACATCCCTAGTAAGGTCTTGCTATTCAATAGTATATGTTCATAGTTCTTACTTTTAAAAGAGTCCCACATAACTATATTGACGGCGGAAGGACATATAGAGCTAAATGCAGAACATTAGACATGCATTAATTAAATTTGTACAATTTACATTGTAGTAAAGACCTAGAGCTCTAGCAAATGCACAAGTGTATAAATAGTTCAAAATTAAATCAACCATATACTGAATGAGCACTGGAAAACACAAAGCAAAATGTGAGCATTTATGCTAAAATGATTATTAATTGTTGCCGGTGTTTACTGGGACTCTAGGAGGCAAGAAATTGTAGCCTGATATCTGTTGTTGGATGTGCGTATTTAACAAATAAGGACTTTGTATCTGGTGATGCTTTCATTTATTTGGACAGGAGTCGCTTTTTGTTCTACCAGCAGTCAGCACTTCAATTATGTTCATATTTTCATCTAGACAACTGAAATCGTTTTAATTATTACTCTCAGCGTTTGTGTTATATTAAGGCTGACTGAACCTTCAGTTTTGGCAATAAGTAATTTTTTTCTTAAATACTTAGTACCTACTCGAAATTTCAGATCACTATCGTTAACTGCATAGCATATTAGCTTCTTACTAATTTTTAGAATTGTTAATCACTAAATTAGTTCTGTGAAGCTTATTTATGTTACCAGTTATTTACAAGACCTCTATTATTATGTCTACTACTCCTTCCATCCCACAATACTAGTCTCTTTTCAACTTTTTACGCTTATTAAGAAAACATTAATTTAATGATACAATTTCATTTATACCCTTCATAAATGCATGAATGTAGACTCTATTCATCCATCAATAATTATTATTCAAATTTCAAGAAGGGCAATTTTGGAAAAATGTCAATAAATTTGCATTGGAATTTAAAAGTGGAAATGTAATATGGAATTTTTTTTTCTCAAAAGAGACTACAATTGTGGGACGGAGGGAGTAATTAATTTATCGTAATTGGATATCCTAGAAGCCTTTTGTTTGAAACAATATTTTTACAAGATTACTTAAGTAAGTTTGCTCTGTTTTATTTGATTTGTTAATTGTTATTGGCTATTGAAATTTTTATGTTACAAGATTCGCAAGGCATGTTAATTTGTTTGTGATGTGTACAATTATTTTCAATATGACTTGTAGTTACTATTTCTTTTCACTTAATCTTCTAAGATTAATATTTTTCAATAGCTGAATCACCTAGTATCAGTGTTACAGATTTTATAAATCGGAATTATTCGGTTGAGGTATCTATTTGCGATTTATCGGACGGCTTTTAAAAAATCGGATGATTTATCGGCGATTTATCAGAAATCGGTCAAATCAAACAAATATTTTTGACCGATTTTTGAGCGATTTTTGAAAAATCGGCCGATTTCTATAACAGAGCCTAATATACAAAAGTTTAAATACGCATAAATATATATATATATATGTATGTATATACACACACATATATGTATATATTATGTATACTTATAATACTGTTTATATAAAGTTTTAATATATTGTAACTCTACTTGTTAAATTATATTAATTGAGATTATGTTATTTATCAATATTATGTTTTATAGGCGGTTTAAGATATGAGCTTTTTAAATATTTTACAGGAATCCATTTATTGTATATTTAATATATGGGTTATTATTTCATGTATAGCTTGAGTCTCCCATACAAGCTCTATCTCTGCAGTCTTTAATCATATTTGTATGTTAACTTAAAATAATTTAATTATTGTCGCATAGTTTTATCACTTGTGTTTTTAACATTCTTGTTGCCCTCGTAGACTTTCTGCTATTGATATTATCTGCAAGATCGGCCATGTTTGCACTACTTTCTAGGTTTCACTTTCAATAGTGTGCATCTAAAGTCTCAACTACACACACATATATTAATAAATGGATTAAATGTTGTATCTTTAGACGCCTTAAGATATGCACTCTGTTAAATCTCTCAATGGGCCACTGTGACCGGCTGTTTATGTAAATAGAATGTTCGTGGAATATAGTTGGCTGTTATGCATATATTATATATATATATTATATGTATATTGCTTTTTAATTAATAACTCTGCCAGGTTGGTAAGGATGGGGCCGGATTCATCTGGTCAATTAATGAAGCGGTGCTTGAGGAGGAGTGGAGACACTCGGTGGCTCCAATCCCTGCTGATAAACTTGCCGCTATTATTCAAGCTGCAAATGGTGATCCAGAATTATTGACTCACGAAGATAATATTCTACCACCTTCAGGGGAGTTGGAACCTGAATCTATGACTAATGATTCTGATACGGAAGATGCCAACGATGAAGCTACATATTTTGAGAAAGAGGTTTGTTGTTACAGGAACATTGTTCACGAGTTTACATGTCCAAACTGAAGTTCTTATGTACATTATCTTTGTAGGTTGAAGCAACTTTCCTTAGAGCTGTTGAGGAAGACGTAAAAAATGATCATATTATTCTAGAAGTAAACTCACTAAGGTATGAGGGTAATACCATTATTAATGATCATGTTGTTTAAGAAATTTTTGTACATGGGTATCTGGATCTTGACAGCACAGGTTTTTTCTCATGGAAGTTGCTTTTTGTGTTGTGTCTGATAATATAAATATCTCGGATGTTTTTTTGCCTGTGTTTATATCCTTTTAACGATTTCTTTATTTGATTCTTTTCGTATCTTGTAATTGCTTTGTTGAATTCTTTATTGCATCAGGTTGTCATACAACATGACTACACTAGACTGTGCTGGTGCTTTGTTTTATTCTGTAATGAAATTGGCACTTGATATGCAACATACTACAACTAGTAAGTTGTTTAATAACATAGGTTTCTTCTCCTCTCTGTTATATTACTTGAGTGTTGGGCGCAAACAAGCTATTACTCCACAATATTATAATATAGTCCGCTCTAGGCTGAGCCGATGGATTTTTTTTTGGCCGGCACATCCCAAAAGTCTCATACTAATAGAGTTAACTGATTGTTTATTAATTAACAATCTGCCCCTCCCGCAAATGATGCGGGAGAACTCCCAACCTTGAGTTCACTAAACTTTTGTTATATTTTTTATTTATTGTTTATGTATTTAAACATGTCTGTTGGCACTTCTCTTCGACATCGAATTTTTATACAACTTTTTTTGCCAATGCTGTTTTGTTGTACAATCGCAACATTTGGGTGGAACGTACATGGTTTGAGTGTATGACACTGGTAAATATTTTACCAAGGTATTTAGAATCGTAAATGTGTATACCATGACTTAAAAGTGAAAATTTATATAAATTACCAAAGGAAATGCAGAAATAAATGTGAGCTAACTATTGAACTAATTATATTATTGTGTGCATTAGTTTATCTCACATTGTATTAGTCTATTAATACAAAGCTATTGTATTTGTCTAAAGCTTTCCAAATTTAAAATTGAAAGAGCAGTAAGATTTAAGTTGATGCAATACGTGCTGGAGGCATCTGTTACTGGGAGATCAGTACTTCGATCCAGACCTAGACATTCAGTTGGATGTTTGATTTTTCAGGATCCACGGAGAAATGTGTTATATGCTAATTATCCTTTTCCCTTATTTATTCTTTTAGTAAATCCTTTAAAATATTCTCACGGGGATTAGATTGGTTTGATTCAGTTTTTTGTTTTCTGAGAGCTCGTTCAGTTTGTGTCACTGGGAAGTGTTTGGTCCCACTTGTATTGTATGTTCACATGCCATACCTAGATTGTAGACACTCTGTTAAATTGCAATAAAATCCTTCCTACGAATTTTACAGTTGTAATGTAATGCACCTTTGCAGGTGAACTATTTGCAAATGTTGCTAAAGTTATGGCCAAGTGGAAAATGCTTCTAAAGTCGTACCTTCTAACCTTAGACGAGGAGGTAAGTATGTATCCAACTTGGTGATTGTATCTTGCTTGTAAAGTTCTTTTGATCGTTAATTATCCTTTTATATAGAAATTATGATATGGTAAAATCTACATTGTATTATCATCTTACAAAGTCAAATTTACCATTAGTTTGCATTTTTTTGTGCTGGAGTCACTTGCATATATAGTACCTAGAATTCGTTTGGTTCTTTAGCTGTAGAAGGTAACTTTTTGTTGTTATTTCCATCAGAACGAAATATTAATCAGCTTAAAATTCGAGAGGTTAAATCTTTCTTTGCTTACACAATGAAGTAAATAGAAGCAAAAATATGTTGGTGAGAGGGGACGAGCGAATGAAGGACAAAATTGTTAAAGGCTTCATGTAACTACAACTAGGTTACAGTTACATACACAGCCAGACCACATTGTTGATTTATAATCTAATCCGTAACTTAGAGTTTTAAGTTTTAACCGATAAAACAGCATTCACAACTTTCTAGAGAATATTTATATACTTCTTCGTATAAGAAAAACATTGACTAAATAGTACTTTATTGGCTTGTACTTTAACTATTTTGCACGTTAATGGCTAATAGTTAAAACTGACCATATGCGTGGCTAAACTATTCTTTTTACACACTTAAGGGGCTCCGATTACTTTCCGTTAATTTGTCTGTAGGTGAGGGTTTTTCTGTCATCTTAGATATAAACCACCATATTATATATGTAATATCCTGAACCTTCTAGTAGAGAACTATATTTCACTCAATATGTAATATCCTGAACCAAGCAAAGAAGACTTTGCATCCTGTTACAAACATCATCTTGAAATCTCCCATGTTAGCGAACATGGTAATATAAGGGGCTCCGATTACTTTTCATTAATTTGTCTGTAGGTGAGGGTTTTTCTGTCATCTTAGATATAAACCACCATATTATATATGTAATATCCTGAACCTTCTAGTAGAGAACTATATTTCACTCAATATGTAATATCCTGAACCAAGCAAAGAAGACTTTGCATCCTGTTACAAACATCATCTTGAAATCTCCCATGTTAGCGAACATGGTAATATAAGGGGCTCCGATTACTTTCCGTTAATTTGTCTGTAGGTGAGGGTTTTTCTGTCATCTTAGATATAAACCACCATATTATATATGTAATATCCTGAACCTTCTAGTAGAGAACTATATTTCACTCAATATGTAATATCCTGAACCAAGCAAAGAAGACTTTGCATCCTGTTACAAACATCATCTTGAAATCTCCCATGTTAGCGAACATGGTAATATAAGGGTCGATGTCTACCTACCCATACCAACAGAACTATCCTCATGCTATAAATTTCCCAAACTCTCCCCGTTCAAAATTGTATTTGGGTGACAATATTCGAACTCATCCCACTTGAATTCATTTGTTCATAATCAAAATTAAGAAAATTACATTCAAAACATGGCCTGCTAAATATCCGTAACATCTTTTTTCTTTCACCATACTTATAAAGAAGAATAAACCTCTCAAAAACAAATAATAAACATACATAAATGACCAAATTAGTAACCCGAGAAGCTCCAAAAATGGCTAACCCAATCACATCAATTATCTTGTCAAATTCAAACACCACAATTCTTGTCATGAATTACATCAAGAGAATAAATAAAAATCAATTACATCACATAGCATCTCCGACAGTGATCCAAAGATCTAGATTTGGGGCACAGATTTTACCAAATTCTTCTCCAACAGTGATCAAATGGTGATCCAAATTTGGATCAGTGAATACTATTGATCTAAATTTGGATCACCACTCTATTCACTGATCCAAATTTACTTTAATAAAATAATGCTTTTATTACTTTTGACATTTTAGTTTATTAGATATAAAATTGATTTGTGATTTATTAATTAATGTTAATAATATTTTAGATGTTAATTAATGAAATGAATATGTTTTTAGCTAATTAAGCCTATAATTTTAATATTTTTTAAGTGTAGTAAAAGAAATTATTTTTAATTTAATTGATTTATTAGATATAGTATAAATAGTTAATCATGTTTAAACATTAAATTTAAGAATAAAGAGTTTAATATGATATTTGCGTATTATAATATATAAAATGTAATTTGGATCAAAATTTGGATCACGCTGTTGAAGTTCGTCAGAAATTTGGATCAGAGTTTGAATCAGTTGGTGATTTTGGATCAAAACTGTTGGAGATGGCCTGAATACAATTCTGACCCACCAAGAGACGCAAGAATACAAGTTACAATCAACTTCTTTAAATTTCTTAAAAATCCAATGATCAAGAAAATATTAACCCACTATTTGTGTGTATATGTCTGTATATGGAAAGAGAAAATGAAAGGATATAGGAAAATTTAGCCACGCATATTTTAAATTGGTAAGAATGGGGGGGGGGATACTATCATTTCTAAATTGCCATTTTGAAATCGCTCCGGATTTCAAATTGGCAGTTTAGATATGGTAGTAAACCCCCCCCCCCCACACACCAATTGAAAACATGTGTTTTACCTCCTCCGGTTATTGGGTATCCCCAACCTTACAAGCATAAATTTTGTGCACCAAGTGATATTGCTACTTTAAAGCTCACATGTTCGCCAGGAGCAATTTTTTTTTCAAAGATTGAAAAACAAGGGTGTATTCATGACCTAGAATGTGCGACACATACTATACTGATGGTTAGGTAACGTGTGAAATTGGCATTATATATAAACTGTTGGTCATCTAATTTTTCACCATTCAAGTGTGGGTAGGGGGCATTAGAACTGGAATTCATATTGAAATGCAGTGGTTGAGAAGAATAATATACTATTTTAGAAAATGTTGAGAAATGAATGGGACATCCAAAAAGGAAACTGTTAATAAATGAATTGGATGGAGGGATTTTAAAACAAAGGATCCCAGTGACCTGGGACATTATTTTGTTGATCAACTCCATCAACAATCCTTATACTTGTTTCATTTTATGATTATAATAATAAATTTAAACTCTGACTATGTTTTGGAGAGAAAAGAAGGGTAGAAAATGTGGGAAATGATTATTATATTAATATTTATGAAATAAGGGATGGCTAGGTGTTCCTGGAAAATAGGGAATGGCTAGGGGTCCCTAGTATTTTAGGGAACCACTAGGACACTGTTGGAGCACTATTTTGTGCTAAGTTCCATAAAATCTAACTTGGGAACTCATGTAGGGAAGTTTTCGGACATGCTCTAATCATTACTTTTTTAAATGATAGTGGGAAGTGAGCCAGTGAAGTACTGTACAGATATAACTTGCCTGTAGTACCATGTTAAAAGTTAGTCTTGTATAGTTGTATAGAGTAATATAGATTTCATTTGGGGAAATTTAAAGTAAAAATATAGTGGATTATGAGAATGTGTAGATGGTCTTATTTTATACAATGTGGCCTTGATGTGCTTCATTAAATGATAACATTAAACTCCAGAAATAAGTCAGCTAGTCGAGAATTTATTTAAATTTGCTTTATGTGATGGAAAATGAGATATATGTTGTCAAAATTAACCGAATGTGCATCTGTTTCTCTCTCGATGCAGATCGAAGTAATAATGAAATTTGAAGATATGTGCATGGGTTCAGGACAGGAATATGCCCCATTGTTCGAACAGGTATATATTAAGATAACTCTCTTTCCTTTCATGATACAGAAATGTGCAGCTGTCGATACATTTTTTTTTCTAGGGTGCATTGTTTCCTAAAATTTCTCGAACCCTCTATGAAAAATAGTTAGTCCTTCTGACAACAAGAAGGATTCCGTCAGGTAAATGTTACCCCTGTTTTTGTGTCTGCAGATTTTGCATCTTCTGTATGACAAAGAAATTATACAAGAAGAGGCTATTTTGAACTGGGCATCTGAGAAAGAAGAAGCAGAAGAATCTGATAAAGTTTTTGTAAAAAAATGTGAAAGTTTCATCCGAGTAAGTGTATAGTTGCATTTCCTCATATTTGTTATATATTTACACCATTTGTTTGGTAAACAAATATTTAGACCATCATTAACGCATCTTTATTACAATTTAAAAGTATTTCGGATTTTAATTTTCCATCGTAATTAGGGATTTTTTAAACACAAATCCCTGATTATCTTTCTTTGCTGGAAAACTTATCAGAGTATATTGTAGTCGATGTTTTTCTAGGAATCTAGTAGTTCATATCATTCGCTCCTTGGGTAACTGCGTAACTTGTTGTAACTATTCTTTGTGATTCTATATTCATAAATTTTGGGCCTTCATCATAAGCTTATGCAACAAATTAAGGAACGCTAGGTGGCAGTTGCTGCTGCGATCTTATGTAATCATGTTTTTATCTGTATTTGTACTAAAAAAATTTAGGCCTCTTGTTACATATATTAAAGAGATGCTAATTTATCTTTGAAAAACAATATTTGGCACTCATGGGACATGGATGAAGCATATCAATGTTTATATTGCTTTAGCATCAAGGACCTTTGCTTTGCATCACAGCAACATTCTCATATGTTTATAATTTTTAGGATCCTTTGCTTCCACATATTTTAAGATATCATAGTAACATTCTCATATGTTTATAATTTTGTGGCAGTGGCTTAATGAGGCTTCTGAAGAGGAAGATGAGGCATCTGAAGAGGAAGACGAGTAGTAGATTCCTCGGTACTCTCATTCGGATATCACTTCACTTTTTTTTCACGGAATGTGAAGAACTCATCCGTGTATCATAAGAGTCCGGCTTTTGTACATTTGGCTTACTGGAGGACCATCCTGTCCCCAGGTACCTGCCTGAGATATTATCCACCTCTCCATAGATGGTTATCAGAAAGACGGGAAGTTCGTTATTCTGCTTTTGCTCCCTGAGGAGATATTAGGGTGAATGTAACACAATAATATTGCTTTCAATTTTTTCTGTAGTGTTAATAATTCGATTCCGAATGTTGTGTATTTAGTTATATCTATGAACAAGATGCAAGAAATATCTATATAAAAGCCATTCTTTTTTCTGTTGCATGACTTTTTGGCCACTTGATCAGCTGCTTTTTGTTTACATATGGTTTTCTTGCAAGTAAAATTTTCCAGTCAATATTCCAAACCGACTTTCTTTAGAGCTTGTAGCTTTACTCCCCAGATTGCATTATCTAGGATATGCTTATTTGTTTTTTTTTTTGGCCTGAGCATAGAATATTAACCATTTGCGTCGGCTTGGAATATTGGTTGCGCTCTTTGGCTTTAGTTTTATTTCTTTCGTTGTCAACTAATATATACATCTGATTATTGCACCGAGTATGAATCTAATATTGCACCTCGATTGACTACATAAAGATTTATGTTCTTGATCCTCTTAAGTTCAAATGCTTAGGCCGGTATAAATGCTTTTTAATATGACTACGTACTTCTATAACTCATGATAGAAAAATTATAAGGGACTGTTTACTTCATCAATTTCCTAGAAAAATTTTCCTAGAATAAAAAATATGAAAGTGTTCATCTTAAATATTTTCTAAAATAAAAATTAGAAAAATGAAAAATACGGTTTTCTAATTTATAACCGGGAACTTGAAAACTGTGAAAAACAGCTTTTGAATTTTGTCTAAAGTAAGAAAATAGAAAACACCTTAAACTCGATCTATCCACCCACGTTCTAACTCTAATATACACATATCATAATATATACGTGCGTTGACCCTAAATGTCACTATTTGGGGTAAAATGACCCTGAATGTCATTTCACTAAAAGTTGGCCCCAAAATGTCTCTTGAAAACGGGGAACCGGGTTATATTTTCAAAATAAACGAAAACACATTTTCGCGATACGTTTTTTCTAAATAAAAGAAAGAAAAACGAAGTTTCGTGTTGAGTTATTCTATAACAAAACGCAACTTGAAGTCCTGTCTTTTTAAAGCGATTAGTAAACTCTGTTTCGTTTTTATTTTTATTTATTTTTAAATAAAAATAAAAACGCAATTTCGTTTTATGTTTTTGTTTAAAAAATGGAATTTCAGAAATTGTTTTTATTCGATGTTATAAAAGTATTCAGAGAATAAAATCAAAACGCAATTTCGGACATTGCTTTGATCAAATGGTATGAAGACAATCAGAAAATTAAAAATTGAAAACGAAATTTCAGAGATTGTTTTGGTAAAAAACGCAGTCTCATATTTTATTTTTGATATAAAAACGTGGTTTTAAACTTTGTTTTTGGTAAAAACGAAATTTCAGATTTTGTTTTAATCAAATGGTATGAAGACAATCAATAAAAAATTGAAAACGCAATTTCAGAAATTGTTTTGGTCAAAAACGCGGTCTCATCTTTAATTTATGGATATAAAAACGGGATTTCAAACTTAGTTTTTCGTAAAAACACAATTTATAACTGAGATTTTTTCAGGATGCAGCAATCCTAACTTTTCAGCAGAAGCTACTGGAATATTTTTATTTAAAAAAAATCGATAAAATACAAATTTTAAAAATAATACACTATCAAATAAGAATAAAATTAGCAATAAAACACAAATTACAATAAAAACAATCATTATAATCTCCAAAATGAACTTTCAAACAAAGTCTCCGAAATACTATTGTATTTAAAGTCTCGGATATCTAATAAATTATCTCCAAATAAATAACAACAATAGTCAAATTGCTTCAATTCTTTCCGCGCGATGCTTGAAAATCCATTGCATTCTTAAACCGTGTAGACTTTCTTCTTCCCTTATTATTCTCAACTTCTTTGTCATGCATCAACTTTAGAAACTCAACACCCGATGATCAACGAGGATCCCTTTTGGCCGGTATTGGTTCAAATACACCGTCATACACCTTTGAAACATTCTCCAACCTATAAAAATCGCCTACAAACCTTTCGTGAATCATATTTAAATAGGCGCAACACGCAACCAAATGAAAACATTGGATGCAATAGTTTTGCCACTTTCCACAAAAACATATACCCTCTTGCAACCAGACGGTATGCATATTTCCTCCTTTTTGGCCAACCATCCTAGTAACTACTTGAAACAACATAGAATTTCGATCAAATACAGTCACATTATGTCCACTAGCACGTTTATTCGACCGACTCAATATTTTGTGTGCATTTTTTGTGAACACTTGACCTCTAGATAGTTGGGTTGCAATCCTACCCGCCTTTCATCAAAATACTCCACGGTCTTCATAAACACGAATCTAATCAACGAACTAATCGGGAGGCTTCTAGCTTCAAGAATCGCATTATTCCAACTTTCGGCATGGTTAGTGGTCATGCTGCACATTAACAAAATTTGTAGAAAATTATCTAATGCAAAATCTATGATGGTCATACGGCTCACACCATCCCGTCCACCGCATAACTGCCATAATCCCAATGATACCGGTGACATGCCTCTTACCTGCCACGAACCTCCTCAACCGATCCATAAACCACCATCAACTAGAAACGTTCTCGGATTTCACAATTGCAAACGTCAATGGGAGAATGTGATGAAAACATCTACTGCTACAGCACTCAATAGTACACCAGGATAAGAACCATAAAGGTGGGTGCCATCTATGTGAATGACGGGGATGTAATGCTCAAATCCATCAATACAAGGCTTAAAAGCCCAAAACAGTCTCTTAAACGTCACTTTTTGTTTCAAACATATGTGATAGCATTCATTAGTTTGAACCCTAAATTAATGAACCTAAAATAATAAGAATTAAATATACATACACAAGAATGAATTACTAGTGTTGAGAAATTATATACCTCTAAAGTCTCATATCCTCCCGACTCACTTTCTTTAAAAAACCAATCAACTTTGGTACCAACATTGAATGATTGCAATGCTTCCATCAAATATGGAAGATCTTCATATGAACCTTCCCAAGACTCATGCACTTCATCCATCACAAGTTGTTTCGCATTTCTAATTTTTTTCTACCCGGAAGGTAACCAAAAATGCTTTTCGCCGTAGCCATTAACACTTTTTCTTTAACTCTTGGATTGACTACAATTTGATCCTTAATTATCTCCACAATATCATAAGATGTCAAGTTATGGTGGTCTTGAGTAATCGTGGTGCTCTTACATGTGTGTGGACCGAAAGTTTTTATAATTTGAAATTTACCTAATGTCTTCCGAAATCTAGCCTTTAGCTTTCACTCACAACCATCTTCTCTCAACCTATATGCCACATACCAATTCAAATCACTTGATCTAGTAACGAAATACTCTTGATGACTAGCTATATGAAATTGATTCACCGCATGAATCAAATCATCTTTTGAACTAAATATCATCCCCTTCCTCAACTCCACAGGGGTTGACACGTTATCTCACGTATCCAATATCGACTCATCAAAAGAAGTAATATTAAGTGTGGATTTACCAATAATCATTCCACTATCAACAATATCATTAGTATCAACACCTTGACTACTACCCGTTTCCCCTCCAAAATATTTACTACTACTACTACTACTTGTATAACCCTCGAAGCATCCACTGGTACTCTTCTCGGCAATCTTAGAGCTACTTTCAACAAGTTGGAGATTCGAAATTTTTTCCATATAAATTTCCACAAAGAAAGGGGGTCCTTTTGAAAGAACAAATTTGAACATCAAAGCAACATCATCATCAAGAGGCACAATACTGAATTTCATATCATTAGGATTTTGACTTCTACAATACAACTTTAAATCATAATTATCTCTATCAATTTTCATTAAAAAAAACAACAAATCACATAAATTACGGAATTCATGCTACTATCAAGTTTAACATGCTTGGCTACAGCTCTATCATATACACCACCCTCTAATTGTGAATGTTGAATATTACTGTCGATATAGATCCACGCAACTACGGATGTCGATTTCGATCCCGAGCCTGAACCCGAAGCCATTCTGAAATCACAATCAATTTAGGTATAATAATAAAATGTCAGTTTGATATATAATTTCATTTTAGGTTTCGGTTCTGTAGAAGCAACATAAGCAAAAGAAAACAAAATAATTTTGGAATGAAGCAGTATATGTACGAATACACTTCTAAAATTGAAAATGGAACTCATAATCCCGTTTCTAGTAATAAAAACAGAATTGCATGTGCCGTTATTGATCCAGGATAATTGTTTATGTTTTCTTTCAAAAGGGCACACGAGAAATCGTTTTGTACTTATATTGCAGGGAAAACGCAAAACGAACTCATGTTCTTTACCGTCTTCTGATAAAACACAGAAAAACGCAAATCGATTTTTTGTTTTGTAAAGAAAAATGCAATATCATGTTTTGTTTACGGGAGTTTATCAATTTCTTTTGAAAAGCGGCACACGGGTCCCTGTTTTTAACATTTAAACATGATTTCGTTTAATGTTTTTTATGAAAACAGTAATCCAAACTTCGTTTTCCTTTAAGTATTCTCTCCCTCCCTGAAAATTGCAGGTATACAAACAAATAATGAACCACCTGAACTCATGCAGTGCACACAATGAACAAAATAAAATATCAAAAAAGAAACAAGAAAAAAGGAACAAAATTCAACAAGTAACAATCATGAACTATGAATATTAACCCAACATTCTCTTGTAACAAAGGACCAGGTATAATAAAAGCAGAAATTATAGCATTACCTATTATTAACAATATAAGACTGGTTATCTCTTCAATCGTGGAGACATCGATGACTTCTTAAGCAAATTAGAACCACTTATGAACAACTCAGTGTTAAGGGAAACTCTTGGAAAAGCTGCATGACATGAACTGGGGAAGAATTACTAGAAGGCAGCCGCAACAAAAATACGTAATGCAGAAAAGAGCGCAGCCACATAGTGTCATGCAGTGGTTGACAAGTATTTTCCAGTCACAAACAGTTGATTTATGTAAATATATCTAGCCATGGATGTTAGGATGCAGTGTCTAGGTGGCCTTAAAATTGATTTTTAATTCGTATTGGATTGCGTTGGTAAAATAATGCATATTCATATTTATCACTTCAATTTTATTGGAATTGTAATTTAACATAATTGGTATTATTTATTATAGAGATGCAACTATATTTTATTAAGGTTAATATATGAGTATGGATACTTACAAGTCACTTTTTTGCGCCTTTCTCCCCGTGAGTCCCACACTTTGGATGCCTACGAGCTCTCTTTGAACGTTTTTAGGACACATAGCAAACTCCAAACCTTCGTCTTCCAATACTACCTTCAGAACTCTGAGAAGAACCAACAATAGTAGAAGCATCATCAAGATCAAAAGAAGGAATTGAATGATCCCTAGATGGACGCTCAGTAGGCTTGTTAGAACGACGTACAAGGGGAGGCTGATCAGTAAAATGATGCTCACTAGTAGGATGCTCGGAAGGAGGGTGTGAAGTAGGCTGTTAGATATATTTGATAATGTCATGGCTAATATAATTTATGTTTAGATTTCAGATCTTACTTAACAGGACAAATCAGTACTTAACTGTTGATCAGTACTTATATTGGAAGTCAGGACTTAAGGATATCAGTACTTATATTATCAGGAGATAATTATCAGAAGTTAGATATCAGAACTTAAGTGCTGAAGGATGATTAGAGAAGGACAGTAGCTGATTAAAGGAAAGAAGATCGAGATAAACATAAGAAGAGATATGCATGGAGAAGGAATTCCGTGAAGAATGGAATACTTGGAAGAAAAGATATCTGATTGATATATTTTAGGAAGCAGAATTATATTCCATATCAATTAGCGATTATCTTGTAACTGTGTAGTATATAAACACAGACATAGGGTTTACACTATAAGTGTTATCATATATTCGAGAAGTTTATTCATTGTAACCCTAGCAGCTCTCGTGATATTTGTTCATCACTGAGAGGTAACAGTTCTATACTGTAACAGAGTTTATTGTTTCAATAAAGTTTGTTTTCTGTTACTTAATATATTAAAGTTCGATTTGATTGTATTATAAACGGTATTCACCCCCTCTACAGTGTGTGTGTGACCTAACAAGTGGTATCAGAGCCAACCTGTTAACACACATACAACTAAAGATCCAAACACAATCATGTCTGACACATAAACTCCAACTAAGCCTACCAAAACTGAAGAACCTCCAAAGCCACAAATTTAAAGTCGGTATGAGACTATCAGGGTTCCCATACTGAGACCATCTGAATATCCCATATGGAAGGTAAGGATGACCATGTTCCTGGAAGCAACATATCCAAAATACCTTGATAGAATCAAGGAAGGGCCTCACAAACCAACCAAGCTCGCTATTGCAATTGCAGGTGAAGCAGCAAAGACCGTACCAAAGGAGAAGAGTGATTATACTGCTGAAGATATAGCATCAATTGCTAAGGATGCCAAGGTACGACACTTACTGCATAGTGCCATTGATAATGTAATGTCAAACAGGGTAATCAACTGCAAGACTGCTAAGGAGATATGGGATTCTCTGGAAACAAGGTGTCAGGGAACTGACACAATTAAGAAGAACAGGAAGACAATACTCACTCAAGAGTATGAACACTTTGACTCAAAGACTAATGAGTCATTGAATGATTTATATGATAGATTTGTCAAACTTTTGAATGATTTGTCATTGGTTGATAAAGAGTATGATCTTGAAGATTCAAACCTTAAGTTCCTGTTAGCTCTTCCTGAATGCTGGGATTTGAAGGCAACGACAATAAGAGACAACTACAATCTTGATGAAACAACTCTTGACGAAATCTATGGAATGCTCAAGACTCATGAGCTTGAGATGGAACAAAGAAGCAAGAGGAAAGGAGGAAAGTCAAGGACAGTTGCTCTTAAGGCTGAAGAAGAATTCCCCAAAGCAGCTTCCTCAAGGAAAGACAAGGGTAAAGCTCTTGTCATAAAGTCTGAAACTGAGTCATCAAGTTCTGAAAGTGATGATGACTCAGATTCTGAAAGCTTTCCTGAGACTGATGCTGATGAGGAGATGATGAAGCCGTGTGCTCTTATGGTGAAAGGAATCACAAAGATTGCATACAGGAAGTTCAGGAAGGGAAAGAAGTTTTCCAGGAAAGGCATAAGTTCTGATAAGAAGAATTTCAGAAGATCTGAAGGCAGAGGAGGAAAGTCTGACAGAGGAGATTATACCAATGTTAAATGCTATAACTGTGGTGAGAAAGGCCACATATCTCCTGATTGCAAGAAGGTAAAGGGTGACAAAGGCAAGGCTCTTGTCACAAAGCAGAAAAGCTGGACAGACACCTCAGACTCTGAAAGTGAGGAAAACTATGCATTGATGGCAAATGCTGATAAAGAAAGTGCTGAGAGCAGTTCTGAAGCTGCTGAAACAAAGGTACCTCAGACTACTTATGCTTTTCATACTGATGATATTAATGAGTTGAGAAGATATCTTAAAACCATGTTTGTTAGTTATAGAGATCAAACTTTAACATGTGAAAGATTAACTTCTGAAAATCTTGCATTTAAGAAAAGAAATGATTTCTTAGAAAAAGAGTTAGTCATGTTCCATCAAACTCAGAAGGATAGAGATGATGCTTTTTATGTTAGGGATGAAGTGCTAAAAATGAATGAATCTCTAAAAACTGAGTTAGAAAAGGAAAGAGAGATTATCAGGACTTGGACTAACTCTGGCAAAATAACTCAAAATTTGCTAAGTAGTGGAAACTGGAAAGAGGGCTTAGGTTATGGAGAAGATAAGAATGATAAAGGAACTGAAGAAATTAAGCCTGTTGATAAGCAAAAGCCAAAGTTAAAACCTGTTAAGTTTGTAACTGTAAAGTATGAAAATGAGAAATCAGAAGTTACAAAGGAATTAACTTCTGACAAACTAAAACAGGAAAAGACAGCTGAAGTGAACATAGGCTTAATGACAAAGAAGCAGCTTAAGCATAAGCTGAAAGATGTTAAGAATGCAAACAAGGTAAAATCACCTAGGAAAAATAGGAATGGAAAGGAAGGTGTGAATAAAAGCAATAATTATAAACCTGTTCCTGATGCTCCTAGGAAAATATGTCATAACTGTGGAAGTTCTAACCATCTGGCTTCTTTTTGCAGGAAGAATAAGAATATTAACTCTTTATCTTCAAAATCAGGAGTTAAGAGTCAGTCTGTTAGATACAAACCACAAAATCCTTGTTTTCATTATGGTAGTTTATGGCATTCCATTTATACTTGTAAGGAATATCATAGTTTGTACTATGATTATTATCAAATAAAACCTTCTTTGAAGAAAGTTTCCATTGTTCCTTCTAGTGTAAATTCTGATTCAAAGTCTGATAGTGTAAGTTCTGATAAGAAAAATGTTAACATAAACTCTGATGCTAAATCCGCTGTAAATGTTAACAAACTTAATAAGGCCAAAGGATCTAAGCAAGTCTGGGTCCTTAAAACTAATAATTAGTGGTCTTTGTGATTGCAGGGCAACATGAAAAATATTCTAGTTCTGGACAGTGGATGTTCAGGACATATGACCGGAAATAAGGCCCTGCTATCAGACTTTGTGGAGAAAGCTGGCCCAAGTGTTTCTTATGGAGATGGCAACATTGGAAAAACATTTGGATATGGCAATATCAATCTTGGAAATGTCATAATTAAAGAAGTAGCTCTGGTCTCAGGACTTAAACACAACCTACTGAGTATAAGTCAAATTTGTGACAGAGGTTATCATGTTGATTTCTTTGAAGAACACTGTGAAATTGTGAGTAAATCTAAAGGCAAAGTTGTTCTGAAAGGATACAGGCGTGGTAACATTTATGAAGCTAAGCTTTCAACAAGTACTGATGGTTTTGCAATCTGTCTGATGAGTAGAGCATCAATTGAAGAAAGCTGGAATTGGCATAAGAAACTCTCTCATTTAAATTTCAACAATATAAATGAACTGGTCAAGAAAAATCTTGTGAGAGGACTGCCAAAGTCAGTATTTGCTCCTGATGGTCTTTGTGATTCCTGTCAGAAGGCCAAACAAAGAAAATCTTCATTCAAGAGCAAGACTGAAACATCAATTCTTGAGCCTTATCATCTACTACATGTTGATCTATTTGGTCCAGTAAATGTTATGTCTATTGCAAAGAAGAAGTATGCGTTGGTCATAGTGGATGAGTTCACCAGATACACATGGGTGTATTTCTTGCACACAAAAAGTGAAACTGCATCTATCTTGATTGATCATGTCAAACATCTGGATAAAATGGTCAAAGATTCTGTGAAAATTTTAAGGAGTGATAATGGCACTGAGTTCAAGAATTTGATAATGGAAGAGTTCTGCAAAAACCATGGAATAAAGCAGGAATTTTCTGCTCCTGGAACTCCACAGCAAAATGGAGTTGTTGAAAGGAAGAATAGAACTCTCATTAAAGCTGCACGTACAATGCTTGAAGAAGCAAAGCTTCCAACCTATTTCTGGGCTGAATCTTTGCAGACTGCTTGTTTTACTCAAAATACAACACTCATTAACAAGCATGGAAAAACACCATATGAGATGGTGTAGAAAAAGAAGCCAAATCTGAAATACTTTCATGTATTTGGATGCAAGTGTTTTGTTCTCATGACTCATCCTGAACAGCTATCAAAGTTTGATCTAAAAGCTGATGAAGGAATCTTTGTTGGATATCCACTTTCCACAAAAGCCTTCAGAGTCTATAATTTGAGGATAAAAGTGGTCATGGAATCTATCAATGTCTCTTTTGATGACAAGAAGATTACTGGTCTTGAAGATTTCATTGACCATGATCAGCTGAGATTTGAAAATGAAGACTCAAATTCTGATACTGAATATCCTGATAGTCTAAGTTCTGATACTGTGAACTCTGATGGAATAAACTCTGATGTTATTGAAACTGTGGTGGCTACGCCAAGGGAAGATGCACCTATGCAGAGGGAGCATACTCAAGATCCTACCACAGCTCAAGAAATATCAGAACATACAACTGGCTCTTCAAGTTCTGATTCGTCAAGTTCTGATAAGCCAAGTTCTGATAGTGCTGAAAATCTAAATACTGAAGACTCCAACTCAGAGAGCATAGTTTCAGGGGGAGCATTAGAAAATGAAAATGAAGATATCATCGATCATGGGGGAGCATCCAGTTCTAGAGAAAACCTTCCATCTGCAAGGAAGTGGACAAAATCACATACACCTGATTTGATAATTGGAAATCCTGATGCAGGTGTCAGAACTAGAACATGTACTTCAAATGATTGTCTCTACAATTCTTTTCTCTCTTAGACTGAGACAAAGAAAGTTGAAGAAGCTCTTCAAGATGCTGATTGGGTGCAAGCAATGCAGGAAGAGTTAAATAAATTTGAAAGAAACAAAGTCTGGACCCTAGTGCCAAGACCAAAGAATAGATCTGTTGTTAGTACAAAGTGGGTATTCGGAAACAAAACTGACAGTGATGGCATAATTACAAGGAATAAGGCAAGGCTGGTTGCAAAAGGATATTCTCAACAAGAGGGAATTGATTATGATGAAATATTTGCACCAGTTGCTAGGTTAGAAGCCATAAGGATATTTTTGGCTTATGCTGCTCACAAAAAGTTTACGGTCTTTCAAATGGATGTGAAAAGTGCTTTTCTCAATGGAGAATTGGAGGAGGAGGTATATGTTGAACAACCTCCAGGCTTTGTAGATACCAAACATCCAGATTATGTCTACAGGCTTGATAAAGCACTTTATGGACTTAAGCAAGCTCCTAGAGCATGGTATGAGACTTTAGCTCAGTTTCTTCTGGAAAGTGAATTCAACAGAGAAACAATAGACAAAACACTGTTCTACCTCAACCATGGAAAGGACTTACTTCTGGTCCAGATTTATGTTGATGATATCATTTTTGGGTCTACAAATGACAAACTTTGCAAGAAGTTTGCCAAACTAATGCAGTCAAGATATCAGATGAGTATGATGGGGGAACTTAGCTATTTTCTGGGCCTTCAAGTCAAGCAGAATGAAGAAGGCACTTTTATTTGTCAAACCAAGTACACCAGAAACTTGCTGAAGAAATTTGGAATGCAAGATTGTTCAAGTGCATCCACTCTCATGGCCACTGCAACAAAACTGGATAAAGATACCGGTAAATCAGTAGATATTACTGACTACAGAGGTATGATTGGCTCTCTACTCTATCTAACTGCTAGTAGACCTGATATCATGTATGCTACCTGTCTTTGTGCAAGATTTCAAGCAGATCCAAGAGAATCTCACTTAAGAGCTGTGAAAAGAATCTTTAAGTATCTTAAAGGAACAACTGCTCTGGGATTATGGTATCCTAGAGAATCAGATTTTAAACTAATAGGTTACTCAGATGCAGATTTTGCAGGTTGCAAAAATTGACAGGAAAAGCACAAGTGGAAGCTGCCAATTTCTTGGATGCAGATTGGTTTCTTGGTTCAGCAAGAAACAAAAGTCAATTTCCACATCAACTGCAGAAGCAGAGTATATTGCTGCAGGAAGCTGTTGTGCACAGATTCTTTGGATGAAGAATCAGTTACTGGATTATGGGTTAACATATTTCAAAATCCCTATTTACTGTGATAATCAAAGTGCTATTGCTATGACAGGTAATCCAGTTCAACACTCTATGATAAAGCACATCAGCATCAGGTACCACTTCATAAGGGAACATGTGGATGAAGGTACAGTGGAATTGCACTTTGTTCCAACAGATCAACAACTAGCAGATATCTTCACAAAACCACTATGTGAAGCCACTTTTACAAGATTGGTAAATGAACTTGGAATGGTTTCATGTTCTTTTTCTAAATCTGTCTAGTTTTGTCCTGATGCATCAGACTTTATGATCAGTATTTACAGAATGTAATCTCTTTGTTTATTCTGTGATTAATTGAAATACGCGTTTAAGTACTGATTGTTGTCTGATATATGTTTCTAAACTCTGATAAGTGATATGTCTGTTCAAGTAACTATTCAATCCTATGAGGATAACTGTGCTAGATACTGACCTAGTAGTCTTCAATAAACAAATGATTCCATGCAAGAAGTAATTATTTCAGTGGAAATCTTATGACACTAGCAAATTCTGATAATTGAGCTTAGTTGAGTTTACTTTGTTTATCTTATTACTAAGTCACAAATTAGAATAATGCTACTCATCTGTTAAGTTCTGATACTAGTAAAACTGCTGAATGTACTAAGTGCTGATAAACCTCACTTATCAAAAGAAAAAGCAAAAAGATCAAAGAATAAAATCAGGTACTCCTTTGAGATCTAGAGTAAAAATGTGGAAGGGACGACCCAAGTGCATTGCTGGTATTAAGTAAATATGCATTAGAAAAGCAAAATATTTTCTTGGTGACTTTTCACACTCTATGATTACTGGAGAAATACTCTGATAATAGCATAAATTCTGATAAGCAGTCGTGACTCACTTACACTGAGAAGCCACTGTAAAATAGAATTTCAAAAGATGCATAAAATTAGCACAAAACAGTTGAGGTGGACTCAAGCATGAACTCATTCATCAGTAGGTTTCAGGACAATGACAGCTCTTTAGCAAAATTTTAGTTATGCCTTATTTCTAAGATGTACTGAAGTGAATCAGACTTTACTCTTTGTCTGTTATTTAGCTTAATGCACACACTAATCACTCCATCTGAATGATGAAAATTACTGTGGAGGTCTATGTTATTTTAGATAAACAGTCATTGTGTCACTTTGCACTAACTCTGAGGACAAGCTCTGGTTGCATATTCTGATGATTAAGTTCTGAAGAGTATAACTCAGAACTTGTATGAGGACTTACTAAGATAGGCATTCCTTTTTCGAGTTAAGAAATTATGTACTGATGACTGTTAAGTTCTGATATAAGTCTAAGTTCTGATATTACAGACTAATGTTTCACTTGACTTATCTATGAATAAAATTTGATAACAGTCTCAGTTAATACTTAAATATGTTGAAGTGGAAGATTAATAGTCACTTTGATTAGAGTTAATGGTATTCGTACTTGAACAGTCTACTGTTACTTGTTTCTTGTGCGCTTTAAACCATGTTTCCTCTTTTCAATGAATGTTATTCTTTTTCAAAGTCTAGGGAGACGAGGTAGAATTAATTTTACCTGTCAGCATTAAATACTTTTACGTCTCCTGGCATTCTCTTGCCTATATAAGCAACCACTTCACATCAGCCTTCCCATCAAATTCTTTCTCACACACTTACCTTCATACTTTTTCTTTCAAAAACACAATGGTCAGATTCAACATGTTTTTGAACTACCAAAACTTCAATATGGAGCTAAGTTGTGCCGAATGGCAGCAGGAATGGCATGTCACAGCCATTCCTGAGGAGATATGGGACTCTATCCCACAGGAGGTACTGACCCACCTCCTGTTCTTCTATATGGATTACCATCGCCATCTGGAGCGATTGGAGGAGGAAAAACTGGCAGCTCTCCGCCAGCAAGAGCGAATCATCAGACTCGCCATTCTGTTTGTCGAGAGTAGGAAGAAGAAGAAATGATTTAATCTTGTCTTCTTCCTGTTTTTCTTCATCATCAGCTTTGTCAGGCTTCTTAGCTAGGACTAAAGCTGTTGATGTTAGGTTTAGTAGCTTAGGGAAATCTTGTATAAGTACTGATGTAATTTCCATTTCATAAATGTATTCTCTTGATATATTAATGAAATTTGTTTTTGCTTCAAGATTTTGTCTCTAAGATATTTGGTAATGCATTGATAAATCCTGATTGATATTCTGATGACCATATAAATTCTGTTTTAATTTAAGTTCTGATTTTTTTTATCAGCACTTACTCATCTAATTTATCTTGGTCATTTTTACGTGATTTACTTTCAGAATATTAATGATGCAGTGAAAAATAATTAACTCAGTGGGAACAGTTTCAATTTTGAATTAAAACTGTTTCACCTTGATTAATGGAATATCTGGGTAAGTGGAACGGTTTTTCCTTGAAAACAGGCAACTGGGTAAGTAATGATTCCTGTTTTCTCGAGCCCATTAAGTATCCGTTATTACTGCATGTCTGACAGGTGTCCAACGATAACATTTTTGTTCAGAGTATAAGTACAACAGAGAGAGGATTTCTTTAATCTTTTATTTTCTTCGTATTTTTTCTCTTTACTCACTTTTCCTCTCTTTCTTCTCACGCTGGTTTTTCATACAGACATCTTATCAAACACCTAACAGGCACTTTTGAATCTCAATTTTTCACATGGCACCTAAGGATTTAATCATTGATGGAGCTAAGTTTGTTCCAAACAACTATGCTGCAATTCTTGATCATGCTGAAACTCCATCTGAATTGCATTTTGTGCAAGATCTTCTTGCACACAGTGAGATTGGGTATGCATTAACTCAGCCTGAAGTCTTTTCGAGTCAACAAGTTCTGACATTTTGGCGGACTGGGCACTTTGATGATGGTGGTAAACATGGCACTCCCAGTATTATTTTTGAAGTGGGTGATTCATCTTATGCAGTCACTCCTAGTACAATACGCAAAGCTCTACATCTCCCAGAAAATTGTACTTTTTCAACTCCAGAGGAATCAGCACTTCAGGAGTTAATGGCTGATTTGGGATATGAAAAGAGTTTGGCAAAGCGTGGGCAGTTAAAAAGGGCTAATATCAGAAGAGAATGGAGTTTCTTCTTTGACTGCATCACCAAAGCTTTTGGGAACAAATGTTCGAATTTTGATGCTATCCCAATTCTGAGTCAGCACATAGGGTATGCTATTATCCATCAAACTCATTTTGATTTTGCAACTGGAATAATTGGTTTTATTGGGGATAGGATGACAGAGGATAGAAATGTTGTCTATTTTGCTAGATTCTGTCAACTTATATATACTTTTTGTACTAATGAACCTCAATTAGTCAGTTCCTCAACCCCACCTTTTAGAGTTGCAAAACGATACTTTAATGATCTGGTAAATGCTGATACTAAGAAAATAGTGGTTAGACCATTACAGATTCCTCAGTCTGTAAAACAGATCCTAGTAAATGCTGATCCTGATACTTATAGATCTGTTTACTCTGATGTCCAACCAACCACAAACACCCAAAAACCATCATCCTCAGCACCTACCACTCATACTACTCAACCTACCCTCAGGACTTATCTCAAATCCTATCTCTCTACTTCACAGACTGTTCAACCCTCATCCTCCAAGCTAAAGAGGACAAAAACTATTCCTCAAACACCTCAAAAGAGGAGGAGGACTATACTGAGAGATGAATCTGATACTGAGGAACAGGTTCCTTCTTCAGAACCTGTTGTAGGTGAAGCTGAGAAAGTGACTTCTCAGAAGGATTCTGGAATTGGGGGATCTAGGCTTCTCAAACGGCTTAGAAGAATGACAGTTCCTGAAACTCCCAAGGAATCCAAATCAACAAAGAGATACAAAAAACAGAGGGCAAAAAGGCCAGTTTCAGATGATGAAGAGGAAGCAGCTAAGGAAGGGGATCAGGAATCTCTGATCTCACAAGACAAGGAATTTGCTCCAGTCACTTCTTCTCCATCAACTCCATCTCAGGAAGCTGTTTCTGAAAAGGCTAACACACCTTCTGTGTCTTCTGTTGATCCAGGCACAAGTGCTGATATTGATGTTCAAAACTTGGTTGTGCCTGCAGTACTTCTCTTAGAAGCTCCAACAGCAAATAATCCTTCCACAACACCTGTTACTGATGCTGTTCAAACTCCAGAGTTATCAACAACACCTTCTCTGCATCAAGATGCTGATGATCAGAATTTAGGTGAGCATCAGGATATGGCTGTTGATCAGAACTTAGAACAAGATCAGCAATTAGAGGATGCTGAAGCCTCCATTGCTACTCACACTGTTGTCTTATCAGAAGATACTGATTATTTAAGTTCTGATGCTGCAAATGCTGGAGATACTGGTGATGCTGCTCCAACTGGAGATGCTGATGAAGCAGGTCCTTCAGGACATACTCCTCAACAGACTCTTCCTAAGTCTGAACTGGTTAAGAAGTTTGTTACCGGGGAAGCACCAGTACCTTGGAGTGAAACTCCTGCAGGTCAGGAGTGTACTAAGGAATGGAACTCAGTTTCATGTGTTCCAACTGAAAAGCATCTTGCTGAGCACTTGACTAAAGCTGATGAAATGTTAAATTCTGATGATTTTAAAACCCAGCTTAGAGTCACTGCATTGAGTACTAAACATCTACAAGGTCTTCATTCAACTACTCATGCAGAGTTACACAAAATTCAGGAGAACTTTATCAAACAGGAACAAGTTTGGAAAATTGTTAAGAAAAAGTTCTTCCAACCTACCATTGACAGGATTGCTTATATTGAGAAGACTCAAGGTCATCAACAAGCTCAGATTGATGAAATTCTGAAAAATCAAGCTTCTCAGCAATCACAACTAACTGAAATCCAATCCTCAGTGGAATTGCTTATCTCTCTTCTACTACCTGCTGATGCCAAAAAGGGGGAGAAAGTGATTAAGTCCAAATGCAAGACTGACAAGACACTGACAGGAAAGGATAATGAAAAGATGATCAAGGAAGCTCTGGAATGGGTAGAGGTCATAGTCAAGGTAGAGGATTCACATCAAGACAAGCTAGTCACAGGACAAGTTCTGATACTGGGAAGAGAATAAGTTCTGCTACTGGTAAAAGTCTAAGTTCTGATGAACTTTTAGATCTTGATGAGGAAATGTCAAGACAGTTATTTCTTCAGGAAAATCCAGGAATGGACTTGGAAAGTTTAAAGGAAGAAGAAGCCAGACTTAAATCAGAGAAAGTCACATCTAAATCTGAAGCTTCTGGTAAAAAGTCACTTCCAAAACTCAAAGGCATTGTGATCAAAGAAAGGACACATACTGAAGTAACATTGGCTAGATCACAACCACAGATAGATCCAAGATCCAAGGGTAAAGAAAAGGTTGGTGTTAGGAATATATGTGCATTAGTTTGATGATATGTTTAACAAAACACTTAAGTAGAAATTTAGTGTCTGTAGCCTCAACGGATAAGACCACTTTGGCTATCCGTTGATGGTGTAGCTTTACTTAGAAATAAGTCTAGTATTGTAGCATATTTCAGTCTCTGTATTTAAAATTGTAATTCTTAGAAGTTGAGAGAAACTATGAGTCATGTTGACTACTAGATGATATGCAGATAGGAAGGCCAATTGTAAATATTTCATGCCTTGTAATTTTGTATAAATGAAGTGGTATCAACGGATGACTTAAAAGACCTTCAACGGATGAGAAGCTAAGCTTCAACGGATGTCTCTAAAGCTTCAACGGATAACATCCTTCAACGGATGAGAGCATCAACGGATGAAAGCTTCAACGGATAACATCCTTCAACGGATGAGAGCATCAACGGATGAAAGCTTCAACGGATAACATCCTTCAACGGATGAGAGCATCAACGGATGAAAGCTTCAACGGATAACATCCTTCAACGGATGAAGTCATCAACGGATGAAAGCTTCAACGGATGTTCTGCTAATCAGCCGTTGATAAGTGGTAGTTGTACCTACAAGCAGAGGCACGTGGGTTGACAGAGAAAACTGAGATGTGGTAGCCGAATTTCAGGATCAACAGAAAAAGCAGCCGTTCTTCTTTTGTACAAAGTTGCAATAGTCAACAAAGTACTTGAGTGAACAGGAAAAGAAGCAAGTGAAGAACTTATTTTACTATTGTAATTTTATATTGTTTTTCACTTGTACACTTGGTAATATATATGAACCAAGAAGAAGCTAGTAATTAGAGAGATTTTTCCAGAGCTGTTAAGAAATATCTTGAGAGAAAATTCATCTAGTTTGTACTAGGATGCAGCTGTGATCAACATTGTTGAACACAGATTTTCTAATATACCATCTCTGGTGGAACAACAAATCCACCAGAAAAGTTTTTAAGGTCTGTTGTGTTCTTTACATTTGTGCTTGAATATATATCTGTCTGTATTAGCTTAAAGCAATTCACACACTTGTTCTTCTTGAACACACAACTTTATAAACTGCTCAAAACTTGAAAAAGTTTTGAGATTTACATTCAACCCCCCTTCTGTAAATCTCATTGTTAGTCTTCTAGGAATAACAATTGGTATCAGAGCAGGCTCTTGACACACAAAGAGTTTAAAGATCTTGGAATCTAACAAAGATGAGTAAGAAGGATATTGGAGTAAAGATCCCAGTTCTTGACAAAGACAGTTATCACCACTGGAAGGTGAAAATGCACCTTCATCTACTCTCCCAAGATGAAGGTTATGTAAACTGCATTGAGAATGGTCCTCACATTCCCCACAAAGTAGCCACAGTTGCTACGGCCACAATTGCTGTTGGTCAATCCATTCCAAAACCCAGAGCAGAATGGACAATGGAAGACACAGAAGAAGTCCACAAGGATAAGAAGGCTATGAACATTTTGTTTAATGGTCTTGACAAGGATATGTTTGATAATGTGATAAATTGTTCAACTGCCAAAGAGGTTTGGGACACAGTTCAGCTGCTGTGTGAAGGTACAGAACAAGTAAGAGAGAACAAAATGCAGCTTCTCATTCAACAGTATGAGCACTTTCATTTTGAAGAAAATGAATCTTTAAATGACACATTCAATAGATTCCAAAAACTGTTGAATGGACTGAAGCTGTATGGTAGAGTGTACCAGGTGAAGGATTCAAATCTTAAATTTTTGAGATCCTTACCAAAGGAATGGAAACCCATGACTGTTTCCTTAAGAAACTCTCAAGATTATAAGGACTTTACTCTTGAAAGATTATATGGAATCTTGAAGACTTATGAACTAGAGTTGGAACAGGATGAGGTATTGGAGAGGGGGAGAAAGAAAGGAGGTTCAGTTGCATTGGTAGCTGAAAATGAGAAAGAATGCAGAAAAGAAACTGTGAGATCTACATCAAGCTCCAAAGATGGTGTAAGAAATCCAGAATCAGACAAGGGTAAAGGGCAAGTTGCTGAAAATGAAGACAACTCCAGTCAAGATGACTCTGATGGTATTGATGAGCATCTTGCATTTCTGTCCAGGAGATTTGCAAAGATGAAGTTCAGGAAAAACACTAGAGCCACTAAACCCCATAAGAACATGGTGGACAAATCCAAGTTCAAGTGTTTTAATTGTGGTATGAGTGGACACTTTGCAAGTGAGTGCAGAAAGCCAACCTCTGAAAAGAAGAAATTTGAACAAGTAGATTACAAAAAGAAATATTTTGATCTGCTCAAACAGAAGGAAAGGGCTTTCATTACTCAAGAAAGAGACTGGGCAGCTGATGGAGAAGAAGAGGATGAAGACATGGAATATGTTAACTTGGCTCTCATGGCTGATTCTGAGGAGAATGAAGTTAGTTCATCAAGCAACCAGGTAATTACTACTGATATAACACAGCTTACTAAAGAAGAGTGCAATGATGCTTTTAATGACATGTCTACTGAACTGTATCATTTGCGTGTATCTCTTAAATCTCTTGCTAAAGAAAATAGTAGGATTAAAGAGAACAATCTGTTTTTAAGTAATAGAAATGCTGTGTTAGAAGATAAGTTAATTGACCTAGAAAAGACTAAGCTGCATTGTGTATCTGTTGAAAATGAACTAGCTGAATCTATTAAGAAAGTAGAAATACTTTCCAATCAATTAGAGAAAGAGCAAGAGGTGATTAAAGCCTGGAAAACATCTAGGGATGTAAGTGCTCAAATTGCCAAAGTCCAAGGAATTGAATCATTCTGTGAAACTGCCTGGGATAAAAATAAAAAGAAACTGGAATTAATTGATGGACTGTCAACGGATGTGGAATCAACGGATGATGAAAGTTATCCGTTGAAGGAAGAAAAGGAACATCCGTTGAAGGTTCCTCAATTAAAACAGGCAGATGTTTCTAAAAGAGAAAATCTAAAGAAACTCAACAAAAAGTTTGGTTCAACTTCAAAGAACTTTGTCAAAGAAGGAGCAAGCACATCCAAAGATGTCAGAAAGGTGAATGTAGGGCACATGACCTTAGAACAGTTAAACAATAGGCTCAAGATGGTTGAGGATAAAAAGGAATCCAAAAGGAAATCCAACAGAAATGGGAAGGTAGGAGTTAACAAACATAACAATTACACACCTGACAAGTATGCTCCTAGAAAAAGCTGTGTGCATTGTAGTAGTGTTAATCATCTATCTGCTAACTGTAAATCTATTAAGAAATCTCCCATAACTGTACCCTCTTCCATGCCTAACATGTCTGTATCACCTCTACATGCTCTGCCTGTTATGTCTCAACAAAATCCTTATGCACATTTTGCAAACATGCCATATTTTAACAATTCTTATCTTGCTGCATTCAGTATGCCTCAATTTCCATACAATATGCCAATGTGGAATAACATGTATGCACAATCCATGCCTAATAATACTATAAATGTGCTGGATAATGTTGTGACTAACCCTACACCTCAACCAACCACATCTAAGACCAAGGTTGACTCAAACTCACCTAAGTCTAAAGATGCAGGAGGAATGAAGTCTAGGAGAAAGGCTAACAAGAATGGACCCAAGGAAACTTGGGTACCAAAATCAAATTGATTGATTTTGTGGTGTGCAGGAAAATAGAAGAAATCTATGGTACTTGGACAGTGGCTGTTCAAGACACATGACTGGAGATTTCTCCCTGCTCACAGAGTTTAAAGAGAGAGCTGGCCCCAGCATAACCTTTGGAGATGACAGCAAAGGGTTTACTATGGGATATGGCTTGATTTCAACAAGGAATGTCATCATTGAAGAAGTTGCATTAGTTGATGGTCTCAAGCACAACTTACTGAGTATCAGTCAACTATGTGATAGAGGGAATACAGTTTCCTTCAATTCTGAAGCCTGTGTTGTCACTAGTAAGAAAGACAACAAAGTGGTTCTAACTGGAGTTAGAAAAGGAAATGTGTACTTAGCTGACTTCAACTCTACAGATGCAGAATCTATTACTTGTCTTTTCAGCAAAGCAAGTTCAGTTGAGAGTTGGCTATGGCACAAGAAGCTATCCCATTTGAATTTCAAGACAATGAATGATCTAGTCAAAAAGGACTTAGTAAGAGGAATTCCTCTTGTTGAATTCTCAAGGGATGGTCTGTGTGATGCTTGTCAGAAAGGCAAACAAAGGAAAGCATCATTTCAGAAGAAGCTTGAAACAACAATTGATGAACCATTACAGCTGTTACATATGGATTTGTTTGGACCAGTCAATGTATTGTCAATAGCAAGAAAAAGATATTGTTTAGTGATTGTAGATGATTTCTCAAAGTTCACATGGGTCTATTTTCTTGGATCAAAGGATGAAGCAAGTGAAATCATTATCAATCACATCAGGCAAGTCAATAATCATCCTGACTTAAAAGTAAGAAACATCAGGAGTGACAATGGAACTGAATTCAAGAATTTGACATTAAGGCTGTTCTGTGAAGAAAATGGAATCATGCATGAGTTCTCAGCTCCAAGAACACCTCAGCAAAATGGGGTAGTTGAAAGAAAGAACAGATCTTTAATTGAGGCTGCCAGAACAATGCTTGAAGAATCAAAGTTACCAACATATTTTTGGGCTGAAGCTGTTAATTGTGCCTGTTTCACTCAAAATATTTCTCTGATCAATCAAGCTAAAGGCATGACTCCTTATCAGTTGTTCAAGAAAAGAAAACCAACTCTAAACTTTCTTCATGTCTTTGGATGTAAATGTTTTATACTAAGGAATCAATCTGACCATAAAGGGAAGTTTGATGCAAAGGCTGATGAAGGAATATTTGTTGGTTATTCAGCTGGAAAATCTTATAGGGTCTACAATCTAAGAACCAACATTGTTATGGAATCTGTGCATGTTGTGTTTGATGATAAAAAGATTGATGGACTAACAGATGAGGAACATTATGAGAGACTCAAATTTGACAATATTGAAATATATTGTGATGATAGTGAAGAAGAGATTGATGGAGACGACACTTCAAAAGGAATACAAAATTTGCTCCTGGATAATGCACAAAATTCAGCATCCGTTGAAAGACATTGTGCATCATCCGTTGAAGTACTTAATGAAACATCCGTTGATCATAGCTCATCAACTGATAATCAATTTACATCATTAATTGATGGAACTCCAAGTTCCCTGCAAAGGACCAACAACTCAGGGGGAGTTTCAACTAATCAAAACTCTATCTCACATCATGACAATACTGAGATCACCTCATCTAGAGCTCATCTTCCACCTCAAAGGAAATGGACCAAGAATCATCCCTTTGAACTGATCATTGGTGATGCATCATCTAAAGTGCAAACAAGAAGAGCTACTCAAGATGAATGTCTGTATAGTAGTTTTCTATCTCAGGAGGAACCTAAGAAAGTGGAAGAAGCCTTATTGGATCCAGATTGGATATTAGCTATGCAGGAAGAGCTAAACCAATTTGAGAGAAACCAAGTTTGGAAGCTGGTACCCAAACCAAAGAACAAGAGTCCTATTGATACAAAATGGGTATTCAGAAATAAGATGGATGAAAATGGCATTATCATAAGGAATAAAGCCAGATTGGTTGCTAAAGGCTATTCTCAGCAAGAGGGAATAGATTTTGATGAGACATATGCTCCTGTTGCAAGACTTGAAGCTATCAGAATCTTTCTAGCCTATGCAGCCCATGCCAATTTCAAAGTCTATCAAATGGATGTCAAGAGTGCATTTCTAAATGGGAAATTAGAGGAAGAAGTCTATGTAAGTCAACCTCCAGGATTTGAAGATCCAAATTTTCCAGACTATGTGTATTATCTGTTGAAAGCACTCTATGGACTGAAGCAAGCACCTAGAGCCTGGTATGAAACATTATCAAAATTTCTTTTGGAGAATCACTTCACTAGAGGTACTGTTGATAAAACTCTCTTCTTTAGAAATGTTAATGGCTCTAGTATACTTGTTCAAATTTATGTAGATGACATAATATTTGGTTCTAAAGATAATAATCTTTGTAAGAAGTTTGCTAAGCTAATGCAAAGCAATTATGAAATGAGCCTAATGGGAGAACTAACCTATTTTCTTGGTTTACAAATTAAACAAGTTAGTAATGGAATTTTCATTAGTCAAACTAAATATATTCATGATCTTTTAAAGAAGTTTGACTTAATGGAATGTTCATCTGCAAAAACTCCCATGGCCACTGCCACCAAACTTGAATTAAATAAGACTGAAAGGTCTGTGGACATTACAAGTTATAGAGGCATGGTTGGTTCACTTTTATATTTAACTGCTAGCAGACCAGATATAATGTTTGCTACATGTCTGTGTGCGAGATTTCAAGCTGATCCTAGGGAGTCTCACTTAATTGCTATCAAGAGAATTTTCAGATATCTCAAGGGTACACCAAATTTAGGAATTTGGTATCCTAGAGAATCTGGCTTTGATCTAATTGGTTATTCAGATGCAGACTATGCAGGTTGCAAAATAGACAGGAAAAGTACAACAGGCTCCTGTCAATTCCTGGGAAACAAGCTTGTATCATGGTTTAGCAAAAAGCAAAATTCAGTCTCTACTTCTACAGCTGAGGCTGAATACATTGCTGCTGGAAGTTGCTGTTCTCAAATGTTATGGATGAGGAATCAACTCCTTGATTATGGACTTCATGTTGATAGAGTACCTATCTTTTGTGACAACACAAGTGCCATAGCCATAACAGAGAATCCTGTGCAGCACTCAAGGACCAAGCACATTGATATTAAGTACCACTTCATCAGGGAGCATGTCATGAATGGTACAGTAGAACTACATTTTGTTCCAAGTGAACAACAAATTGCTGACATATTTACCAAGCCACTTGATGAATCAACATTCACAAGATTGGTAAGTGAGCTAGGTATGCTTAATTACTCTTAAAATTCATGTCTTCTTTGCAATTTGATGTGGAGCCTGAAATATATTAGTTGCTAGAACAAATTTGACTTTTAACAAAGTTTATTCCATCAACGGATGTTCCCTATCCGTTGAAAGTCAAAATTGCTCTATCAACGGATATTCATTATCCGTTGAAAGACAAGTATATCTCTGGAACTTTTATCCGTCAACGGATAAAGCTGAAGTACCTTTCAACGGATGACAATTTACATTATCCGTTGAAATGTCACATCAGACGTTTGAGGTGTTTCACAGCCGTTGATTCTATTTTCTTAACCGTTGATACCATACATACATCTGTATGTATTGGTTTTAAAGGTAGTTATTAGAATACTTACAGTTTATTCTTAAACGGCTGAAATTCACTAACACCTATTTATTGATTAATCCTTTATTTATTTTTTTTTGAAAGCATATAAGCCCTTCTGATTGTTCATTATTACTTTACGCTTTCTTAGAATTTCAAGCATTTACCATTTTCTCTCTGCAAAACCCTCAAATTATTCTCTGCAATTTCTACTCACAACAATGGCACCAGTCGTGAAGATTATGTCTCAATCTGGGTTCATCTACGAGAAGAATAATTTCATAGCTCTGGTAGAGAAGAATGAAGCCCACTCAGATTATCACAAAATGATGGACTTCATCAAAAACTGTAAACTTAGCTATGCAATGCTGGAAGCCCCAACGATTTTCTGTGAAGTAGTTGAGGAGATTTGGACAACTGCTGAGTTCAACTCCATGGATATGACTATCTCCTTCACTCTCAAAGGTAAAAATCACTGTATAAACTGTGATGACTTACAAGCATGTTTTAAATTACCTGAGAACAATGCCATGACACCACACACTGATAGTGATGTATCCAGCATGTTAGATTCCATAGGTTACTCTCTTAACTCTGCTAATTTAGGGGGTATTAGACGAAAAGGCCTTAGGAAAGAATGGAGTTTTCTTGGGGATGCCTTCATAAAGGTTTTCTCTGGGAAAATTAGTAATTTTGATGCCATAACTTCATCTCTTGTTAACATGTTCTATATGCTTGTTTCTGATAGGTACTTTAACTTTAGCAACTATGTGATGCTAGAATTAGGTACTAGATTAGGTAACAAAGCTAATAGACCTAATAACATCTATTATGCTAGATTCTTTATGTTATTGGCTAACCATGTTGCTGAAGGTTTAGTCATAATCAATGAGAATAATAAACTCAAGTGCTGGGCACAAGAGAAAAGAGTTCTTGCAGACTTGAAGAGAATGGATCTTAACAGCAGTGTGCAATTGGTATATTTACCAATCATGAATGCACCCCAGGTAGGTGAGGTAATTGCTTCTACAACTCCTACTTCTTCCAACCCCTCTATTTCTTTATCTTCTAGTGTGGCCATGAAATCTGTGTCAATGCCCCAACAGATTTCTACCAAAGTCACCAAATCCAAACTTTCAAAATCCAAGACAAAGAAAACCACCTCTGTTGTTTCTCAAAAGACAACAGTTGTAACAACAACCATTAACCCTGAGGGAAGTGATCAGGGTGTGAGTGGTGAGGGGAGGGGTGAACATCAAAGAAACCCCCAGGATAAGGAAGGAGAGTTGAGTGCTTCCCAAGCTAGCCAAGCCCCAGTTTCTCAAAAAGCTGTGGTGGTTGAAAAGGTCTCTAGCACATCCCTAGTAGCATCCTCCCAAAAGGATGTTACTATTGAAAAGAGTTCCCATCCAGGAACACAGAACAAAAGAGGGAGGGACACTAAAGCCAAACACTCACCTACAAAAGCCTTTATTAGAAGAAAGAAGGCTAGAACCCAATCTTCTACACAGGGTGCACACACTGCACAGAAACATCCATCTGTCTCTGTGCCTTCTCAAACTCAGTTTGATGTGACTCCAATAAATGTGGAGTCACAGCCCCATTCTCTCACAATAACTACACATCAATCACCAAATGCTTCTTCACCATCTCTGGATGTGGATATGCTATTCCCATCAATTCCTGATTCTCCCTCTTTACAACTCAGGGAGGAGCCCCACTCAAATACAGGTGATCATCATCTTTTAGATGATTTGTTGGATCACCCGCAAATTCTTTCAGATATAATTGAAGGATCTGTATCAACACATATCAAATCAATCTATACAGATTCAACAGTTATATCACTTTCAATTTCATCTTCTTTTCCTTCTTCAATGGATATCACTCATCCGTTGACAAGTGGTTGCTCTTCAACGGATAAGCTTAACAGCAGTTATCCGTTGATAACAACAGTTTCAACTTCAACGGATATTCCACATCCGTTGATAGTCTCTACACAAACAACTGAAATGATTCCAAGTGTAGAAGACATGAATACTGTGCAATCACTTTTAGGATTGAGGGCAGGGAGTGAAAATTTGAGTGAGAGGCTGGGTTGCTCCCAGGCAAAAGGAGAGATTGAGAGCACAAAAATGCATGCTATTTCTTCCAGCATGGCAAAAGTCAGTGAGTGGAGTACCACCTTAGAAGGTGAAGGTGAGGGAGTGAGATGTGTGAGCCAGGGGGAGCCCCTGATGCAAGAACATAGAGAAAAAGAGAGAAAAGCAGGTACAGTTGATACAAGGGTGGAACCAGCCATTGCTCATGAGTCAATGATTGTGGATGATGCTGAAAAGGAAAGACAATTTCAGCAACATTACAAAGCTGTAATTGATAACATTTCCTTGGATGCTGACACTTTTACTCATCCTGTGACAGCCTATCAACTGTTGGCTGCTCAGGGCAATGAGGAGGCAGAGAGGACACTACATCTAGTGCACTCAACAGAATCTCTTCAAAGGGATAAAGCTGCTATTAACAGGATGCCTTCTACAGCTGGTGAGCCATCTGAGGAATTTGGAGTAAATTCTGATGATGATGACTCTATTTCTTCTGATGGAAGCATGAACATAGGGGGAGATGAAGACCCTAGTTCCATTTCTAATCTACCTGAATGGGCCCTGACTAAGGAGCATAGAACAGGTGAATTCAATGTCCACCTGGTCAAACAAATCATCACTATTCAACAGGCCATTCAGAACACTTCAAATGCAAATATCAAGGCTATCCTCCAAGCTCACCTGGACTCACTGCATCTCATGAAGTTGCAGAAAGTAAAGCAAGATATGAGTCTAAATGATCTCAGGAAAGATATTGCTGACTTGAAATCCTTCACTTCAGAAAAATTGGATTCAGTCATGCCCTATGGTACTTTGCAGGACTTGGTTTCGAGATTGAAAAAGGAATCAGTTACTGAACAAAGGCTGGCCAAGTTGGAAGACAGAGTTCAAGGAATTGAAGATTCTGTGGCCACCCTTCTTCTCAACCAACAATCTCAAACCAATCTCCTAATGCAGCTGGCAAAAGCACAAGGCTTGACCCCTCTCCTTGATGATAACAAAAAGGGGGAGAATAACAGGGAAGGGGAAGGAGAGCCCTCTACAAAGATTCAGATATCTAAAGTGCTAGTTCCTGCCATCACTACCTCTCCAATCATTCAAATCAAGGGAAAATCTGATGGAATTGATTTGATTCAGCTAGCAGCAGCTGAAATACAAATGAAAGAACAATGGAGGAGAATTGATGAAAGGTTGCAATTGGTGTTTGGTTCTACACAAAACAAATCAACATCTGTGAAATTTAGCACAAAGATTGAACCAATCAACATGGAGCTCATGCCAGTAGGGAGTCTTAAGGATGGAGAAGCTTCTTCCAAAGAGCTACAAGCTATAATCCTCAAGCCCAATGAAAGATCCAATAAGGACTCAACAAAGAATCCTTTAAAAGAAGTGGACTTTCCTCCTTCAAAAGATGATGAGAACAAGATCTTAGGCAGGAGTATTGCCTATCTCAAAAAGTCCATGGATGAGGCTGTAAGGAGAAATAGAGCTATTATCATTAGAGAGGGAAAGAGCATATGTGTGATGCAAGGACATCCCAAATTCTCAATAGCTAAGAAAGAAGAAGCCAAGCAATTAAAGGCTGACAAAAGAGCACAAGCAAAGCTTGAAAAACAGCTAAAGTCAAGCCAAGTTGAAGAAATGAAAGGAATTGAAGTCAGGGGTGAAGAAAAGATTGCTAACTTAGATGAGGTTCTTGGGAGCATATTTGGTGAAAATATGGAGGAAAGAGAGGAATGGCAGAAGGGAAACAGAAGAAAGGCCAAGGCACACAGAAGGAGTGAAGATAACCCTGAAGATACCAAATCTACATCTAAACCACTACCTTCCATACCTGAACCTTTTGTTACTGATCCCTCTATAAATATCCATGGTGAACCAATCATTCCAAAAGAGGAACCTATTGATTGGGACAACATCACATTGCCTACCTTTCTAACCACTCTTCCACCACCAAAGAAACAGAAAAGAAAACCAAAATCTACACCTCCCACAACCTCTAAGAAATTCACTCAAAAACAAAAACCTAAACCTAAGTCACCCATTTCTAAAAGATGATTATGTTCACATCTGTGACATAAAAGAAATTTCAGACATTGAACTCTATCTGGATGAGCTGGAGGATGTAAGGGGAATAGCTGCCTACAGACAGTTACCAGAAAGATTAGTGTTCAGATATAAAGGAGCTGGGGAAAGAACATGGCCTCTCCACAGGATTCTAAATGAAGGCTACTCTACCTTGATCAGAGTCTTTTCAGCCATCAAAAAGGATTCTGGCTTTACCAGAACAGCCAAGACTGAAATTCTCAACAAGATTGCCAACATAAGGAAGACTTGGAGGGAACCAAATGCTTTGCCCAGAACCTTACTCATACAAGAAAGGGGAACTAAAATTCACAAATCACCTCATTGGTTGATGGAATTTAGAGATGACAGAGGAGTCAGAAGATTTTTCAGACTTGAAGACCAACTCAAGATTGCCAGCAATGAAACTCTCAAGGAAATGCAATCTAAGTTGGATATCAGTGATGAAGATGAAGCTGAATTCTTCAGAAAACTCCAACTCCAAATTGAGGGAAATGACAAAGGGCTAGGAAAGAAAACCAGGGAACAAAGAAGAAAATGATGTTTTGCTCAGGCTAGAGGAGCACCCTTGGAAATACTGTAAATCTTCAATTACCTCCTAGTACATACACTTTTGCAGCACTTTTTATATTTCTACTTAGTTTCAATTCAAATATTTGTTAAGTGTTTTGTTATCATCAAGTTAACTCTGAATTTATGCCTACAGTTCTTATAGACATAAATAGGGGGAGATTGTTAGGAATATATGTGCATTAGTTTGATGATATGTTTAACAAAACACTTAAGTAGAAATTTAGTGTCTGTAGCCTCAACGGATAAGACCACTTTGGCTATCCGTTGATGGTGTAGCTTTACTTAGAAATAAGTCTAGTATTGTAGCATATTTCAGTCTCTGTATTTAAAATTGTAATTCTTAGAAGTTGAGAGAAACTATGAGTCATGTTGACTACTAGATGATATGCAGATAGGAAGGCCAATTGTAAATATTTCATGCCTTGTAATTTTGTATAAATGAAGTGGTATCAACGGATGACTTAAAAGACCTTCAACGGATGAGAAGCTAAGCTTCAACGGATGTCTCTAAAGCTTCAACGGATAACATCCTTCAACGGATGAGAGCATCAACGGATGAAAGCTTCAACGGATAACATCCTTCAACGGATGAGAGCATCAACGGATGAAAGCTTCAACGGATAACATCCTTCAACGGATGAGAGCATCAACGGATGAAAGCTTCAACGGATAACATCCTTCAACGGATGAAGTCATCAACGGATGAAAGCTTCAACGGATGTTCTGCTAATCAGCCGTTGATAAGTGGTAGTTGTACCTACAAGCAGAGGCACGTGGGTTGACAGAGAAAACTGAGATGTGGTAGCCGAATTTCAGGATCAACAGAAAAAGCAGCCGTTCTTCTTTTGTACAAAGTTGCAATAGTCAACAAAGTACTTGAGTGAACAGGAAAAGAAGCAAGTGAAGAACTTATTTTACTATTGTAATTTTATATTGTTTTTCACTTGTACACTTGGTAATATATATGAACCAAGAAGAAGCTAGTAATTAGAGAGATTTTTCCAGAGCTGTTAAGAAATATCTTGAGAGAAAATTCATCTAGTTTGTACTAGGATGCAGCTGTGATCAACATTGTTGAACACAGATTTTCTAATATACCATCTCTGGTGGAACAACAAATCCACCAGAAAAGTTTTTAAGGTCTGTTGTGTTCTTTACATTTGTGCTTGAATATATATCTGTCTGTATTAGCTTAAAGCAATTCACACACTTGTTCTTCTTGAACACACAACTTTATAAACTGCTCAAAACTTGAAAAAGTTTTGAGATTTACATTCAACCCCCCTTCTGTAAATCTCATTGTTAGTCTTCTAGGAATAACAGTTGGTGAACCTATCAAGGTTTATGTACCTCCTGAGGATGAAGAAATTACTGATGAAAAGGATGATCTTGCTCTGACTTCAAGAAAAGTTCTTAAAACAACCTCTGACATGGCTCAAGTTGTTCACAGTCAAGAAATTGTAAGTTCTGATATTCAGAAGAAGCAAGTAACCTCTGACATAGCTCAAGTTAACTTGATATCAGAAGATAGATCAAAGACACTCCTACCAGGATTCACTAAAGCAAAACAGACTCAACCTTTGAAGACTACTGCAAGTGGTTTTAAAGCAAGAGTAGTTACTGGAAAGGAAGCAAGAGATAAAACTGGATTGGGAAGTGCTGATGAAAGAAGAGTACACAACACTACCAATGATCCAACTTCCTTGAGTGAACCAGGTATTGGAGCAACTCCTGAGAGATTGAATCAACTGGAATCTGTATAGATGGTTTACCATACCTACTTGAAAGAATACATCATGTTGTATTTCATGATAGATGGTAGGGTTTATCATATAAGACAAAATGCCATTCCATTGAAGTATTTTGAAGAATTGGAGCATGTACTTTTCTTACTTCAAGTGAATGACAGAATAACAGAAACTGCTGCAAACTACTTAAAAGAACAGATTCAGAGACAGAAAAGGCTTTATTCTGTTAAGTCTGACAGCACATATGTTCCAAAGTACAGAGATCACAATGGTGATATTGTTGATATGAAGCCTAATACTGCACAGATCAGAACATATCTTGGTATTAAGGGACTTGAATTCAATCTGGAGTCTGACAAAACTTATGTCATAAGACTAGATCAGGAGTTGAGAAAAGCAAAGATCAATGATCTCAGAGCTGCAATCTTTCAAACTGGTGAAGATACTGCAGAGCTTAAAGATGCCAAAAGGAGAATGATTGATGAACTCAGATATGCTGAGAAATGTTTGTTGAAGAACTATCTCAGAACAACTCCTGACATCAGAGAGATCAGATGATGAAGCCAAGTCGAAGATCTACAACTGCTTAAGTTATGATATTTGTACAGACTGAAGTTGTTATCAGAAGTTGAATATTGGTAAAGCTTTAAGGACTGTAAGTTGTAGTTATCTAGTCTAATTCTCATGCATTTGTACTTAATGTTTTTGACATCATCAAATATCTGTTAAACTTGTATATTATGCTAATTTACAAGTTGGGGGAGATTGTTAGATATATTTGATAATGTTATGGCTAATATAATTTATGTTTAGATTTCAGATCTTACTTAACAGGACAAATCAGTACTTAACTGTTGATCAGTACTTATATTGGAAGTCAGGACTTAAGGATATCAGTACTTATATTATCAGGAGATAATTATCAGAAGTTAGATATCAGAACTTAAGTGCTGAAGGATGATTAGAGAAGGACAGTAGCTGATTAAAGGAAAGAAGATCGAGATAAACATAAGAAGAGATATGCATGAAGAAGGAATTCCGTGAAGAATGGAATACTTGGAAGAAAAGATATCTGATTGATATATTTTAGGAAGCAGAATTATATTCCATATCAATTAGCGATTATCTTGTAACTGTGTAGTATATAAACACAAACATAGGGTTTACACTATAAGTGTTATCATATATTCGAGAAGTTTATTCATTGTAACCCTAGCAGCTCTCGTGATATTTGTTCATCACTGAGAGGTAACAGTTCTATACTGTAACAGAGTTTATTGTTTCAATAAAGTTTGTTTTCTGTTACTTAATATATTAAAGTTCGATTTGATTGTATTATACACTGTATTCACCCCCTCTACAGTGTGTGTGTGACCTAACATAGGCGTCACATGGAGATCAAATAAAGGATAATCCCTCGGTCTCTCCTGAATAAGATCAGTAGAAGCCCGCTGAATAATAGACTGCTCAGGAGGACAGTGTGGAATTTCCTGCTTGGGAGGAGGGCGTGGAGTAAGCGTCAGATGGAGATTAAATAAAGGATAAGGATCCCTCGGCCTCTCCTGAATGACATCAGTAGGAGGACGCTGACTAGTATGCTGCTTAGGTGGAGAGTGCGAAATAGCCTGCTCGGGAGGAGGGTAGGGAGTAGGCGTCAGATGGAGATCAAATGAAGGAAAAAGATCCCTCAGTCTCTCCTGAATGACATCAGTATCAACACAATCAGAATGAACTGGTCCGATAGCATCAACACAACTATCATGATTATCTCCAAGATGTGTCATCACATGATCATCTCTAAGTACATCATCTCCAACTACATCTAGTGCAACAATCTGATCAACTACATCAGCTCCCCAGCCTCGACCTCTTCCACCAACACCACCACCACGTCTAGGATGACGGCCGGGATCTTTCCTCACATCCCTCTCTCTAACTGTACGCTCATCCAATGCCAATTCATCAAAACCATATAATCTGAAATCCCTAACAACATTACAACCATCATCAGCTAAACGATGAACATCTGGAAGAACTGATATCGTCTGATCAGCTATACTCCTCCACAAATCTCCCTAAAAATAACAAATAAGGGAAATATATGTTACAAAAATAAACAAGGAAATAAGCAAATGAAACAATACAAAGAAACAATTGCAACATTAAAACTTACAATGTAATGATGAAATACACTAGTATGAGAAATAAATCTCACTGTCCTCTGCAGGACCATTCATGATAGTCAGGAACTATACTATCACCACCATCAATCAAATCTGAATGGAAGATATAATCCAAACAATGGTCCCAAAGAGTGATAAATTCTCATGTTTCTGACTAAACTTAATCAACTGATTGCCCTTTAGAGTCATCTTATGAAGCTAATTAGGATACTCTAAAACAGGTGGAATAGACTGAACCATGACAAACTGGCAAGCAAATCTGCCAGGCACATGAGTCTCTACAATAAAAATATAGAAGAGAGGGCCACGATAACACCAGATATGACAACCAGTCAAACAATAAGCAGGCATATCATCAATGATATCATAATAAGGCTCCCATTTGAAATGGGATGATGCAAGCCCATCTAGAACAGTACGATAAATAGAAACTGCAAGCCCGACCATCTCCTTAAAAGAAAGACCGAAAAGCCACCTAAATCACAATTGAATATATTAATGTTAATGAATTCACCAATTAAAGTATTGGTAAAATCTAAAATGTTAAAAGTTTTTTCTTCATGTTAAGTAAATACAAATATTTCTAAAACCCAATTAAGGGATTGGTGAACTCTAAAACTTTAAAACAATTAAAGTAGTTTTATCATGCTAAATTATAAAGTTCGGTTCCTAGGGTTTAGGGTTGTAGGGCCCTAAACCCTAGAATTAATTAGGGTTTACGATCTAATCACTAAACATTACTTGCAACTTTCTTCATGGTAAGTAAAATCAAAGATTTCTAAAACCCAATTTAGGGATTGGTGAACCCTAAAACTTTAAAACAATTAATGGATTTGTGAACCATAAAGCACAAAAAAATACAAAGTAGTTATACCTGTCTCCGTATGGCGGCGCAAGCTGACCATCCCAAACAGGAGAATAATATAAACGCATATGTGTAGGAATTGGAGCAAGAGTAGGCAACCTCTCCCATGCCCATAATTGAAGCAACAAAAGACAGCCAACAACCTCCTCTTTGTCTGTCTTGCATCCCTCGCATAGCTCCCTATACAAGAATTCAAGGACCGCAGCTCTCCACGCATACTCTCCACATGTATCCAAGTCTCAAAGAAAAGGTAGGTACATCAGATGAATACAACCTCCAGAAGTATCAGTAAAAAGCACACCAACAATAATGTGAACCAGATAACACCTAGTGCGGTGCCTAACCTCATCTAATGATGCATTCTCTGAATGATAATGTGGAGTAAGAGATGTGAAAATTGACAACGGAATCAAGGCTCCATTAAGGCGAGCCGAATCAGGCGCATGACCAAATATAGAAGCAACTAAATCAAACAAATCATCACCAGGCCCGGGGATATCATCAACAATAAGAGCACGCCCATCAACAGGAAGGCCTAGAAGGACAACAACATCCTGAAGAGTAACAGTCACCTCTCCCATAGGTAGATGGAAGGCATGAGTCTCCGGACACCATCTCTCAACCAAAACAGATAATAAACTCCAATCAAGCTGTAGTGTAGAAAGCCTAGTGACACCATAAAACCCGGAAGACTATAAAAATGGTATCATACGACCGTCCAACCTAATAGGTTCCTTGTTAGAATTCGAGTGTCTACATCTCATAGCATCACCACCACCTAATCTCCAAATCTCTCTAGACCTACGCTTCGGCTGACGATGAAGAAGGCTATCATCCATAGGTCCTGGATTAATAGACTGCAAATAGACATTTGTACAATGTCAAAATGTATATCAAATAAACTAAATTAAAATATATACATATTTAAACATTTAAAATACCAAGTTGAATGAAGTAACAAGTTCGCCATGTTCAAGAACTTGAAAACAATTAGGCCAGATGCAACGATATTAGCTGGTTAAATAGTTCAGTTGATGTTATTACTTATGCAAATAGTTGTGCCTGCAAATAGTTTATGTTATTGATTTATAGATATATGCAGAACCACCCTAAGTCCGGAGTCGAAAACTTTCAATATCTTTGTATAGTATGAAGTATCTAGTAGCAACAAACCATGTAGGTGTTAAGGCCAAAGATCTGGACTCCTCGTCGTCTTGTTCAACCATTCTAAATAAATTTTCACCTAAATCAACCTAAACCGAAAATCTAATACTCTGCACCAAAACCTCTATAATCCAATACTCTTCAACTAATTGCAGTTTTTTTCATTTCATTTCATTTATCTTAAACATTATTGCTTATCAAACGCCAATAATGTGTATCGAACTCAAAAATAATTGCTCTGCATTTTGACAAACATATGGTGGGCAGTAAATGGAATTTACATAAAACTTATGTAAATGTAAACACATAACCACATCAACAAATACGAACACATAACCACATCAACTACAACAAATAAAAATAATGAAGAAAGATATATGAGGGAAAACATACATTAAAATCCATGAAAATTGTAGAAAGGAACTTTGATAAACCCTAATTTGATAATGAAGAAGACACCATAATTATAATTTGATGAACTGAGGTGGAAGAATCGGATGAACAGGGAAGAAACTGAGATGCTGATAATCGGTGGAAATTGCAGAGAAGGTGTAGTCCGGCGTTACAGTTATGGCCTCCAATTTTGTTAAATATTGATTTTAAATTATTACAGTTAGTGCAATCCAGTTTATTTGATGAAAACGGTAAACGAAAGCACATTTCTTGTTTATATGAAAACAGTAAACGAGACTCTGTTATAGAGTGATATTTGGGGTCAATTATTCAGAAAGTGACATTGAGGACCATTTGACCGCAAATAGTGATATTTGGGGCCTTTTTTCAATATACACACGTTTACTGCTTTTTTTATGTAAGACTTACATAAATTTATCAATATATTGCTTTTTTATGTAATATACATGAATGATTTAAAAAAATGTAACAAACATGAATATATTAATATTATTAATAGTAATACTAGTAATATTTTTTATCTTAATATATTTATATATAAAAAGGTAAAACTGAAGGGTTTTTAGCACATAAACGCAAAGAAAACGTAAATTTAAATCTTAAAAAAAACGAAACCCTCCGCAGGATCCATGCGAAAAATAATATTTAATTCCTAGTTCAGTATGTTTACCTTAAGAAGCTTTACGTTAATGGAAAGATGGAGGTCTTGAATGATCACCACGTAGCCCGTCGCTGGAACGATCTACGCCTTGAAGGTATCCACACGAATGATCGCCCGGAGGATGGGTGTGTACTAGCACGTTCTTGAGGCCGCCTTCTTGCTCTCTCTATCTCTCTTCAAGCTGCTAGGGTTTATGTTTTATCAAATAAAATGTGTAACCCTAATTCTATTAGAAAAAGATATTATATAGGCAAGAGCTATTGGGCCTCCAACCCTAAACTTAATTTTAGAGTTATTATTATTATTAAATTCGAAATTCTAATTATTGTATTATGAAGTCTCACTTAATCATCCAATAAATTAATTTCGGATTTAATATTAAATTTGAATTTCCTATTTATTTAATTAATTAAGTCACACTTAATTAATAACAAATAATTCGAATTACTTACATTTAATTTAAATCCGAATTTAAATTAAATAATCCTCCAATCATTCTTTGTGCGACCCTTTATGTTATTATTATGTTGGCAACAATTTTAAATCTAATTTAAAATCATAAACAATGAGCGGCATCTTGTAATACATCATTATTACCCAAGTAATAATAATTAAATCGGTGATCGAATAAACCTTTTGTGTATAATGTACAATGTACAATAATCCTTTTAACCATATATTATAGATTAAACTCGAGGCATGTTATGTGTCATCCTCTTCATAATTTAATCCAGGTTTTCTTGATCGATGAGTAGACTATAACATCAAATCAACATTTGAGCATGACCGTGCATTTCATAGTCTAACTCAAACAAGAGGCCAATAATATCACTCCTAAAATAGGATGGTTAAATTCTTTCTAGATCATTCATATTTCTCATATGATTCATAATATACCCAATATACACTTTTATCATCACCCGGTCAAAGGTAACTTTTAATGCAACCAAAGTATATTAATTCTCATATAGAAATATAATGATTTCAAGTCTAAGGACCAATACATCATTATCACTGTGAGAATTACTTATGATACAACAGACATGTAGAATCTCACATTGGGTCTTCCAGCACCATGTATATAATACATGTGCCTGTGTTTTGACTTTAGTATCACTATACCTATGATCAATGAGATGTGATCATCAGTCAACATTCACACTAGTCTTAATGTATTATTATTGTCCCTTAATAATAATACTCGACTAGGGATCTTCAGGAATATTGATACTATTCTCATAATCTCATTTCTAATTCACGTACTTAGAGATATAAAATTATATTTCATATTCCAAGGACATTTATTAATCTAACATCTTATCATAGAAAATAAAGATATAATAAATTACTAAAGAATAATCCATATAATCAGAATTAATAATCCAAATGTTTCATAATATAAACATAATAGTGTTGTCTCTAGGGCACAAACACTAACAATCTCTCACTTGCACTAGAGCCAATCACCCAGATATCTAATACCCATGGAACTAGTATGATCTTCGTGCTTTTGCTGCGACAAAGCCTTAGTCAGTGAGTCTACAACATTATCATCAGTATGCACTTTACATATATGTATATCTCCTCCATACACCAAGAATGAATCTTTAGTCCTTTTCAAGTACTTAAGAATATTCTTGACTGCTGTCCAGTGACCCTCGCCAGGATTAGACTGGTATCTGCTCGTCATGCTCAAGGCATACGAAATATCAGGTCAAGTACATATCATCGCATACATTATAGATCCAATTGCCGAAGCATATGGAACTTTGCTCATACGGCCCTTATCATCTAATGATTTAGGGCAATTGTCTTTTGAGATTAATATCCCATGAGACATTGGGACATATCCTCTTTTTGCCTCTTGCATTCCGAAATGATGCAATACTTTGTCAATGTATGTACTCTGACTTAGGCCGATTAATTTCCTTGATCTATCTCTATAAATCTTGATCCCTAATATATAGGTAGCATCACCTAAGTCCTTCATCGAGAAACTATTTCCCAACCAAGTCTTTAACAGCCTGTAGAGAAGGTATGGCATTCCCTATTAGTAATATGTCATCTACATATAGTACTAGGAATTCCACGTGGCTCCCACTAACCTTCTTATAAATACATGGTCCATCTTCATTTTGAATAAAGCCAAATTCTTTGACTGTTTCATCAAAATGATGATTTCATCTCCTTGAGGCTTGCTTCAATCCATAAATAGATCGAAGAAACTTACAGACCATCTTAGCAAACTTGGGATCGACAAAACCCTCAGGTTGTATCATGTAAACATCCTCTTCAAGGCTCCCATTTAAGAAAGCGGTTTTGACATCCATTTGCCAAATCTCATATTCATAGTAAGCAGCTATTGCTAGCAAAAATCCTGATGGACTTGACCATAGCAACTGGTGAAAAGGTCTCATCATAGTCTATACCATGAACTTGTTTGAAACCTTTTGCCACCAGTCGCGCTTTATAGGTCTGTACTTTACCATTCATGTCAGTTTTCTTCTTGAAAACCCACTTGCACCCTATAGGTTTTACCCCTTCAGGTGGATCAACTAAAGTCCATACTTTATTTTGATACATGGATTCCATTTCGGATTTCATGGCCTCTAGCCATCTCTCGGAGTCTGGACTGTTCATAACATCTTGGTAGGTAAGAGGCTCATCATTATCTATGAGCATTACATCATCATCTTGAGTCAAGAGAAATCCATAATATCTCTCTGGCTCATGACGAGCCCTAGTAGATCTACGAACAACCTGTGTTTCCGGAGTAGGAACATCTTGATGTACTTCCTGCCCATTTGCCAACTCTGGTTCAATATTATTTTATACAACTCGATCTTCATCGAGATCTATAGTCCTCCCACTAATTTTCTTTGAAAGTAAATCTCTTTCAATAAATACAGCGGTTCGAGCAACCAACACTTTGTTCTCGGTAGGATTATAGAAACTATACCCTTTAGTTTCTTCTGGATATCCCACAAAATAACATTTATCCGATTTTGGTCCCATCTTGTCAGACACCAAGCGTTTCACAAATGCTTCGCATCCCCATACTTTCATAAAAGACATGATGTGACGTTTCTCAGTCCATATCTCATATGGAGTCTTTTGAACCGATTTAGTTAGAACTCGATTTAGTGTATATGTAGCCGTTTTAAGAGCATAACCCCAAAAACTTATTGGAAGATCTGCTAGACTCATCATCGATCGCACCATATCCAACAAGGTATGATTTTTCCTCTCATAAACTCCATTCCATTGAGGCGTTCCAGGAGGACTAAGTTGTGATACGATACCACACTCCTTCAAGAAACCTTTAAACTCGAGGCTTAAGTATTCTCCTCCATGATTAGATCATAGAACTTTAATACTTTCCCCCGTTTGCTTTTCCACTTCAGCCTTGTATTCTTTGAACTTTTCAAAAGAATCGGATTTGTTCTTCAAAAGATACACATATCCATATCTACTGAAATCATCAGTAAAAGTAATGAAGTAGTAAAAGCCACCTCTTGCCATCGTATGCATTGGACCACATACATCACTATGTATAAGTCCTAATCGTCCGGTGGCCCTCTCACCTTGTCCGATAAAAGGAGCTTTAGCCATTTTGCCAATGAGACAAGATTTGCATTCTTCAAAATCAAACTTATCCAAGTAACCATCTTTATGTAATTTGGAAATGCGTTTCTCATTTATGTGACCTAAACGACAATGCCAAAGGTATGTTTGATTTGAGTCTTTCATCTTAATACGTTTATTATCATTATTTATGTTATAGACAGGAGTATCTATATCAAGAACATATAAACCATTAAACAAACGTGCAATCCCGTAGGTAACATTATTGAATGAAAAGGAACAACTATTGTTCAGAATCAAAAACGAAAAACCTTTCTTGTCCAAACAAGAAACCAAAATAATGTTTCTGCAAATCGCAGGCACGTAAAAATAGTTATCTAGTTCTAAAACAAGCCCAGTGGGCAACGATAAATGTTAAGTCCCTACAGCTAAATTTTCAAACTTTCCTCCATTGCCAACTCGTAGGTCGACTTCTCCCTTCGCCAATGTCCTACTTCCCTGCAGTTCCTGCACATTTATACAAATGTGAGAACCACATCCAGTATCTAATACCCAAGATGTAGAAGTAGACAAATTGACTTCAATAACATAAATACCTGAATCAGAAGCAGTAACAACAACCTTCTTCTTCTTCTTCAGATCCTCCAAATAAGCATGACAGTTCCTCTTCCAATGACCTGGTTTCTTGCAATAGTGACAATCACCAACCTTTGGAACACCACCTTTAGGCTTCAAAGCCTTGGTCGGATCAGGTTTCGGATTGGCATTCGATTTAGATCCTATCTTCCTCTTGCCTTTCCATTTACCTTTTTATTTGGCCTTCCCCTTATTCACCATCAACATGGGAGCAGGGGATGTTTTCTGAACGTTGGTCTCAGCAGTTTTTAACATAGCCAACAATTCGGTGGGGTTCTTATCTATCTTATTTATATTGTAATTTATCACAAATTGAGAATAACTGCTGTTTAAAGATTGCAAAATTAGGTCAATCTGGTTCTCCACAATAATCGGGGCACCCAACTTGGCAAGGTACTCAATATAACCAATCATCCTTTGAACATGCGGTCCAACCGGATCACGTTCTCCCTGCTTACATGCATGTAATGATTTGAAAGTATCAAACCTCTCCTGACGAGCCTGTTCTTTAAACATATGTTTAAGGTGCTTAATCATATCATAAGAATCCATATTCTCATGTTGTTTCTGAAGTTCAGCACTCATGGTCGCTAACATGAGACATTGAACATCCGTGTCATCATCGATATATTTCTGATAAACATTATGTTGAGCACAGGATGCTCCTTCAGTGAGAGGTGCAGGGCGAGGGATATCTATGACATAGAGCTTGCGCTCTTGTTTGAGGACAATCCTCAAGTTCCTCTGCCAGTCAAGGAAGTTTGTTCTTGTCAGTTTGTCCTTCTCAAGGACTGATCGCACATAGAAGTTGTTTGAATTGATTGCCATTTGATATCTACAATGTTTAAAATGCATAAGATAAATTAGTTTATAGATGATTATTAAATTATCTTCAAGTGATTATCATATATATTCAAAATATATATCTCCCACTATTTTATCAAATTAATAGCCCTAACTATTAATTCAGAAAGAGTATCTTCTATATACTTTCTAGTGAGCCAAGATCCAAAATTTCACAATATTTTAGTTCAGCTTTGGCTTTACTCCTAAAATATGATTCAATAAGGTAGACAACATTTGTCAATTATATCAACTATATAACTCTTGGATAGTTTAGTGGAACAACATTTATTCTTATTTATCCAATAAATCTCACCAAACTCTATGCCTCTAAGTTCACAATCCTATTGTGGTAACTTAGTTAAGTTAAAACCCAAAGGTCTAAAAGTATCATATACTTCAATACGCCGTCCCACGATAGATGGGAGTACTTCGCTCTGGCGAACCCACTCCTTATCGATCTAGGGGTTAACGCGTTGGACATATTAGAAGGCATCTAAATAACTTAATATAAATATTAGGGTTTTGTTAGTATTATAACGATCATGATCCCATCATAAAGAGATTCCCAATTTTTCCTTGAATAAAATACTTCAAATCAATACTCGTCAATGGTTTGATTTTCAGGTAGTGGATGAGTCACATCGGTCTCGCTTAAAACCCACAGCCTTACAAGTTCTATGAACCCGTTGTTGACAAAATCGCCTCATGTCGGAAATAAAGAAGATTCGTATTTCATTCCGTGTTTCATAAACACGAGAATCTCATAATCGTTTGTAAATTTTAAAATCTTGAGTCTTACAGATTTTATCTTGTTTAGGCATGGCATGGGTGACGTATCTAATACATGCATGCATGCATGTTTAATCTAATTAAAACATGCATCATTAACTATTCTATACATACATTCATACATCAATATGTAAAGTGCAATAAAGTAAATGTGTTTGGTTATGGCCCCATCCTATGTGATCTTTATCAAACTCATGATAAAGATCAAGGTCAATCTAATATGGTGATGGAAATAAATATAACTACTTATTACATAAGTCTTCTTCTTTGTTTAGACTTCTTGTATGCCTCGTATTCTTCTTTGTTTAGACTCCTTGTATGTCTCGTCTTCTTCTTTGAATCACCTCCATTAGATAGCCTTCTTGAGTCTTCAATTACATTACATGATTGAAAGAAAAACTAATCTAATGAACTTACAAGAATAACTCGAGTTACATTCGAGATTTATGATTACAAAGATTGACGACATGCAAGTCGTATTTAAAACCAAAAGCAAAACCAAAACCATTACACTAAGGTCGAAAGGCCATAACCATCCACCATGCTCATACAACACATAAAAGCATGTTAAAACACATAATCTGATCTTAACATATCATATTATCCATGATCTAATCATAAAAAAAAATATGACAAAAATCAGAAAAATCAGAATCAAATCAGAAAAACAAGAATTACTATTTACGGGCAGTAAATGACGTCAAACACCTTACAGACGAGTCGTTGATAGATTTATCTATCAGTTTTGTTCAGACACTCGTTTACCTATCGAATAGACTATTCGTTTGCGTAAATCGGACACCAGACCCAGATTTCAGCAAATCTGCAGCAGGCAATTCAGAATCCGTATCTAATATGATTCTCATAATTAGAACAAACATAAATAATGTATATATCAGTATATATACAGATTACATAATCATCTAATGATTATACAACTCACATGAATATCATATATTCAAAACCATACATATACAAGCATATTATATCAACATCAAATCATGGCGAATCACGTACATGCTCATTTATCGAAAACGGTTAAACACATAAATGAATTAAAAACTTTTCGCAAGTAGCTCTGATGCCATTGAAGGGTTTTTAGTACATAAACGCAACGAAAACGTAAATTTAAATCTTAAAAAAAACGAAACTCTCCACATGATCTATGCGAAAAATAATATTTAATTCGTAGTTCAGTATGTTTACCTTAAGAAACTTTACGTTAATGGAAAGATGGAGGTCTTGAATGATCACCACGTAGCCCGTCGCTGGAACGATCCACGCCTTGAAGGTATCCACACGAATGATCGTCCGGAGGATGGGTGTGTACTAGCACGTTCTTGAGGCCGCCTTCTTGCTCTCTCTATCTCTCTTCAAGCTGCTAGGGTTTATGTATTATCAAATAAAATATGTAACCCTAATTCTATTAGAAAAAGATATTATATAGGCAAGAGCTATTGGGCCTCCAACCCTAAACTTAATTTTAGAGTTATTATTATTATTAAATTCGAAATTCTAATTATTGTATTATTAAGTCTCACTTAATCATCCAATAACTTAATTTCAGATTTAATATTAAATTCGAATTTCCTATTTATTTAATTAATTAAGTCACACTTAATTAATAACAAATAATTCGAATTACTTATATTTAATTTAAATCCAAATTTAAATTAAATAATCCTCCAATCATTCTTTGTGCGACCCTTTATGTTATTATTACGTTGGCAACAATTTTAAATCTAATTTAAAATCATAAACAATGAGCGGCATCTAGTAATACATCATTGTTACCCAAGTAATAATAATTAAATCGGTGATCGATTAAACCTTTTGTGTATAATGTATAATGTACTATAATCCTTTTAACCATATATTATAGATTAAACTCGAGGCATGTTATGTGTCATCCTCTTCATAATTTAATCCAGGTTTCCTTGATCGATGAGTAGACTATAACATCAAATCAACATTTGAGCATGACCATGCATTTCATAGTCTAACTCAAACAAGAGGCCAATAATATCACTCCTAAATTAGGAGGGTTAAATCCTTTCTAGATCATTCATATTTCTCATATGATTCATAATATACCCAATATACACTTTTATCATCACCTGGTCAAAGGTAACTTTTAATGCAACCAAAGTATATTAATTCTCATATAGAAATATAATGATTTCAAGTCTAAGGACCAATACATCATTATCACTGTGATAATTACTTATGATACAACAGACATGTAGAATATCACATTGGGTCTGTTTTGACTTTAGTATCACTATACCTATGATCAATGAGATGTGATCATCAATCAACATTCACACTAGTCTTAATGCATTATTATTGTCCCTTAATAATAATACTCGACTAGGAATCTTTAGGAATATCGATACTATTCTGATAATCTCATTTTTAAGTCACTTACTTTGAGATATAAAATTACATATCATATTCCAAGGAAATTTATTAATCTAACATCTTATCGCAGAAAATAAAGATATAATAAATTATGTTAGGTCACACACACTGTAGAAGGGGGTTGAATACAGTGTTTATCACAATCAAATCGAATTAAAGAACACAAGTAACAGAAAACAAGTTTTATTAAACTCTGTTACAATATGGAACTGTCCTCTCTCAGTGATGAACAAATTATCACGAGAGCTGCTAGGGTTACAATAAATAATAACTTCGATTATGATAACACATATAGTGTAAATCCTATGTCTGTGTTTATATACTATACAGTTACAAGATAATCTCTAATTGATATAGAATATAATTCTGCTTCCTAAAATATATCAACTAGTTATCTTTTCTTCCAAGTATTCTATTTTTCATAGAATTCCTTCTTCATGCATATCTCTTCTTGCATTTTTCTTGAACTTCTTTCCTTTCAATCAGCCGCCTTCCTTATCTGAAAGTCTCCTTAAGTCCTGATATTATCTTCTGATAAATATCTCCTGATAACTTAAGTTCTGACAACTTAAGTTCTGACTTCAGTATAAATGCTGATTTTCAGTTAAGTACAGATTTGTCCTGTTAAGTAAGATCTGAAAACTAAACACAAATCATATTAGTCATGACATTATCAAATATATCTAACAATATCCCCCAACTTGTAAATTAACATAATATACAAGTTTAACAGATATTTGATGATGTCAAAAACATTAAGTACAAATGTATGAGAATTTGACTAGATAACTACAACTTATAGTCCTTGTAGATTTACCATTTTTAACTTCTGATAACAGCTTCAGTCTGTATACACATCAGAATTTAATCAATTGTAGATCTTTGACTTGGCTTCAATTACTGATCTCTTTGATATCAGGATTTGTTCTGAGATAGTTCTTTAACAAACATCTCTCAGCAAATTCAAGTTCATTAACCATCCTCCTTTTAGCATTCTTCAATTCAACTGTATCTTCACCAATTTGAAAGATAGCAGCCCTGAGATCATTTATTCTAGCTTTTCTTATGTCCTGATCTAGTCTGATCAAATATGCCTTGTCAGACTCAAGACTGAATTCCACAGCTTTATAACCTACAAAGGTAGTTATAATCTTAGCAGAGTTAGGCTTCATCTCGACAATATCACCCTTGTGATCTCTGTACTTGGGACAGTATGTGCTGTCAGACTTCACAGAATAAAGCTTCTTCTGTCTCTGAATTTAAGTCTTCAAATAATTTGCAGCACGATATGTTAATCTGTTCTTCACTTGAAGTAAGAATAGAACATGTTCTAGTTCCTCATAATACTTCAGTGGTATAGCATTCTGCCTAATATGGTATACCCTTCCATCTGTCATAAAATATAACAAGATGTGTTCTTTCAAGAAGGTATGGTAAACCATCTGTACAAATTCAAGCTGATTCAATCTTTCAGGAGTTGCTCCAACACCTGGTTCACTTAAAGAAGTTGGATCATTGGTTGTGTTCTGTATTCTTCTTTCATCAGCACTACCCAATCCAGATTTATCTCTTGCTTCTTTTCCTGTAACAACTCTTGCTTCAAAACCACTTGTTGCAGTCTTCAAAGATTGAGTCTGTTTAGCTTTGGTGAATCCTGGTAGGAGTAACTTTGAAGGTTTAACATGAGCAATGTCAGAGGTTTCCTTTTCCTTATCTTCTAATATCGAGCCAACTTGAGCTATGTCAGAGGTTGCTTGCTTCATTGTCATATCAGAACTTGCTATATCTTGACCCTGAACGACTTGAGCCATGTCATAGGTTGTTTGAGAAATCTTTCTTTGTATCAGAGTAAGACTAGCATCTTCATCAGATATTTCTTCATCCATAAATGGCACATAAACCTTTACAGGTTCATCAACTTTTTCCTTGCCCTTGGACCTTGGATCTATCTCCATTTGTGATTTGGCCTTGGTTACCTTAGGATTTGTCCTTTCTTTTATCACAATGCCTTTATCCTTAGGAAGTTTCTTTTCACCAACAGAAACTTTAGATTTGGAGTTGACTTTTTCTAACTTAAGTCTAACTTCTTCTTCCTTTAGACTCTCAAAGTCCATTACTGGATTTTCTTTCAGAAATAACTGTCTTGAAATCTCCTCATCAAGTTCCAAATATTCATCAGAACTTATCCTTTTACCAGTATCAGAACTTATTCTTCTCCCAGTATCAGACTTGTTCTTTGACTTGTAGTTCCAACTTTGCTTGATGAAAAACCTTTACCTTGACCATGACCTCCACCTATTCCAGAGTTTCCCTGGTCATCTTTTTCATCATCCTTTCCCTTCAGTGTCTTAACAGTTTTGCATTTGGACTTAATTACTTTCTCCCCCTTTTTGGCATCAGCAGGTAAAAGAAGAGAGAGAAGTAATTCCACTGAGGATTGGATCTCATTGAGTTGATTTTGATGAGAAGCTTGATTCTTCAAAATTTCATCAATCTGAGATTGTTGCTTCTCTTGGGTTTTCTCAATGTACTCAATTCTGTCAAAAGTAGGTTTGAAAAACCTTTTCTTGTCCAGCTTGGCAACCATATCTTGCTGATTTAAGGATTCTTGAATCTTGTCTACCTTGGCCTGAGTTACAGATTGTTGACTTTGAAGGTGTCTTGTACTGAGTGCAGTAACCCTGAGCTGTGTCTTAAAATCATCATTGACTAGCATCTCATCAGCCTTTTCCAAGTGCTCAGCAAGTATGTTTGAAGTAAGAACGAAATCAACTTTGTTCCATTCCTTAGTCCACTCCCTTCCTCTAGGAGTTTCACTCCAAGGTACTGGTGCTTCCCCTGTAACAAACTTCTTGACTAAGTCAGCTTTATGAACAGTTTGTTGAGGTGCATGTCCTGATAGACCAGCTGTATCAGCATCTATATTGACAACAGCTTCACCAGTAAGTTCAATATTAGCAGCATCAGAACTTATAGAATCAGCATCATCAGCATCCTCTGATAAAAGAACAGTATGAGAGGCTATTAAGACTTCAACATCATCCTCTAAGTGCTGATCTCCAACTAAGTTCTGATCAACAGCCAAAGCTTGATGCTCACCTAAATTCTGATTTTCATCATCCAGATTCAGAATTGGTGTAGAAGGAATATCTTCATTAAAATCAGCATCTAGAATTGGTGTTGTTGGTGGAGTGATTTGAGTTGGTGGAGCTTCTAGATACAAAACCTGAGGTACTTCCAAGTTATGAATGTCAATTTCATCACTTGACCCCTGGTTATCAGCATGTACTGGAGATACTGGAGGTGTGAGAATATGAGTTGTTTCTGGTTTATGAAGTGGAGAGTGATGAGTTGCATGAAGGTCTGGATCAGCACTTGGAGAATTGTGAGCTTCAACAGGGTCTTGTGAGATCAGAGATTCCTGACCCCCTTCCTTAGCTGCTGCTTCCATTCCTTTACCAGAATCTGCAGGCCTTTTTGCTAATGTTTTAAATTTTTTAGCTTTTGGGAGACTGTAGGAGCTGCATCATCAAAATTAATTGTTTTAGGCCTTTTGAGGGACTTAATGAGTCTCTGTATCTTTCTGAGAAGAGACTTTCTCAGCTGCAGAAACAACAGGTTCTGTAGGTTAAACCTGTGCCTCATCATCTGATTCATCTCTCAAGATGATCCTCCTTCTTTTCTGCTGTGAAACTTTCTTAGATCTTGATGCTATGGCTCTCGCAGAAGAAGGCTGCATTGGATATGCTGAAGGTTAAGATGACTGTGATGGTTTGAAATATGTCCTGATGGAGGGTTGAGTAGGTTGAGGTTGAGAAGTTTGAGGTGTTTGTGTAGATGTGGTATGTTCTGATGGGTGTTGTGGTGGCTGGGATGTGTTGGTGGGTTGAACATCAGGGTAAACAGATATGTAGGTTTGATGATCAACATTTACCAGTATCTGTTTCACTAAACTAGGTATCTGTAATGGTCTAACAACTTGTTTCTTTATGTCAGCATTTAGCAAGTCATTAAAAGCCCTCTTTGCAAGCTTAAAGGGTGGAATTAAATCAGTGGTAGGTTGGGGCTCATCAGCACAACAAAAAGAATATATAAGCTGACAGAATCTAGCAAAGTATACGACATTCCTATCCTCTGTCATCCTATCCCCTATGAAACCTAACACAACACTTGCAAAATCAAAGTGAGTTTGATGAATAAGAGCATACCCGATTTGTTGACTCATGATTGGAATGGCATCAAAGTTGGAGCACTTATTGGAGAATGCCTTAGTGATACAATCGAAGAAAAAGCTCCATTCCTTCCTGATATTTGCTCTTTTCAATTATCCAAGCTTTCCCAAACTGCTCTCATAGCCCAAACTGGCCATGAGCTGCTGAAGAACAGGGTCCTCCACTGTTGAGAATATACAGCCTTCTGGTAAGTGAAGAGCTTTTCGAACGGCTCCAGGAGTGACCACATGTTCAACATCATTGACTTCAAATACGTTGCTTGGAGTACCAGTAGAACCACCATCATCAAAAATCCCAGTTCGCCAAAACATCAGTACTTGTTGGCTTGAAATGGCTTAAGGTTGGGTCAAAGCATACCCAATCTCACTATTTGCTAAGAAATCTTGCACAAAGTGCAAATCTGATGGAGCTTCGGCCTTGTTCAAGATTGCAGCATAGTTGTTTGGTACAAACTTGGCTCCATCAACAATTAAATCCTTGGGTGCCATGAGAAATAAGTGAGAAATACAATTGCCTGTAAGGTGTTTGATAAAATGTCTGTAAAGAAACCGTCAAAAATTGTGAGAGAGAATAAGAAAAGAGAAAGAGTAGAATAAGAATGAAAATAAAAGATTTAAAAGTCTTTTATCTCTTTTACTTAGACACCCCACGTGACAGCAGTTAATAAGTAGTGGGACATACCTTTACACCTGTCAGACATGCAGTAGTTAAGGCAAAAGTTAATGGGCACGGTAAATAAGCAATTATCACTTATCACATGCAGTTTTTCAAGGAGAAAAACCATCCCACTAGCCAAGTAATCCCATTAAATAAATGAATATTACTGCTTTATCTCTTACAAACCAATATTCTGAAAAATATGACCGTTGAGGTAATGACCAAAAATAAACCAAGTAAAGATATACTGCCACGTCAGCATCAGAACTTGATTATTATCAGAATTTAAAAGGTCATCAGAACTTGATTATTATCAGAATTTAAAAGGTCATCAGAATATGAAACAACTCAGAGACAAAATCTTGCAATAAAGTAAAATTTCATTAATATATCAAATAAATACATTTCATGAAACTTAAAATTACATGCATAAAATTACAGCCCTAGTCTAAAATCTTTAACATCAACAGCCTTAGTCCTAGTTTAACAGACTGACAAAGCTGACAGTGAAGAGAAACAAGAGGATTGCAATTAATTCTTCTTCTTCCTATCTTCAATAAAAAGAATAGCAAGACGAATGATTCTCTCCTGCTGACGAAGAGAACGGAGATGAAGATTTCTTTGGATAGGCAACAAGTCATTTTTAATGATTTCTGGAAATTGAATCCAGAGATTAGAAGGAATGTTGTTTATAGGATAACGAGTTGGAACTCCATTGTTCCAGATAGTCACCTTGTCTGAGCCATAGTAGTAAAACCAACCAAACTAAATCATTGTTTGAGAGAAGAATTATTGTTTCAGTAAAAGAATTGATTTTTACTGAAGGATTATTGGTCAGTTATATAGACAAGGGAGACCAAGGGATGCATGGAATATGAAACGAAAAGAAGTCAAGCCTCGTCTCCCTAGACCGATGAGTAATAATGACAGCCATTGGAAGCTTAAAACAGGAGTTAATGAGCACACGAAACAAGTAAAAAATACTATGCATTTACGAGTACCACTAACCCAAATTATGTTGACTATTTATATCTCACCCAAACATATTCTGATTTTAAATATGACTGTTTCAAATTTAACCACAAATAAGTCAAGTAAAGAATCAGGATTTAATATCAGAACTTAGACTTATATCAGAACTTAACAGTCATCAGAACATGGCTCCTTAACTCGAAAAGTGAATGTCTATTTTTGTAATTCTTCACATAAATACTGATTTCATTTCTTCATAACTTAATCATCAGAATTTCCATCATAACTTGTCCTCAGAATTTATGCAACTGGCACTTAACCTGTTCATCTAAAATAACATTTATCACCACAGTAATTTTCATCATTCATATGGAGTGTATGTGTGTGAAGTAAGCTAAATATCAGATAAAGATTAAAGTCTGATTCACTTCAGTTGATCTTAGAAATAAGGCATAACTAAGAACTTTGCTCAAAATCTGTCATTATTCTGAAGTCTACTATAAAATGAGTTCATGCATGAGTCCACCTCAACTATTTTGTGCTCATTTTATGCATCTTTTGAAATTCCATCAGTGGCTTCTTAGTGTAAGTGAGTCACGACTGCTTATCAGAATTTATGCTATTATCAGAGTATTTCTCCAGTAATCATAGAGTGTGAAAAGTCACCAAGAAAATATTTATTTTGCTTTTCTAATGCATATAACTTAATACCAGCAATGCACTTGGGTCTTCCCTTCCATATTTTTACTCTAGATCTCAAAGGAGTACCTGATTTTTATTTATTTTCTTTTATTTTCTTTTCTTTTTCTTTGATAAGTGAGGCTTATCAGCACTTAGTACATCCACCAGATTTACTAACATCAGAACTTAACAGATAAGAAGCACTATTATAGTTTTTGACTTAGTAATAAGATACACAAAGTAAACTTAACTAAGCTCAATATCAGATTTGCTTGTGTTAAAAGGTTTCCACATAAACAATTACTTCAAACATGAGATTTTTAGTATATTAAAGACTATTAGTGCATCATCTAGCACAATTATCCTCATTAGATTTAATAGTCACAGAGACATGCATATCACTATCAGAGTTTAGAGATTAATATCAGACAACAATCAGCACTTAAGCAAATTTCAATATAAGCACAGAATACACAAAGATAGTAATATCTGTAAATACTAATCATAAAATCTGATGTATCAGAACATAACTAAGCAGATTTAGAGAAAGAACCTGAAACCATTCCAAGTTCATTTACCAATCTTGTAAAAGTAGCTTCACACAGTGGTTTTGTGAAGATATCTGCTAGTTGTTGGTCTGTTGGAACAAAATGCAATTCCACTGTACCTTCATCCACATGTTCCCTTATGAAGTGGTACCTAATGCTGATGTGCATTGTCATTGAGTGTTGAACTGGATTGCCTGTCATAGCAATAGCAATTTGATTATCACAGTAAATAGGAATTTTTGAAAATTCTAACCCATAATCCAGTAACTGATTCTTCATCCAAAGAATCTATGCACAACAGCTTCCTGTAGCAATGTATTATGCTTCTGCAGTTAATGTGGAAATTGACTTCTGTTTCTTGCTAAACCAAGAAACTAATCTGCCTCCAAGAAATTGGCAGCTTCCACTTGTGCTTTTTCTGTCAATTTTGCATCCTGCAAAATCTGCATCTGAGTAACCTATTAGCTTAAAGTCTAATTCTCTAGGATACTACAATCCCAGATCAGCTGTACCCTTAAGGTACTTGAAAATTCTTTTCACAGCTGTTAAGTAAGGTTCTCTTGGATCTGCTTGAAATCTTGCACAAAGACAGGTAGCATACATGATATCAGGTCTACTTGCAGTTAGATAGAGTAATGAGCCAATCATACCTCTATAATCAGTAATATCTACTGATGTACCAGTATCCTTATCCAATTTTGTTGCAGTGGCCATAGGAGTGGATGCACTTGAACAATCTTGCATTCCAAATTTCTTCGATAAGTTTCTGGTGTACTTAGATTGACAGATAAAAGTTCCTTCTTCATTTTGCTTAACTTGAAGGCCCAGAAAATAGCTGAGTTCTCCCATCATACTCATTTGATATCTCGATTGCATCAGCTTGGCAAACTTTTTACAAAGTCTATCATTTGTAGAACCAAAAATGATATCATCAACATAGATCTGCACCAAAAGTAAGTCCTTTCCATGGTTAAGATAAAACAATGTTTTGTCTATAGTCCCTCTGTTAAATCCACTTTCCAGAAGAAACTGAGCTAGTGTCTCATACCATGCTCTTGGAGCTTGCTTAAGGCCATAAAGTACTTTGTCAAGTCTGTAGACATGATTAGGAAATTTTGAATCTATAAAACCTGGAGGTTGTTCAACATATACTTCCTCTTCCAACTCTCCATTGAGAAAAGCACTTTTCACATCCATTTGAAAGACTGTAAACTTTTTTTGAGCAGCATAAGCCAAAAATATCCTTATGGCTTCCAATCTAGCAACTGGTGCAAATGTTTCATCATAATCAATTCCCTCATGTTAAGAATATCCTTTTGGAACCAGCCTTGCTTTATTCCTTATAATTATGCCATCACTATCAGTTTTGTTTCTGAACACCCACTTTGTACCAACAACAGATCTGTTCTTTGGTCTTGGCACTAGGGTCCAGACTTTGTTTCTTTCAAATTCATTTAACTCTTCCTGCATTGCTTGCACCCAATCAGCATCTTGAAAAACTTCTTCCACTTTCTTTGGTTCAGTATGAGAGAGAAAAGAGTGATAAAGACATTCATTTGATGTAGTTATTCTAGTTCTGATATTTGCATCAGGATTTCCAATAATTAAGTCAGGTGTATGTGCTTTAGTCCACTTCCTTGCAGATGAAAGATTTTCTCTAGAACTGGATGCTTCCCCATGATCCATGTTGTCTTCATCAATATTTTCTGATTCTCCCCCTGAAATTATGCTCTCTGAGTTGAATCCTTCAGAATTTGAGTTTCCAGAAATATCAGCACTTGAGTTTCCAGAATTATCAGAACTTGGCCCATCAGAACTTGATGAATCAGAACTTGAAGAGCCTGTTGTAGGTTCTGATGCTTCTTGAAATGTGGTTGTATCTTCAGTATGTTCCCCCTGCACAGGTGTATCTTCCTTTGGCGTAGTCACTTCAGTTTCAATAACATCAGAGTTTAATTCATCAGAGTTTGCAGTATCAGGATTTAGACTGTCAGGATTTACAGTATCAGAATTTAAAACTTCATTCTCAAATCTCAGCTGATCATGATCATTGAAATCTTCAAGTCCTGTAATCTTTTTATCATCAAAAGAGACATTGATAGATTCCATGACAACCCTTGTTCTTAAATTGTAGACTCTGAATGCTTTTGTGGAAAGTGGATATCCAACAAAAATTCCTTCATCAGCTTTTAGATCAAATTTGGATAGCTGTTCAGGATGAGTCTTAAGAACAAAACACTTGCATCCAAATACATGAAAATACTTCAGATTTGGCTTCTTTTTCTTCACCATCTCATATGGTGTTTTTCCATACTTGTTAATGACTGTTGCATTCTGAGTAAAACAAGCAGTCTGCACAGCTTCAACCCAAAAGTATGTTGTAAACTTTGCTTAATCAAGCATAGTTCGTGCAGCTTCAATAAGAGTTCTACTCTTTCTTTCAACAACTCAATTTTGTTGTGGAGTTCCAAGAGCAGAAAATTCCTGCTTTATTCCTTGGTCTTTGCAGAACTCTTCCCTGATCAAATTCTTGAACTCAGTGCCATTATCACTTCTTATGATCTTCACAGAATCTTTGACCAATTTATCCAGTTACTTGACATGATCAATCAAAATAGATGCAGTTTCACTTTTTGTGTGCAAGAAATACACCCATGTGTATCTGGTGAACTCATCCACTATGACCATAGCATATTTCTTCTTTGCAATAGACATGACATTCACTGGACCAAATAGATCAACATGTAGTAGGTGATAAGGCTCAAGAATTGATGATTCAGTCTTGCTTTTGAAAGAAGATTTTCTTATATCTAACAAGGATTTGTGGCCTATATCTAACAAGAATTGATGAAAACAAGGATTTTGTGGCCTATATCTAACAAACTGACTCTTAACTCCTGACTTTGAAGGTAGGGAATTTATGTTCTTATTTTTCCTGCAAAAAGAAGCCAGATGGTTAGAATTTCCACAGTTATGATATGTTTTTCTAGGAGCATTAGGAACAGGCTTATAATTATTACTTTTATTCACACCTTCTTTTCCATTCCTATTTTTCCTAGGTGGATTTACCTTGTTTACATTCTTAACATCTTTCAGCTTATGCTTAAGCTGCTTCTTTGTCATTAAGCCTATGTTAACTTCAGTTGGCTTATCCTGTTTTGGTTTGTCAGAAGTTAATTTCTCTTTAACTTCTGATTTATCAATATCAGACTTTACAGCTACAAACTTAACAGGATTTACCTTAGGCTTTTGTTTAACAACTACAACCTTAATTTCTACAGTTCCCTTGTCATTCTTATCATCTCCATAACCTAAGCCTTCTTTCCAGTTTCCATACTTAACAAATTCTGAGTTGTTCTGCCAGAGTTAGTCCAAGTCCTGATAATCTCTTTTTCCTTTTCTAACTCAGTTTTTAGAGATTCATTTATTTTAAGTATTTTATCCCTAACATAAAAGGCATCATCTCTATCTTCCTGAGTTTGATGGAACATGACTAACTCTTTTTCTAAATAATCATTCCTCTTCTTATAAGCAAGATTTTCAGAATTTAATCTTTCACATGTTAAAGTTTGATCTCTATAACTAATGAACATGGTTTTAAGATATCTTCTCAACTCATTAATATCATCAGTATGAAAGGCATAAGTAGTTTGAGGTACCTTTAACTCAGCAACATCAGAACTGCTATCAGTATTTGCCATCAAGGCATAGTTCACCTCACTTTCAGAATCTGAAGTGTCTGTCCAGCTTTTCTTCTTTGTGACAAGAGCCTTGCCTTTGTCACTCCTTATTTTCTTGAAATCAGGAGATATGTGGCCTTTCTCACCACAGTTGTAGCATTTGACATTTGTGTAATCTCCTATGTCAGACTTTCCTCCTTTGCCTTCAGATTTTCTGTAACTCTTCTTATCAGAACTTGCACCTTTCCTGGAAAACTTCTTTCCTTTTCTGAATTTCCTGTATGCAATCCTTGTGATTCCTTTCACCATAAGAGCACACAGCTTCATCATCTCTTCATCAGGATCCATCTCAGGTAAGCTTTCAGTTTCAGAGTCATCATCAGTATCAGAACTTAATGATTCAGTATCAGACTTTGTGATGAGAGCTTTTCCCTTGCCTTTCCTTGAGGCAGCTGCTTTGGGGGATTCCTCCTCAGCCTTAAGAGCAATTTTCCTTGACTTTCTTCCTTTTCTCTTGTTTCTTTGTTCCATCTCAAGTTCATGAGTCTTGAGCATCCCATAAATTTCATCAAGAGTTATTTCTTCAAGATCATAGTTGTCTCTTATAGTGGTGGCCTTCAAATCCCAAATTTCAGGAAGTGCTAACAGGAATTTAAGATTTGAATCCTCAAGATCATATTCCTTGTCAACTAGTGACAAATCATTCAAGAGTTTGACAAATCTGTCATATAAACCAGTTAATGACTCATCAGGCTTTGAGTCAAAGTACTCATACTCTTGAGTGAGTATAGTCTTCCTGTTCTTCTTAATTGATTCAGTTCCCTGGCATCTTGTCTCCAAAGCATCCCATATCTCCTTTGCAGTCTTGCAGTTGATTACCCTGTTTGACATTACATTATCAATAGCACTATGCAGCAAGTGTCGTACCTTAGCATCCTTAGCAATTGATGAGATATCTTCAGCAGTATAATCATTCTTCTCCTTTGGTACAGACTTTACTGGTTCACCTGCAACTACAACAGAGAGTTTGGTTGGCTTGTGTGGTCCTTCATTGATTCTGTCAAGGTATTCTGGATCAGTAGCTTCCAGAAACATAGACATCCTTACCTTTCATATGTAATATTCAGATGGTTTCAGTATGGGAACTCTAATAGTTTCATATCGACTATGGATTTGAGTCTTTGGAGGTTCTTCAGTTTTGGTGGGCTTAGTTGGAGTTTGTTCTTCTTCAGACATGATTGTTTTCGGATCTTAAACTGTTTGTGTATTAACAGATCTGCTCTGATACCACTTGTTAGGTCACACACACACACTGTAGAAGGGGGGTTGAATACAGTGTTTATCACAATCAAATCGAATTAAAGAACACAAGTAACATAAAATAAGCTTTATTAAACTCTATTACAATATGGAACTGTCCTCTCTCAGTGATGAACAAATTATCACGAGAGCTGCTAGGGTTACAATAAATAATAACTTCGATTATGATAACACATATAGTGTAAACCCCATGTCTGTGTTTATATACTACACAGTTACAAGATAATCTCTAATTGATATGGAATATAATGCTGCTTCCTAAAATATATCAACTAGTTATCTTTTCTTCCAAGTATTCTATTCTTCATATAATTCCTTCTTCATGCATATCTCTTCTTGTGTTTGTCTTGAACTTCTTTCCTTTCAATCAGCCGCCTTCCTTATCTGAAAGTCTCCTTAAGTCCTGATATTATCTTCTGATAAATATCTCCTGATAACTTAAGTTCTGACAACTTAAGTTCTGACTTCAGTATAAATGCTGATTTCCAGTTAAGTACTGATTTTTCTTGTTAAGTAAAATCTGAAAACTGAACACAAATCATATTAGTCATGACATTATCAAATATATTTAACAAATTACTAAAGAATAATCCATATAATCATAATTAATAATCCAAATGTTTCATAATATAAACGTAATAGTGTTGTCTCTAGGGCACAAACACTAACAAAAACATCATAAAAATGGAGAATTGGAAGCATATTTTCTCATTTTTCAACGTGTTCTTAGAAATGGAGAATTGAGAAAATTGTAGAAAATTTGAAAAAAGAAAACTGGAAAAATTTTCTGTAAGTAAACAACCGTAAATATGACCAAACACGATGAAAATTTGCCGAACAAGTTGCTTTTCAAATTTTCAGCAAGTCGCAAGTTAATTACTTTAAATGCTTAATTAATGAAATATCGGGTTAATGTGTCCTATGAAGTAGGGCTGTCAATGAAGCGGATATCCTATCCGATCCGAGAGCCAATGGAGTGGATATGGTTCACTTAAAATAAATTCCGATCTGATATACATAGGATATGAATTTAATAAGATTTGACCCGTAAATAATCCGATCCGAATATATATATATACATATATATATATGTGTGTGTGTGTGTATAAAAATAAAAAAATATGCAATACATGTGATAATTGGTATTTTATACCACTTAAAATATCTTATAATAGCTTGAATTGATGTCTTGAAATCAAGTATTTTGTGTATTTGATGTGTTTTACTAGTGTTTCTGCATTTCAGGGTATTATTCGCATTTGTGGAGAGATTTCATCAAGAATAAGCCTTAGTATGTGCTTGGCATTGTAAGTGGGAAGTTAGGAGCAGAACGCAACAGAGAATGGGAGCAAAATAATTAATTTTCCAGAAAGGTGTTGGGCGCCCGCTCAGCCTGGCTGGGCGGCCGCTCAGGAAGCTGGGCGCCCGCTCAGGATTGCTGAGCGGCCGCTCAGGGGCGCGAATTAAAAATCTAATTTTTAGAGTTCTTGTTCTGCTGGACTTCTGACTTCTTAGATGGCTGGGTTTTGTGGGGCTTCTATATAAGTAGTTTTCAGAGACGTTTGACGTGTGTTGAATCATGGTATTAATCGAGGAGCAAGGAGATAAGGAAGAAGACCATTTTAGCACATCGCAACGAAGAGGAAACATAGTTTCTTATGATTCTTTATTTCGTTGTAACAGTGGATGCTAGCTTTCTTTGCTTTGAACCTATTTACTCTTGTGACGTACTCTGGTTTAATATAAGTAGTTTTATTAATTATTCTCGTGTGTTATTATCATGTTTTCATATGAACCCATGGTGACGATGAGTTCAATCATGGGCTAATCGTGATCATGGGGTCGTAACGGATTTGATATGAAATTCTTTAGTTAGTTGTTTAATACCTTAGTGTGTGATGATTGTATGATATCTAGTATTGGTTGTGCTTAATCGTCTTATGTGCGTAGCGAACATATAAGATAGGTTGTTAATCTCTTGTGAAGCGATGGTGGATCTTGAGATTTAGAACTTGCCATGCTAGCACAAGTTCATGTATGTATATGCATGATTAGTGGGTAACTCTAACCGTTTTACTTGCCCTGTGTAATCATAAGGAATAACTTGTGCTTAAATCGTTATGTTGTCAAATTCTGTAGACATATAGGGTCTCAACATAATTGATGACTATTCAACCTCTATCTTAATTGTGGATGCTTGGTAGAATGGTATTAGTACAATGAAAGTTGGCTTTTATCAGTTTAGTGTTGTTCGATTAATATCATCACCGTTACATGCTAAGGGTAATAACAATGACTATTGAAGGAAGTAGTAATGAAGTTATGATCTCATGTGTGTTTAATATTGTTAATTCAAGTGTCTGTTAAGTGTTTAATTCCCGTAATTAATTCTAGTTAATAATTAATTAATCAAATCTAAGTGTTATTGTCTTAACATTGAGAAGTAATCATACATTGGTGAGTAAGTGTTAATTGAGCATAATTAGTCCGAATCTCCGTGGGAAAGAACTAGAAAGTATTCTATATTACTTGCGAATGCGTATACTTGTGTGTATTATTAAGCGCGTGTTTTCGGCCCTAACAAGTTTTTGGCGCCGCTGCCGGGGACTCGGCGTATTTGTTTAGTTTATGTGCTTACCATCAGTGCTCATTAGTACTCATTGATTAAGACGTGTTACTTATCGTTTCCGATTGTGTTTCAGGCACTTTAGCGAGCGTTTAGGCAAACACGTTCTCGTACTCGCAAGAGGACTTTAGATATGGCTGAGGAGACAGACTCAGTTCTTGATATTCCGGAAAAGATAGATTTTGAAGATTCAGATAAAGAGAGTGAGCAGAAAGAACCAGTAATCATGGGTGCTCGTATAGTTCCGGCAGATCCAACTCTTATGGACTTTTCTCACCCTAAAATTGATGACATTCAGTCAAGCATCCTTCATCCGGCTATTCAGGCTAACACTTTTGAAATCAAGCCGGGCACTATTCAGATGGTGCAGAATTCTGTTTCTTTCAAAGGTGCTGCAACTGAAGACCCCAACATGCACATCAGGAATTTTTTCAAAATTTGTAGTACTTTCAAATATAATGGTGTGACTGATGAGGCTATCAAGATGAGGCTTTTCCCATTCTCTCTGAGGGATAAAGCTAAGGACTGGTTACATTCTGAACCAGCTGGGTCCATCACTACTTGGCAAGATGTTGCGCAAAAGTTTCTGGTAAAGTTCTATCCAATGGCGAAGACTGCAGCTATGAGGAGTGCTCTTACTCAGTTTACGCAGCAACCAACAGAATCTACGTGTGAAGCTTGGGAGCACTACAAGAAGATGTTGAGAAAGTGTCAACATCATGGTATGCCTGACTGGATGGTGATCACTGGTTTCTATAATGGTTTGGGGGCTCAATCTCGGCCCATGCTCGATGCAGCAGCTGGAGGCGCTTTGTGGGCCAAAAGCTATATAGAGGCTTATAATCTTATTGAAACTATGGCTGCAAATGAGCATCAAAACCCAACTCAAAGAATGATGCCTGAGAAGGTAGCAGGTATTCTGGAAGTTGATGCAGCTACAGCTATTGCAGCGCAGCTCCAAGCGCTGACTATGAAGGTCGATTCTTTTGCCCCCTATGGAGTCAATCAGATAGCTATGGTGTATGAGCTTTGTGCAGGTTCTCATGCTATGGATCAGTGTTCTCTTGTTAATGAATCTGTTCCGTATGTGAACAATTATCAGTGACTGCAGCAGCCTGTGCCAGCTACTTATCATCCTAACAACAAAAATCATCCCAATTTCAGTTGGAGCAATACTCAGAATGCTATTTAGCAACCATATCAGCAAGGTGTAGGTACACAGTTTAATCCACCTGGATTCCAGCAACCACATCAGTATGCTCAAAGGCAACCATATCTTCAACAAGGAGGTGCTGCTCCACCTTCTAGTGCTGATTTCATGGAACTCAAGCTATTGTGCAAAAGTCAGGCTGTTTCTATCAAGACGTTGGAAAATCAAATTGGTCAAATAGCCAATGCAGTGCTCAATCGTCAACCTGGCACACTTCCCAGTGATACTGAAGTGCCAGGCAGGAAGGAAGCTAAGGAGTAAGTCAACGCTATTACCTTAAGGTCTGGAAAAGTTGCTGATGCTGAAAAAGCAAAAGACGGAGAAGCTAAAGTTGGTGATGAAGAAGAGAAGAAAAAGGAGAAAGCGGCGGAACCAAGGAAGACTACTGTTGAACACACTCTTCCTGAGGGTAATACAGGGGAGAAATAACTCTATCCTCCACCATCTTTCCCTAAGAGATTGCAACAACAAAAACTGCATAAGCAGTTCGGTAAGTTTCTGGAGGTGTTCAAGAAACTTCACATCAACATACCTTTTGCTGAGGCTCTGGAGCAAATGCCTAGTTATGCGAAATTTATGAAGAGTATTCTTTCAAGGAAGGTGAAACTGGATGACCTTGAGACCGTTGCTCTAACGGAAGAGTGCAGTGCTGTGCTGTAACAGAAATTACCTCCAAAGCTTAAGGATCCAGGTAGCTTCACCATTCCTTGCACCATTGGCAAGTTGTCTTTTGATAAATGCCTATGCGATTTGGGAGCAAGCATCAATCTGATGCCGTTGTCTATTTTCAAAAAGTTGAATTTGCCTGATCCAAAGCCCACCTACATGTCTCTACAATTGGAGGACGTGTTAGAAGATCCTCATAATCTTGGGAAGACCTTTCATGGCTACAGGCCGTACCTCGATAGATTTGCAGAAAGGTGAACTTACTATGAGGGTGCAGGATCAGGATGTGACATTCAATGTATTTAAAGCGATAAAATTCCCTACAGAAGACGAGGAGTGCTTAAAGGTGGATTTGATTGATTATGCGGTAACTTTTGAACTTGATCATATGCTAATGTCTGACGCATTAGAGAAAGCCTTAGTGGGGGAGTTTGACAGTGATGATGAGGATGGCAATGAGCAACTACAATATCTAAATGCTTCTCCTTGGAGGTGAAAGCTAGACATGCCATTTGAATCTCTTGGTACGTTTGACCTCAAAAATGTTGAAGGAAAGCTCAAACCATCTATTGAGGAAACACCTACTTTGGAGCTTAAACCATTGCCTGAATACTTGAGGTATGCCTTTTTAGGTGATGCATCTACTTTACCTGTTATTATTGCATCTGACCTTTCAGGTAGTGAGGAGGACAAGCTCTTGAGGATTTTGAGAGAATTCAAATCGGCTATTGGATGGACTATAGCAGATATCAAAGGGATCAACCCTTCATACTGCATGCATAAAATTCTTCTAGAAGAAGGTAGTAAGCCAACTGTTGAGCAACAACGATGACTTAATCCTATCATGAAAGAAGTGGTGAAGAAAGAAATTCTGAAGTGGCTGGATGCATGAATCATATATCCTATTCCGGACAGTTCTTGGGTGAGCCCCGTTCAATGTGTACCTAAGAAAGGAAGTATTACTGTGGTAGCAAATGAGAAGAACGAGCTCATCCCCACTCGAACAGTCACAGGATGGAGGGTATGCATGGATTACAAAAAGTTGAACAAGGCCACAAGAAAGGATCACTTCCCTCTTCCATTTATTGATCAGATACTGGATAGGTTGGCCGGTCATGAGTATTATTGTCTTCTTGATGGCTATTCGGGGTATAATCAGATTTGCATTGCACCAGAGGATCAAGAAAAGACTACCTTCACTTGTCCATTTGGCACGTTCGCTTTTCGCAGAGTTTCGTTTGGCTTATGTGGCGCACCTGCCACTTTTCAGAGATGTATGATGGCTATATTCTCTGATATGATTGGAAATAATGTCGAAGTGTTCATGGACGACTTCTCCGTCTTTGGATATTCGTATGATGAATATTTGAATAATCTTCGTGCGGTGCTCAAAAGGTGTGTGGAAACTAATTTGGTGCTCAATTGGAAAAAATGTCACTTTATGGTGCGTGAAGGCATTATTCTTGGGCAAAAGGTCTCTACCAAGGGTCTTGAGGTGGATAAAGCCAAGGTGAGAGTCATTGAAAATCTTCCACCACCTATTTCTGTGAAAGGAATCCGTAGTTTTCTTGGTCATGCGGGTTTTTATCGGTGTTTCATTAAGGATTTCTCGAAGATATCTAAGCCATTGTGCAACTTGCTCGAGAAGGATGTGCCTTTCAAATTTGATGATGAATGCTTGGCAGCATTTGAGACTCTCAAGAAGAGTTTGATAATTGTACCAATTATTACGGCACCTGATTGGACAGAGCCTTTTGAGATGATGTGTGATGCGTGTGATTATGCGGTGGGAGCAGTTCTTGGGCAGTGCAAGAATAATCGTTTTCATGTGGTCTACTATGCTAGTAAGACTCTAAATGGAGCTCAAATGAACTACACCAATACTGAGAAGGAGCTTTTGGCTATAGTCTTTGGTTTCGAAAAATTTCGATCTTATCTGCTTGGGACAAAGGTGACCGTATTCACTGATCATGCGGCCATTCACTATTTGGTTTCCAAGAAGGATTCGAAGCCTAGACTTATTCGTTGGGTGCTCTTGCTACAGGAATTTGAGTTAGAGATCAAGGATCGAAAAGGTACTGAGAATCAAGTAGCTGACCATCTCTCTAGATTGGAGAATCCCGATTCTACTTTACATGATAAGACATTGATCAACGAATTTTTTCCGGATGAGCAGTTGTTCGCAGTTCAGGAGGAAGAGCCATGGTTCACAGATATTGTGAACTATCTTGTCAGCAATATAATGCCTCATAATATGAATACAGCTCAAAAGAAGAAGTTTCTGCATGAGGTGAAGTGGTACATGTGGGATGAACCGTATTTGTTTAGACAAGGAGCTGACCAGATCATCAGGAGATGTATCCCATTCTGTGAGACGAAGGGTATATTACGAGACTGCCACTCCACAGTTTATGGTGGACATTATGGTGGTGAAAAGACAACAGCTCGTATTCTACAAATAGGGTTTTTCTGGCCTACTTTGTTTAAGGATGCACATCAGTTCGTTTTAACGTGTGATCGTTGCCAAAGAGTGGGGAATCTTACGAGGAAGGACGAGATGCCGTTAAATGTGATGCTTGAAGTCGAGGTCTTTGATGTTTAGGGAATCGATTTCATGGGACCATTTATCTCGTCCTGTAATAATCAGTACATCTTGCTGGCAGTCGATTATGTCTCAAAATGGGTAGAAGTCAAGGCTCTACCGACGAATGATGCAAAGGTAGTGTTGAATTTTCTTCATAAGCAGATTTTCACAAGGTTTGGAATGCCACGAGTAATCATAAGTGATGAGGGGTCGCATTTCTGCAACCGTAAGTTCACTTCTATGATGCAGCGCTACTATGTGAATCATCGGGTTGCTACTGCCTATCATCCGCAAACTAATGGTCAAGCGGAAGTGTCTAATAGAGAGATCAAGCGCATTCTAGAGAAAGTTGTTTATACGTCAAGGAAGGATTGGTCTTTAAAGCTCGATGAAGCTATTTGGGCTTATAGAACAGCATACAAGACTCCACTTGGGATGTCCCCGTTTCAATTTATTTATGGTAAGGGATGTCATTTACTTGCGGAGCTTGAACATAAGGCTTATTGGGCATTGAAGAACTTGAACCTTGATCTAGATGCAGCTGGGAAGAAGCGAATGCTTCAGTTAAATGAACTTGATGAATTTCGACTCCAAGCGTACGAGAACAACAAAATGTACAAGGAAAAGGTGAAAAGGTGGCACGACAGGAAGCTATATCCTAAGTAATTTGTGCCGGGGCAGCAAGTTCTTTTATTCATCTCTCGTCTCTGACTTTTTCCTGGAAAGTTGAAATCAAGGTGGTCTGGACCTTTTATTGTTAAAACTGTGTTTCCACATGGAGCGGTGGAGATTTTTGAGAATGATCCAGGCCAAGCATTTGAGGTTAATGGTCAGCATTTGAAGCATTACTATGGGGACACGACAAACCAGAAAGTGGTTAGTGTCACTTTATTGTCAACTTGAGCAAGGTACGCTACGTCAAGCTAATGACGTAAAAGAAGCGCTTTTTGGAAGGCAACCCAAGATTTGTTGTTATAGGAACCCTTAGAAATTAGTAACCTATCAAAAATACAAAAAAAATCAGAAAAAAAGGGCAAGAATTTTTTTTTCCAGTCACCACCTGGGCGCCCGCTCAGCCTTGATGGGCGGCCACTCAGCCCCCGAATTCCTGAATTTTTTTTAGCCTAATAAAAATCCAAAAAAATCAGAAAACACAAAAAAATAAAAACACAACCCACTACCCACGAATCCTTTTCCCATAAACCCACGTTTTTAACCCTCAACCCCATTCCTAATCAAATTTTAACCCTTATCTCTACCCTATATATACATACAACTAGTCCATATACTCCCCCATACACTTTCAACCTTAAAACTCTCTCCCATATTCAAAAAGACAAATCTTAAATACTTTTTCTCAGTTTCAATGGCACCCAAGAGATCCAGGACTATTGATAGCAGCAGCACTGTTCACACTGCTGATTCTTCAAGGGGTACTGCTGCGAGACCTCGTTTGTTTGATAGGGCTGCTGAGGAGGAGTATACTAGGCTTCTGGGAAAGCCGATTTTGAAGGAGATGGGATTCTTACCATCGGGGAGGGATGGTGAGTTGTTGCCGATGATTGCTGAAAAGGGTTGGATTTTTTTTTGTGAGTCACCGGAGGCGGTTCCGATGAGCGTGGTTCGCAAGATCTATGTGAACGCAAAGACTGAAAAGAATGGGTTTTCTATAGTGCGGGGGCTTACGGTGGATTATCATCCAGAGGCGATTCGCCGTGTGATTGGGCAGCGACAGAGGAAGCCCACGGAGGAGAATTGGAATGAGAAGCCCTCCGAGGATTTTGATTTGGATTTGATTTGTGCTACTCTCTGTCAACCGGGCACGGTCTGGAAGTTCAAGACTGGGACTAATGAGTATCGTTCTTTTCCGGCGATTGCGATGAATAGGTATACCCGTGCATGGAATGCCTTTATTTGTGCTAATATTCTGCCTACTTCACATGCACACGAGGTTACAGTTGAGCGAGCAAGGTTGTTATGGGGTATTTTGAATGAGGAGTATTATGTGGATCTTGGTGAGTTCATCTACCAAGGAATTCTGAAGTTTTTAAGGGGAGCAAAGCACATAAACATCCCTTATGCATCTACTGTCACGAAGCTATGCCGAGCAGTGGGAGTTCATTGGCCTTCTCACGAGCAGTTGCAGATGCCGGTCGCTCCTATTGATTCAGGGACTCTGAATGCGATGCAGGAATGGACGGGTGGAGAGCCCGAGGAGCATGGGCTGGGTTATCGTCTTCCAGGAGAACGTCCAGCAGCTGGTGCTACCATGGCTAGGCCGGGGCGTGATGTGGCAGGCTCTTCTAGAGCTCAGGAGGGTGCTGGGATGACTGATGCCCAATATAGGAGGCTGTCGAGGAGGATGGATGCTATGTACGAGACGCAGAGCAGGTTTGCTCAGGAGCTCACCCTTGTACTTGGGACCGCTTTCAGAGGGCTTGGAGCTAACATCCAGTGGCCCATTTTTGGTGAGGACTCTGCTTGTCCGCCTTCTGATACTCCACCCTCTAAGGGTGATGATGATGATTTCTCCGAGTAGGTATACCCTGAGTTCCTTTCTACTACCTTCACTGGGGATAGTGAATATTTTAAGTTTGGGGGTGGTAGTTAAGGAATATTTTTGTGTGTGTGTCATATAGTTGCATATTCATGATAGTTTAGTTCATATAATTGCATATTTTTGCCATATAGTTTTTTTATTTTATAGCTTTATTTATCATGTCATTTAGCTCATGCATTACCATGATCCCTTTTGCGTTGCTTTATCAATTGATTTGTGATATTGATGCGAGTGTAGTGATAGCGTTAGAGTGATGTTGAGTCTTGTAGGTCGACATGCATGCTAAAAACAATTGTAATTTCACTAAGTCTTAGAGTATGCTTAGGGACTAGATTGTTGTCATGGTTTGATGGTTTTTGAGGTTAATCTATTGATTATGCTTATAATTTATAATAGGTTCTTAATGATAAAAGGCATGAACTAGAAAACATTGGAGTAAAAATTGGAATTCATTGCTAATTGTGGCTAGGCGTCAAATGGCTAGTAGCCGGCTCGTATTTTTTATGCAAGTAGTCTAGGGTTGAGCAAGATGGAGCGAAACTCACTTGCTCAGAAATTTGAAAAAAAAGAAAAAAAAATGTAAATAGTTAATGAATAATTATCACGAGTGGGCTCTTTGGTATTCGAGTTATTAAGTTCTTAGGGGATTTTGTGCCTAGTGACCTAAGGCTTTTATAGTCTTGCCGCTAACCTAACGCTCACTAAATGGATGCCATTGCATAAGTCTTTTGTGGACCTCACTCATTACACGGTCAAATAAGCATTTGTTTATGTGTTAAATAAAAAGCATGATTCCGCAATAAGCTTCAGTAATCTTGAAGTGTTTAAGTCATTTTGTGCCTAGAATTTATTCTTCGTATAATCATGTGATTACCTTGAGGATAGTCGAGTTATGATAATTGATCTAGTTTTGAAGCATATCTGTTAAGCATCCGCACACACCACGTTTCTGGTTGTATGTTAGTTTGTAAGATTTGATTGATCTTTATTCGCCTAATTGCATTTGTTGAGTTGTCGTGAATTGGTTGGTTTGGTCATAGTGAGGGGGATCGCTGCATTTTATGTAGATTGCATTCATGCATGTTTTTGTTTTGTTTTGAGTCTGTGACGCTTGAGGACAAACAACGATTTAAGTTTGGGGGTGTGATAAGTGGCATTTTATACCACTTAGAATGTCTTATAATAGCTTGAATTGATGTCTTGAAATTAAGTATTTTGTGTATTTGATGCATTTTTTAGTTTTTGTGCATTTCAGGGTATTATTCGCATTTGTGGAGAGATTTCATCAAGAATAAGCCTTAGTATGTGCTTGGCATTGCAAGTGGGAAGTTAGGAGCAGAACGCAGCAGAGAACGGGAGCAAAATAATTAATTTTCCAGAAAGGTGTTGGGCGCCCACTCAGCCTGGCTGGGCGGCCGCTCAGGAAGCTGGGCGCCCGCTCAGGATTGCTGAGCGGCCGCTCAGGATTGCTGAGCGGCCGCTCAGGGGCGCGAATTAAAAATCTGATTTTTAGAGTTCTTGTTCTGCTGGACTTCTGACTTCTTAGATGGCTGGGTTTTGTGGGGCTTCTATATAAGTAGTTTTCAGAGACGTTTCACGTGTGTTGAATCGTGGTATTAATCGAGGAGCAAGGAGATAAGGAAGAAGACCATTTTAGCACATCGCAACGAAGAGGAAGCATAGTTTCTTATGATTCTTTATTTCGTTGTAACAGTGGATGCTAGCTTTCTTTGGTTTGAACCTATTTACTCTTGTGACGTACTCTGGTTTAATATAAGTAGTTTTATTAATTATTCTCGTGTGTTATTATCATGTTTTCATATGAACCCATGGTGACGATGAGTTCAATCATGGGCTAATCGTGATCATGGGGTCGTAACAGATTTGATATTGAATTCTTTAGTTAGTTGTTTAATACCTTAGTGTGTGATGATTGTATGATATCTAGAATTGGTTGTGCTTAATCGTCTTATGTGCGTCGCGAACATATAAGATAGGTTGTTAATCTCTTGTGAAGCGACGGTGGATCTTGAGATTTAGAACTTGCCATGCTAGCATAGGTTCATGTATGTGTATGCATGATTAGTGGGTAACTCTAACCGTTTTACTTGCCTTTTGTAATCATAAGGAATAACTTGTGCTTAAATCGTTATGTTGTCTAATTCTGTAGACATATAGGGTCTCAACATAATTGATGACTATTCAACCTCTATCTTAATTATGGATGCTTGGTAGAATGGTATTAGTACAATGAAAGTTGGCTTTTATCAGTTTAGTGTTGTTCGATTAATATCATCACCGTTACATGCTAAGGGTAATAACAATGACTATTGAAGGAAGTAGTAATGAAGTTATGATCTCATGTGTGTTTAATATTGTTAATTCAAGTGTCTGTTAAGTGTTTGATTCCCGTAATTAATTCTAGTTAATAATTAGTTAATCAAATCTAAGTGTTATTGTCTTAACATTGAGAAGTAATCATACATTGGTGAGTAAGTGTTAATTGAGCATAATTAGTCCGAATCTCTGTGGGAACGAACTAGAAAGTATTCTATATTACTTGCGAACGCGTATACTTGCATGTATTATTAAGTGCGTGTTTTTGGCCCTAACAAGTTTTTGGCGCCGCTGCCGGGGACTCGGCGTATTTGTTTAGTTTATGTGCTTACCATCAGTGCTCATTAGGATACATTGATTAAGACGTGTTACTTATCATTTCCGGTTGTGTTTCAGGTACTTTAGCGAGCGTTTATGCAAACACGTTCTCGTACTCGCAAGAGGACTTTAGATATGGCTGAGGAGACAGACTCAGTTCTTGATATTCCGGAGAAGATAGATTTTGAAGATTCGGATAAAGATAGTGAGCAGAAAGAACCAGTAATCATGGGTGCTCGTATAGTTCCGGCAGATCCAACTCTTATGGACTTTTCTCACCCTAAAATTGATGACATTCAGTCAAGCATCCTTCATCCGGCTATTCAGGCTAACACTTTTGAAATCAAGCCAGGCACTATTCAGATGGTGCAGAATTCTGTTTCTTTCGGAGGTGCTGCAACTGAAGACCCCAACATGCACATCAGGAATTTTTTCGAAATCTGTAGTACTTTCAAATATAATGGTGTGACTGATGAGGCTATCAAGATGAGGCTTTTCCCATTCTCTCTGAGGGATAAAGCTAAGGACTGGTTACATTCTGAACCAGCTGGGTCCATCACTACTTGGCAAGATGTTGCGCAAAAGTTTCTGGTAAAGTTCTATCCAATGGCGAAGACTGCAGCTATGAGGAGTGCCCTTACTCAGTTTACGCAGCAACCAACAGAATCTATGTGTGAAGCTTGGGAGCGCTACAAGGAGATGTTGAGAAAGTGTCCACATCATGGTATGCCTGACTGGATGGTGATCAGTGGTTTCTATAATGGTTTGGGGGCCCAATCTCGGCCCATGCTCAATGCAGCAGCTGGAGGCGCTTTGTGGGCCAAAAGTTATACTGAGGCTTACAATCTTATTGAAACTATGGCTGCAAATGAGCATCAAAACCCAACTCAAAGGATGATGCCTGAGAAGGTAGCAGGTATTTTGGAAGTTGATGCAGCTACAGCTATTGCAGCGCAGCTCCAAGCGTTGACTATGAAGGTCGATTCTTTTGCCACCTATGGAGTCAATCAGATAGCTATGGTCTGTGAGCTTTGTGCAGGTTCTCATGCTATGGATCAGTGTTCTCTTGTTAATAAATCTGTTCAGTATGTGAATAATTATCAGTGACCGCAGCAGCCTGTGCCAGCTATTTATCATCCTAACAACAGAAATCATCCCAGTTTCAGCTGGAGCAATACTCAGAATGCTATTCAGCAACCATATCAGCAAGGCGTAGGTACACAGTTTAATCCACCTGGATTCCAGCAACCACATCAGTATGCTCAAAGGCAACTATATCTTCAACAAGGAGGTGCTGCTCCACCTTCTAGTGCTGATTTCGAGGAACTCAAGCTGTTGTGCAAAAGTCAGGTTGTTTCTATCAAGACCTTGGAAAATCAAATTGGTCAAATAGCCAATGCAGTGCTCAATCCTCAACCTGGCACACTTTCCAGTGATACTGAAGTGCCAGGCAGGAAGGAAGCTAAGGAGTAAGTCAAAGCTATTACCTTAAGGTCTGGAAAAGTTGCTGATGCTGAAAAAGCAAAAGACGGAGAAGCTAAAGTTGTTGATGAAGAAGAGAAGCAAAAGGAGAAAGCGGTGGAACCAAGGAAGACTACTGTTGAACACACTCTGCCTGAGGGTAATACAGGGGAGAAACAACTCTATCCTCCACCATCTTTCCCTAAGAGATTGCAACAACAAAAACTGGATAAGCAGTTCGGTAAGTTTCTGGAGGTGTTCAAGAAACTTCACATCAACATACCTTTTGCTAAGGCTCTGGAGCAAATGCCTAGTTATGCAAAATTTATGAAGAACAAGGAAGGTGAAACTAGATGACCTTGAGACCGTTGCTCTAACGGAAGAGTGCAGTGTTGTGCTGCAACAGAAATTACCTCCAAAGCTTAAGGATCCAGGTAGCTTCACCATTCCTTGCACCATTGGCAAGTTGTCTTTTGATAAATGCCTATTCAATTTGGGAGTAAGCATCAATCTGATGCCGTTGTCTATCTTCAAAAAGTTAAATTTGCCTGATCCAAAGCCCACCTACATGTCTCTACAATTGGCTGATCATTCTATTACATATCCACGAGGCATAGTGGAGGACGTGTTAGTAAAGGTGGATAAGCTCTTATTCCCTGTAGACTTTGTCATTTTGGATTTCGAGGAAGATAAGAAGATCCCCATAATCTTGGGAAGACCTTTCTTGGCTACAGGACGTACCTTGATAGATGTGCAGAAAGGTGAACTTACTATGAGGGTGCAGGATCAGGATGTGACATTCAATGTATTCAAAGCGATGAAATTCCCTACAGAAGACGAGGAGTGCTTAAAGGTGGATTTGATTGATTCTACGGTAACTTCAGAACTTGATCATATGCTAATGTCTGACATATTAGAGAAAACCTTAGTGGGGGAGTTTGACAGTGATGATGAGGATGACAATGAGCAACTACAATATCTAAATGCTTCTCCTTGGAGGTGAAAGCTAGACATGCCATTTGAATCTCTTGGTACTTCTGACCTCAAAAATGTTGAAGGAAAGCTTAAACCATCTATTGAGGAAGCACCTACTTTGGAGCTTAAACCATTGCCTGAACACTTGAGGTATGCCTTTTTAGGTGATGCATCTACTTTACCTGTTATTATTGCATCTGACCTTTCAGGTAGTGAGGAGGACAAGCTCTTGAGGATTTTGAGAGAATTCAAATCGGCTATTGGATGAACTATAACAGATATCAAAGGGATCAGCCCTTCGTACTGTATGCATAAAATTCTGCTAGAAGAAGGTAGTAAGCCAACTGTTGAGCAACAGCGACGACTTAATTCTATCATGAAAGAAGTGGTGAAGAAAGAAATTCTGAAGTGGCTGGATGCAGGAATCATATATCATATTTCGGACAGTTCTTGGGTGAGCCCCGTGCAATGTGTACCTAAGAAATGAGGTATTACCGTGGTAGCAAATGAGAAGAATGAGCTTATCCCCACTCGAACAGTCACAGGATAGAGGGTATGCATGGATTACAAAAAGTTGAACAAGGCCACAAGAAAGGATCACTTCCCTCTTCCATTTATTGATCAGATACTGGATAGGTTGGCCGGTCATGAGTATTATTGTCTTCTGGATGGCTATTCGGGGTATAATCAGATTTGTATTGCACCAGAGGATCAAGAAAAGACTATCTTCACTTGTCCATTTGGCACGTTCACTTTTCGCAGAGTTTCGTTTGGCTTATGTGGCGCACCTGCCACTTTTCAGAGATGTATGATGGCTATATTCTCTGATATGATTGGAAATAATGTCAAAGTGTTCATGGACGATTTCTCCGTCTTTGGATATTCGTATGATGAATGTTTGAATAATCTTCGTGCGGTGCTCAAAAGGTGTGTGGAAACTAATTTGGTACTCAATTGGGAAAAATGTCACTTTATGGTGCGTGAAGTCATTATTCTTGGGCATAAGGTCTCTAGCAAGGGTCTTGAGGTGGATAAAGCCAAGGTGGGAGTCATTGAAAATCTTCCACCACCTATTTCTGTGAAAGGAATCCGTAGTTTTCTTGGTCATGCGGGTTTTTATTGGCGTTTCATTAAGGATTTCTCGAAGATATCTAAGCCATTGTGCAACTTGCTCGAGAAGGATGTGCCTTTCAAATTTGATGATGAATGCTTGGAAGCATTCGAGACTCTCAAAAAGAGTTTGATAACTGTACCAATTATTACGGCACCTGATTGGACATAGCCTTTTGAGATGATGTGTGATGCGAGTGATTATGCGATGGGAGCAGTTCTTGGCAGCACAAGAATAATCTTTTTCATGTGGTCTACTATGCTAGTAAGACTCTAAATGGAGCTCAAATGAACTACACCAATACTGAGAAGGAGCTCTTGGCTATAGTCTTTGGTTTCCAAAAAATTTTGATCTTATCTGCTTGGGACAAAGGTGACAGTATTCACTGATCATTCGGCCATTCGCTATTTGGTTTCCAAGAAGGATTCGAAGCCTAAACTTATTCGTTGGGTGCTCTTGCTACAGGAATTTGAGTTAGAGATCAAGGATCGAAAAGGTACTGAGAATCAAGTAGCTGACCATCTCTCTAGATTGGAGAATCTCGATTCTACTTCACATGATAAGACATTGATCAACGAATTTTTTCCGGATGAGCAGTTGTTCGCAGTTCAGGAGGAAGAGCCATGGTTCGCAGATATTGTGAACTATCTTGTCAGCAATATAATGCATCCTAATATGAATACAGCTCAAAAGAAGAAGTTTCTGCATGAGGTGAAGTGGTACATGTGGGATGAACCGTATTTGTTTAGACAAGGAGCTGACCAGATCATCAGGAGATGTATCCCATTTTGTGAGACGGAGGGGATATTATGAGACTGCCACTCCACAGTTTATGGTGGACATTATGGTGGTGAAAAGACAACAGCTCGTATTCTGCAAGCAGGTTTTTTTTGGCCTACTTTGTTTAAGGATGTACATCAGTTCGTTTTAAGGTGTGATCGTTGCCAAAGAGTGGGAAATCTTACGAGGAAGGATGAGATGCCGTTAAATGTGATGCTTGAAGTCGAGGTCTTTGATATTTGGGGAATCGATTTCAAGGGACCATTTGTCTCGTCCTGTAATAATCAGTACATCTTGCTGGCAATCGATTATGTCTCAAAATTGGTAGAAGTCAAGGCTCTACCGATGAATGATGCAAAGGTAGTGTTGAATTTTCTTCATAAGCAGATTTTCACAAGGTTTGGAACGCCACGAGTAATCATAAGTGATGAGGGGTCGCATTTCTGCAACCGTAAGTTCACTTCTATGATGCAACGCTACAATGTGAATCATCGGGTTGCTACTGCCTATCATCCGCAAATGAATGGTCAAGCGGAAGTGTCTAATAGAGAGATCAAGCGCATTCTAGAGAAAGTTGTGTGTACGTCAAGGAATGATTGGTCTTTAAAGCTCGATGAAGCTGTTTGGGCTTATAGAACAGCATACAAGACTCCACTTGGGATGTCCCCGTTTCAACTTGTTTATGGTAAGGGATGTCATTTATCTGCGGAGCTTGAGCATAAGGCTTATTGGGCATTGAAGAAGTTGAACCTTGATCTAGATGCAGCAGGGAAGAAGCGAATGTTTCAGTTAAATGAACTTGATGAATTTCGACTCCAAGCGTACGAGAACAACAAAATGTACAAGGAAAAAGTGAAAAGGTGGCACGACAGGAAGCTATATCCTAAGTCATTTGTGCCGGGGCAGCAAGTTCTTTTATTCAACTCTCGTCTCCGAATTTTTCCTAGAAAGAAATCAAGGTGGTCTGGACCTTTTATTGTCAAAACTGTGTTTCCACATGAAGCGGTGGAGATTTTTGAGAATGATCCGGGCCAAGCATTCAAGGTTAATGGTCAGCGTTTGAAGCATTACTATGGGGACACGACAAACCGGAAAGTGGTTAGTGCCGTTTTATTGTCAACTTGAGCAAGGTACGCTACGTCAAGCTAATGACGTAAAAGAAGCACTTTTTGGGAGGCAACCCAAGATTTGTTGTTATAGGAACCCTTAGAAATTGGTAACCTATCAAAAATACAAAAAAAATCAGAAAAAAAGGGCAAGAAATTTTTTTTTTCCAGTCACCACCTGGGCGCCCGCTCAGCCTTGCTAGGCGGCCGCTCAGCCCCCGAATTCCTGAATTTTTTTTAGCCTAATAAAAATCCAAAAAAATCAGAAAACACAAAAAAATAAAAACACAGCCCACTACCCACGAATCCTTTTCCCATAAACCCATATTTTTAACCTTCTACCCCACTCCTAATCAAATTTTAACCTTAATCTCTACCCTATATATACATGCAACTAGTCCATATACTCCCCCATACACTTTCAACCTTAAAACTCTCTCCCATATTCAAAAAGGCAAATCTTAAACACTTTTTCTCAGTTTCAATGGCACCCAAGAGATCCGGGACTATTGATAACAGCAGCATTGTTCCTACTACTGATTCTTCAAGGGGTACTGCTGCGAGACCTCGTTTGTTTGATAGGGCTGCTGAGGAGGAGTATACTAGGTTTCTGGGAAAACCGATTTTGAAGGAGAGAGGATTCTTACCATCGGGGAGGGATGGTGAGTTGTTGCCGATGATTGCTGAAAAGGGTTGGATTTTTTTTTGTGAGTCACCGGAGGCGGTTCCGATGAGTGTGGTTCGCGAGTTCTATGTGAACGCAAAGGCTGAAAAGAATGGGTTTTCTGTAGTGTGGGGGCTTACGGTGGATTATCATCCTGAGGCGATTCGCCGTGTGATTGGGCAGCGACAGAGGAAGCCCACGGAGGAGAATTGGAATGAGAAGCACTCCGAGGAGTTTGATTTGGATTTAATTTGTACTACTCTCTGTCAACCGGGCACGGTCTGGAAGTTCAAGACTGGGACTAATGAGTATCGTTCTTTTCCGGTGATTGCGATGAACAGGTATGCCCGTGCATGGAATGCCTTTATTTGTGCTAATATTCTGCCTACTTCACATGCACACGAGGTTATAGTTGAGCGAGCAAGGTTGTTATGGGGTATTTTGAATGAGGAGTAGTATGTGGATCTTGGTGAGTTCATCTACCAAGGAAATCTGAAGTTTTTAAGGGGAGCGAAGCACATGAACATCCCTTATACATCTACTGTCACGAAGCTATGCCTAGCAGTGGGAGTTCATTGGCCTTCTCACGAGCAGTTGCAGATGTCGGCCGCTCCTATTGATTCAGGGACTCTGAATGCGATGCAGGAATGGACGGGTGGAGAGCCCGAGGAGCATGGGCTGGGTTATCGTCTTCCAGGAGGATGTCCAGCAGCTGGTGCTACCATGGCTAGGCCGGGGCGTGATGATGCAGGCTCTTCTAGATCTCAGGAGGGTGCTGGGATGGCTGATGCCCAATATAGGAGGCTGTCGAGGAGGATGGATGCTATGTACGAGATGCAGAGCAGGTTTGCTCAGGAGCTCACCCTTGCACTTGGGACCGCTTTCAGAGGCCTTGGAGCTGACATCCAGTGGCCCATTTTTGGTGAGGACTCTGCTTATCCGCCTCCTGATACTCCACCCTCTGAGGGTGATGAAGATGATTTCTCCGAGTAGGTATACTCTGAGTTCCTTTCTACTACCTTCACTGGGGACAGTGAAGATTTTAAGTTTGGGGGTGGTAGTTAAGGAATATTTTTGTGTGTGTGTCATATAGTTGCATATTCATGATAGTTTAGTTCATATAATTGCATATTTTTGCCATATAGTTTTTTTATTTTATAGCTTTATTTATCATGTCATTTAACTCATGCATTATCATGATCCCTTTTGCGTTGCTTTACCAATTGATTTGTGATATTGATGCGAGTGTAGTGATAGCGTTAGAGTGATGTTGAGTCTTGTAGGTTGACATGCATGCTAGAAACACTTGTAATTTCACTAAGTCTTAGAGTATGCTTAAGGACTAGATTGTTGTCATGGTTTGATGGTTTTTGAGGTTAATCTATTGATTATGCTTAGAATTTATAATAGGTTCTTAATGATAAAAGGCATGAACTAGAAAACATTGGAGTAAAAATTGGAATTCATTGCTAATTGTGGCTAGGCGTTAAATGGTTAGTAGCCGGCTCGTATTTTTTATGCGATTAGTCTAGGGTTGAGCAAGATGGAGCGAAATGCACTTGCTCAGAAATTTGAAAAAAAAAAGAAAAATAAAAAATAAAAAAATAATAAAAAAAATAAAAAAAATGTAAATATTTAATGCATAATTGATCACGAGTGGGCTCTTTGGTATTCGAGTTATTAAGTTCTTAGGGGATTTTGTGCCTAGTGACCTAAGGCTTTTATAGTCTGGGATCCGCTAACCTAACGCTCGCTAAATGGATGCCATTGCATAAATCTTTTGTGGACCTCACTCATTGCATGGTCAAATATGCATTTATTTATGTGTTAAATAAAAAGCATGATTCCGCAATAAGCTCGAGTAATCTTGAAGTGTTTAAGTCATTTTGTGCCTAGAATTTATTCCTCGTATAATCATGTGATTACCTTGAGGATAGTCGAGTTATGATAATTGTTTTAGTTTCGAAGCATATCTGTTAAGCATCCTCACACACCACGTTTCTGGTTGTATGTTAGTTTGCAAGATTTGATTGATCTTTATTCGCCTAATTGCATTTGTTGAGTTGTCGTGAATTGGTTGGTTTGGTCATAGTGAGGGGGATCGCTGCATTTCATGTAGATTGCATTCATGCATGTTTTTGTTTTATTTTTGAGTCTGTGACGCTTGAGGACAAGCATCGATTTAAGTTTGGGTGTGTGATAAGTGGCATTTTATACCACTTAGAACGTCTTATAATAGCTTGAATTGATGTCTTGAAATCAAGTATTTTGTGTATTTGATGCGTTTTTCTAGTGTTTGTGCATTTCAGGGTATTATTCGCATTTGTGGAGAGATTTCATCAAGAATAAGCCTTAGTATGTGCTTGGCATTGCAAGTGGGAAGTTAGGAGCAGAACGCAGCAGAGTACGGGAGCAAAATAATTAATTTTCCAGAAAGGTGCTGGGCGCCCGCTCAGCCTGGCTGGGCGGCCGCTCTAGAAACTGGGCGCCCGCTCAGGATTGCTGAGTGGCCGCTCAGGGGCGCGAATTAAAAATCTGATTTTTAGAGTTCTTGTTCTGCTGGACTTCTGACTTCTTAGATGGCTGGGTTTTGTGGGGCTTCTATATAAGTAGTTTTCAGAGACGTTTCACGTGTGTTGAATCGTGGTATTAATCGAGGAGCAAGAAGATAAGGAAGAAGACCGTTTTAGCACATCGCAACGAAGAGGAAGCATAGTTTCTTGTGATTCTTTATTTCGTTGTAACAGTGGATGCTAGTTTTCTTTGCTTTGAACCTATTTACTCTTGTGACGTACTCTGGTTTAATATAAGTAGTTTTATTAATTATTCTCGTGTGTTATTATCATGTTTTCATATGAACCCATGGTGACAATGAGTTCAATCATGGGCTAATCGTGATCATGGGGTCGTAACGGATTTGATATGGAATTCTTTAGTTAGTTGTTTAATACCTTAGTGTTTGATGATTGTATGATATCTAGTATTGGTTGTGCTTAATCGTCTTATGTGCGTCACGAACATATAAGATATGTTGTTAATCTCTTGTGAAGCGACGGTGGATCTTGAGATTTAGAACTTGCCATGCTAGCATAGGTTCATGTATGTGTATGCATGATTAGTGGGTAACTCTAACCGTTTTACTTGCCCTGTGTAATCATAAGGAATAACTTGTGCTTAAATCGTTATGTTGTCAAATTCTGTAGACATATAGGGTCTCAACATAATTGATGACTATTCAACTTCTATCTTAATTGTGGATGCTTGGTAGAATGGTATTAGTATAATGAAAGTTGGCTTTTATCGGTTTAGTGTTGTTTGATTAATATCATCACCGTTACATGCTAAGGGTAATAACAATGACTATTGAAGGAAGTAGTAATGAAGTTATGATCTCATGTGTGTTTAATATTGTTAATTCAAGTGTCTGTTAAGTGTTTAATTCTCGTAATTAATTCTAGTTAATAATTAGTTAATCAAATCTAAGTGTTATTGTCTTAACATTGAGAAGTAATCATACATTGGTGAGTAAGTGTTAATTGAGCATAATTAGTCCGAGTCTCCGTGGGAACGAATTAGAAAGTATTCTATATTACTTCTGTAGTTACTTTCTGAATTAGTCTGTTTCACCTTGATGTACTCTCTTCTTTTGTTTTCGACATACTCTGGCTCTTATTGAAGTCCAGATCTCCCTCTCTTGGGAAGAACTTACGTGCAAAGAGATCACCGGAACCAACACCGGTCTGCACATGTTTCATCAACACGACGGGTGGTAATTATTTTTAATAACTCTGTTCATTTTCTTTTTTTGCAGAAATTGTTGCCGGTCTCTTTGCTTGTTTCCTGTTGATGCTAAGGCTGAAGTGTTTACATTTGAAGTTAGCAGACTTTGTTGAAGTGTTTGTAATTTTTTATACTACTGCAACGTTTCTAAGTTTGCATAATGGATTACAAACTTGTAATATGTGCATTGATGTATTTTTTTATTAAACTTTGCATTTTGATTTTTTGAATCGTTTTATTAGTGATTTTAACAAATTATAAATGTAGCCTTTTTTCTAAATATAACGGAGCGGAGTTCCGATCCGAAAATCCGATAATCCTACGGATCAGGATATGGATCATACTTTAAAAAATCCGGCTATGATCCGATCCGAATCCGAATCCGGTAAAAATAAATGGATCAGGATATGGATCAAGAGAAATCTGATCCAAATCCGATCCATTGACAACCCTACTATGAAGTTCTGATTGTGGTGAATTTACTTGAAAAAAAGAGCCAAAATAACAATTTTAAGTTAAAAAAGATTAATGATTTTATATGTGATAACTAATTTTACGAATTTAGAAATTGAGTAAAAATACAATCTTTCTACATAATTTTACATATGTCATATTGTAAATACGTATAATAATGAAAAATTGAGATACTTATTTCTATATGTATGTTAGGTCTCAAACAATATCTCAATAATCTACAAAAAATTGTTAATAATGTATAAAAGCATATTTCAAAAAGTTTATTATCCAACTTAGTTATTACATTAAATTTAATTTTATATTTATAATTAATTCAAACCAGCTATAGGAGTAATATAACTCTTTTAAATAAATGGATTGAAAATGTCAGCTTGATAATTTTTAAATAAATTGAAGTTATATAATTTCTTTTAATATTTATACAGTTTATAAATATACTATTATATTCAAAATATTTATGTATATATAATAATAGTATATTATGATATATCTTATTTTAAAACTCTTTTCAGTTCAACAATTCAAACGAAAACTTTAGAGAAATTACCAAAAATATTAATTTTTTTTGTGATTTTACTATTTTCTGAATTTTTTTGTAAAAATACGAAATCAACTAAAATCAAATAAAATCAAACATGTATACAACTAGTGGAATGGAGCTGTATGTAGTTGCAAAAACTCGTTAAAATTCGCATGGAGTTGATTCTAGTTACCAAAAACTGTATTATTGCAAAAAAAATTGAAAAATAGTATTTTTGCAAATTAAAAAGTATTTTTGCAAATTGTTTTAAAAAATGACAATATTTTTTCAAAAATAATTTTAAACTTGGATATTTTTCAAAGCACTTCAGTTTAATATATTTATAAATATAAAAATACAAAACTATAAAATAATATATAAATACAATATTATATTGTGTCTGTAGACTAACATACACCACCTTCTTCACCAATCTATACATACACTTAGCTATCTCTATTATTTTACAGCTTCATAATCACCAAAATTCACACTAACAACAACAATGAACCCCTCTTCTTCATCAAATCAAAACCCCCAAAATCAAAACCCACTTCAATTCTCAATCTTGAATCCCCAATCTAACCCTAACCCTAACCCTAACCCTAATTTCACCCCCAATTCAATTGAATCCCAAAACGACCCGGATTACTACCCAAGCTCAATTTCAAACCCTAATTTGACCAATTACATTTCTCTCTCAATTCCCAAGAAACGTAGAAGAGGAAGATCAAGAACTGCTTCAACCCCTTCTCATAATCAGGTCTATCAAATCCCTAATTTGATTTCTAGTGGGAATAATGTAATTAGTACTAATAATGGGGGTGTTTTTGGGAATACTGGTAATGGGGTTGTTGATGATGAAATTATTGTGATTAATAAAGATGCTACTAATGAGGCTTTGGTTGCGTTAACTTCCGGGTTTCCGGCTGATTCGTTAACTAGTGAGGAGATTGATGGTGGGGTTGTTAGTGTGGTTGGTGGGATTGAACAAGTTAATTATATTCTGATTAGGAATCATATTATTACGCGGTGGCGTGAGGATGTGTTTAGTTGGATTACGAAAGAGATGTTTGTTGATGTTATACCTAAGCATTGTCGGGGGCTTTTGGATAAGGCGTATGAGTATTTGTTGTCGAGGGGGTTTATTAATTTTGGGGTTGCACCGGCTATTAAGGAGAGGATTTTGGGGGAGGTGAGTAAGTCGAATGTGATTATTATTGGTGCGGGGCTTGCGGGGTTGGCTGCAGCTAGGCAGTTGATGTCGTTTGGGTATAAAGTTACGGTTTTGGAGGGGAGGAAACGGGCGGGTGGACGAGTGTATACGAAGAAAATGGATGGGGCCAGTAAGACGGCTGCGGCTGATTTGGGAGGGAGTGTTTTGACGGGTACGCTTGGGAATCCGCTTGGGATTTTGGCTAAGCAGTTGTCGTATCCGCTTCATAAGGTGAGAGATAAGTGTCCGTTGTATAAAGTGGATGGCAAACCAGTTGATCCAGATTTGGACACGAAAGTTGAGATTGCTTATAATCAGCTTTTGGACAAAGCGAGTAATCTTAGGCAGTTGATGGGAGAGGTTTCACAGGATGTTTCCCTTGGAGCAGCATTGGAGAGTTTTTGGCCCGTAGATGGAATTGTGGGGAATGAAGAAGCCACAAAATTGTTTAATTGGCATATTGCAAATTTGGAATATGCAAATGCTGGCCTGGTTTCTAAACTTTCACTGGCATTCTGGGATCAAGATGATCCGTTTGATATGGGAGGGGACCATTGCTTTTTACCAGGAGGAAATGGAAGGCTAGTACAAGCTTTATCTGAGAATGTGCCAATACAGTATGAAAAGATTGTGCATACCATTCGTTATGGTGGTCACGGCGTGCAAGTTATTTCTGGGGGACAGATCTATGAGGGTGATATGGCTCTTTGCACTGTTCCTTTAGGGGTTTTGAAAAGTGGCTCTATCAAATTTATTCCTGAGTTACCGCAAAGAAAGCTTGAAGGAATAAAACGATTAGGATTTGGTTTATTAAACAAAGTTGCCATGCTTTTTCCATATGTGTTTTGGGGCACTGATCTTGACACATTTGGGCACCTAACTGATGATCAAAGCAGCCGTGGGGAGTTTTTTCTATTCTACAGCTATGCAACTGTAGCTGGCGGTCCCCTCTTGATTGCTTTAGTTGCAGGAGAAGCTGCACACAAGTTTGAGAGCATGCCCCCTACTGATGCCGTGACTCAGGTTCTCCAAATTCTAAAAGGTACACAAAATTCTGTTTCCTTAATCAATAAGTATTCCTTTAACTTAGCCCTGATTTTGAAATCAATCAAAATTGAGGGGTTTCTATTGTTTTTTCAAGTGTACTTCTGCAATCCTCAGCTTCTAAATGATATTTATGTGTGTGTTTGTAACTTATTTAACATTTTAGAGCAAAAGTTTAGCAGACCTTTAAATTACAAAAGTAGTTAAGAATTGACTTCTTTGTCCGCTGTGCTTGTGTAAATAGTAAAAGTGACTTATAAATTGAAATACTAAGAAAAACCACTTATTGGTCTTCCCAAACATAAAAACAAAAATAAAAGAGCGGGCCCTTAACATAGTGAATAAGGGGTTTTAGATGCTCTTTATCTATGTATTCATAAATTAGACATAACTAGGAAATGATGCAGGACAGGTTTTAAAAACAGGTAAAATGATAGATATTTGTGAATTAACGGCTGAAAATCCACGCCTAAGGTGATCCAACTGAAGAAGAATCACTACCCCGAGGATTTCTCCATTGCAGAAGAGAGGTTTGCTAGGATCGCAACCTATAACAAGAGAAACAATTCTCAATTCAATTATCAATCAATTCTATTCTCCTTACAATAAAAGATTATAACAGCTTATATTGCCACATAAGAGTCAATCCCTAAACTTAGTCACCAAGTAACAATCTTCTATTAAAGGAAACAAATCCTTTATTATTTTCTATCATAATCTAGAATAATTCCTACATATATATGATATAATATTAAAACAAATTACATCAAATCTAATCATAACTAATATCATAAAATATATGCCAACTAATATTTTAATTCTCTGTTCCGCATCAGGAGACCAGGTGTTAGAAAAAGCTCAGTAATTATGTGCAACATCCTAACTGGAAAACCCAATTTGCCTGGGTCTGTATATATTGTCTACTTTTTTCATAGCAGGGGAAAAGTAGAATAAATTTATTTCATTAGTATAATCTACAACTGCCTATCTCTATTTTCACAAGTTCGACTAGAACTAGACATTAGGTGTTAGTAAAAGCTCAGTGATCATGTGCAACATCCTAACCGGAAAACTCAATTTGCCTGATTGATATGTATCTTCTACTTTTTATTATAGCGGGGGAAGCAATAGAATTAAAAAAATTCAATAGTCTAATTTACAAATAAATTGTACTCCCTCTTATCACATTTATATGGTCTACTGATAAAAATTATGTTTTTCCAATGAAATTAAATGAACTAATAATAGCTAAGTTATGTATTATATTTCAAATGAATTAACAAAGTTAATAATTAGTTTTTCACATTCACTGAATGTGGACAATGCTCTTGGGACAAATTAATCAGGAAATGTTGCTATTATAAATGGGATGGAGGGAATAATATATTTGAATTCATATAAATCGTATTATATCTCCCTCAGTCCCACTAGATTGTTTACGTTACTTTTCGGCACGCTTTTCAATGTTCGTTTAAAGTGTAATTCCATAATTTTTTTTAATTTTTTTTTCTGAATAAAAATTTTATGTTTAAACTTTTATTCAAAAAAAAAATTTTAAAAAACATTATGAAACTATACTTTATAGAAGTCTCGAAATACGTGCAAATTGTGAACGTGAACATCCCAGTGGGACGGAGGGAATATGATTTTTTACTTGGGCTACTTAAGCTAATCATGACTAGGGCTGTAATTGACTCTATTCAAACGAGTCGAACCTGTGTCAAGTTCCTATCGAGTTGAAACATTTATCAGCATCTTGGCCTATTTACAGCTCAATGTATGACTGCTTAAAAAGCTGATTACTCTAACTAATAATGTTATAGTAAAAGTTTATTATTGAGTCATTAGAGACAATATAAAAATAAGAACTTTGGTACATTTCATAAAGCTACACGACTTAGAGAAACCAATCAGCTGCATAATTTATAGCGGGAACAGTTTTTAAGTGACGTGTGTGGAACCTAGTTGTTTTAGGTTTATACTTGCTAATGGGGATTGTAAACACTCATGAATTGATGTATCGGTATTCAGTAATTATGTAATATCTCTATTTTACTCTACTGATATTATTGTTGCAATTGAACATGAAAAGATGGATCAATGCATTTTTACCTCTATCTCTATGACCTAAAATAAACCCTTATTCAGTTCTCATTATAAGACTTTGGGCTAACTGTATGCAGGCATTTACCAACCTAAAGGAATCGATGTTCCAGATCCCATACAAACAGTCTGTACAAGGTGGGGTAGTGATCCCTTCAGCTTGGGCTCATACTCAAACGTTGCTGTGGGGGCATCAGGAGATGACTATGATATCCTAGCAGAAAGTGTGGGAGATGGACGACTTTTCTTTGCTGGGGAAGCTACCACCAAGCGTTATCCAGCAACTATGCATGGGGCTTTTCTTACTGGACTGAGAGAAGCTGCAAACATGTCTCATTATGCTAGCAACAGGGCCATGAGGACCAAAGTGCAGAGGAATACATTAAAAAATACACACTCTTGTGCTTGCCTTCTGGCAGATTTATTCAGAGAACCAGATCTAGAGTTTGGAAGTTTTTCTGTCATACATTGTAAAAAAATCTCTGATCCCAAGTCAGTGGCAATTTTGAGGGTGACATTTGGTGAACCGCAAAAAAAGAATGAAGGTTCAAGGCCAGATCAGCAGCACTCCAGCAGTCTACTTGTTCAGCAGCTTCAGTCTCACTTCAATCAGCAGCAGGAGTTTCATGTTTACACATTGTTATCGAGGCAGCAGGCACTTGAGCTGATGGATGTGAGAGGGGGCGATGAGATGAGGTTGAATTATCTGTGTGAAAATCTTGGAGTGAAGTTGATTGGTAGAAAAGGCTTAGGTCCTTCTGCAGATTCTGTTATTGCTTCCATCAAGGCGGAGAGGGGTAACCGCAGATCTACTACAACTTCTTTGACTCTGAAATCAGGTTTGTTTGTGATCTATAAAGAATTAATCTACTGGTTCAATTGATATATGTTTATATATATACTTTCTTTACTATATTGTAAACAGGTACATCAAAATTTAAGCCTGCCAATCCGAAGCAAAAGATGATTAGGTATGAGCTTAATTTTTGCTTTTGTCGATTACTTCATTCGTAACAATATACTCATTTCGTGATTGGTTCCAGAAAGGCGAAAATACTGGGCAACAGCAATGGCTCTACCATTTCAAATAAAGGCCCAGGGGTCAAGATTGTTGACCATGGAATTGATTCTTCTAGTTCAAAGTTTTCCTCTGCTACTCTTAATAAAGGCCCAGGGCTCCAGATGGTTGAGCATGGAATTGACTCTTCTTCTACTCCAAACTTTTCCTCTAATACTTCCAATATAGGCTCAGGGCTCAAGATGGTTGACCATGTAATTGATTCCTCTACTTCAAATGTTTCCTCTACCACTTCCTATGAAGGCCTAGGATTAAGAATTGTTGACCATGGAATCGATTCTTCTACCCCAAATTTTCCCTTTACCACCTCGAATAAAGGCCTTGGGCTTAGAATAGTTGACCATGGAATTGATTCTTCCGGTCCGTTAAGCTTCCCAGTTGGGACAAAAGCAATAAGCAATGGAAATAACTCTACTCATCCTGATTCAGATAATGGGGCTAAAGAAGCGATTTGGATTACCAGTGGTCCTATTCCTGAGGAGACTAGACCCTTCTCTATAATTCCACCTCCCAGTTCAGATACGGAAACTGTTAAATATTCCGGGGAATTGCAGTAGCAGAAATTGAGCATATCTCAGCGCATGACTCGGGTAATTTTCACTTTACTGAAATGTTAGATTTTCTAGAATTTTCGGAAATTGTTCATTCTTTTGACATTCAATTTCCTTTTTTTTGTGTAAATACTTGAAGAATTACTTGTTGCTGTTGGACTTGGGATAACATGAAAATACTTGAACAGTGATATACTATACTTGAAAATACTTGAAGAATTTAATTTACTGATTGGTGTTTTGGTAACTTTAGTCATTGGTATTCCTTGTCTCAGGTATTTTCAGAACAGTCATTTTGGTGCCGGAAGATTCCTAGACTCTGATTGCATCTGCACTAAAGATACCTTGGGTCTTGTCAGGCCTCCAATCTTGAGCTAGGCATGAATAAGGAGTCACCTAATCCCCATATCCAAGGAGTTCAGCCTGATTCAACCAAATGGCCGATGCTTCGCATATCTGCATAGATATTCCTGTTGGCAACAGACTCTTGCCCAAGTGAGGGAGAATAAATATGAAATGGAGTGCAGAAGAGAGACCATGCAGAGATGTGCTTCATCGTCATCTGATTTTCAATCAATGAGAACCTCCATGAAGTTCTCCTCGCAAACCCCCGATACCATGGATTTAGCATGAAAGCTTCACCATCTTCAAGAGTCGAGACTGATCTTCATTTGATTACTTTTTGGATGGCAAGTTGTGCCACTTTCTTGGCATCTGTTGTCCCAGGGAATTCCACCATGACCGGGTAAATTTGGAGATTCTTACTCGGCCCGGCCGAAATTAAATTGATTCTTTATTGTCAGTGTAAATAGTTAATTAAAAATGAAATGACTACAGCAGATTTTCATTTCTTAAGAGTTTCTTTTTTCTTATGTCTTTCATACTCTTGTAAATCAAAATTTTAAATTTACGATGAAACCAGCATTTATTTGTATCTCATTCTTTTTGTAGCATTGTTCTCGAAAGGTTATGATTTATTTCAAACATCAACAATTTAACTGAGTTTGGGTAGCTTCTTATCTTTAATAAGGTGTGCTCCCGTGATTTTTTGGAAGAGAAGAGAATAGAAAAGAAATAGTTCAAAAAAATAAATCAGGCGTGTGTTTCTGAGTTTTTTTTTAAGAAAAGGAAAGTGATAAAAAAAGGTAATATGAGAATATCTTTCCAAATTTACTCGGGAAACAAAGTTTAATTTTCTCTTCCGATCATTTTTCTTCTCTCATCAAAAAACTTGAGAGCATGTCTCGGAAGGAAAATTTTAAAATTATCGTTTATTATCTCTTCTCAGCATTTTCAAACTCTGGAGTACAACGTAAATTACTAGAAATTATAAAAAGAAATCAACTATACATCTGCATGAATCTAAATGGCCGGCTTTATATTACTCTTTTTTATTGTTCAAAGAAAGGCCTCAAATGTCACTATTTGTGGTCAAATGACCCTCAATGTCATTTTTCTAATATTTGGCCCCAAATGTCACTCTATAACAGAGCCTCGTGTGCCGTTTTCAAAAACATAAAAAACATAGTCTCGTTTAACGTTTCTAATTAAAACCCGACCCAATACTCAAACTCTACTGTACTCGTCTTCTCTCTCAACCCGTACTATACTCATCTTATATGCACGATTACTGTAATCTAATAATTATTATACTACGATTACTATAATATATATAATACTATAATACGATTACTATAATCATCACTGGAGCTGCTGTCCTTGCACGATTCACCGGAGCTGCTGTCCTCTGTTCATCCGATTCTCCCATCTCAGTTTCTATAACTTTTATGGATTTTAATGTATGTTTTCTCTCCTATATCTTTTATTAATTATCTTTTCATGTTGTACTTGATGTGATTGTGTTTTGTAGTTGTTGTTCTTATTATGTTTCTAAATCTAGGTTCATTTTATGTATATTATATATATTGCCCACCATGTGTTTTTTTAAATGCATAGTAATTCTGTTAGGTCACACAACACTGTATAAGAGGGTTAAATACAGTGTTTAATACAATCAAATTGATTTTAAACACAAGTAACAATAAACAGATATATTCAATAAGATAAACTCTGTTACAATGGAACTGTTCTCTCTCAGTGATGAACAAATATCACTAAGAGCTGCTAGGTTACAATGTATATCTCGATAATGATAACACATATAGTGTAAACCCAAAGTCTGTGTTTATATAGTACACAGTTACAAGATAACTTCTAATTGATATGAAATATAATTTTGTCTCCTAAAATTATCAATCAGATATCTTCTACAAGTCTTCCAGTCTTCTAACTCTTTCCATGCATATCTTCTTTTGTTTAAGTCACGATCTTCTACTGTAAATCAGCTTCCTTCCTTAACTGTAAGTCCTCCCGCACTTAAGTTCTGATATGACCTTAAGTTCTGATATTAAGTTCTGACTTCCAGTAAGTCCTGATTTCAGTAAGTCCTGAGATGTCCTGTTTGTTAAGATCTGAAAACTAAACATGAATCACATTAGACATGACATCTCAAATATATCTAACAACCTCCCCCAACTTGTAAATTATGCAAAATATACAAGTTAATAGATTTGATGATGTCAAAAATATTTAAGTACAAATGCAATAAGAGTTTAACTAGATAAGTAACTACAACTTATAGTACTTGTAACTTTTACCAATCTCACTGAGTCGATCTGAATCCATGACGATTCTTTACGAAGCTTGATATCAGTTTTTCTTCTTTAATCCTCATGACTTGAGAGAATGTAGTCTTGACTTGCTTCATCTCTTCATTCTAACTTCCAATCTGGTAGATTGCAGTCCTTAAAGCAAAGATATGGTTTCTTTCTAAACCATCATTCAGTCTTATTACCCTAGGATGAGAAGAATCTTCATTGTAGCACAGGCATTTCTCTTTTAGTATCACTTCAAGCTTAGCAGAATTCTTCTTCATTGGAATTTCACTTCCATCATTTTCAACAATACTAGGAATAAATTCTGTAACTCTTGAACCAGAAAATCTAGCTTTATCTCTGATGGTCTTCAATATGAAGTTTGACCATCTCCTGGTAATATCAGACTTTACCTCTAAAAGGTAATGAAAGAATTGAAGTTCTTTCAGTGATTTGTTTAACACATCTGATTCTAACATTTGATATGTCCTTCCATCTTCAAGAAATAGAATCAGATTTTCCTTGACATTGTGCTTGTCATGAACATCCAGTACCACTTGAACAGAGATAACTTTATCAAGATGTTTCTGTGTAACATCTTCAAGCGGTCTGTCAGTCAATAGAAATGGATCTCTAATAGCAACTTTAACTCCTGTTTTGATCTTAGCTTCATCAGAACTTAATCCAGCCCTGTCTCTTGGTTCTCTAGCATTTAACCCAATAGTCATGAATGTAGACAGCAATTGGCTTTTCTTTGGATATGATGGTTTGACATTTTTCCGCAGAAGTTTCTTTTTATCAGCTACTTCCATTTTGTCTAAATCAACTTGAGCTATGTCAGAGGTTGACTTGATGACTTTATCAGAACTTGCAGTTCTTCACTCTGAATAACTTGAACCTTGTCAGAGGTTGTCTTTGATTCTTCAGAAATCTTCTTTCTTTTCAGAGTTTGAACATCTTTATCTTTAGCAAGATCATCATCAGTAACTTGAACCATTTTGCACACTAGCTTTATCAGAATTTGAGGAATTTTCATCTTCAATGGCTTGGTTGGTTCATCAACTTTTCCTTTCCCTTTATCTTTGGAATCAATCTCAGATTGTGATCCTGTCTTGGCTTTAGATGCCTCAGAAATTGACTTCTCCTTGATCACAATGCCTTTTTCCTTAGGCCTTGGAGGTTTCTTTGCAACAGAAACTTTTGGCTTTAGATTTTTCTTTTCAGCTTTAAATTTAGCTTCTTCCTCCTTGAGATTTTCTAAATCCATTCCTGGATTATGCTTAAGAAATAATCTTCTAGCAATTTCCTCATCAAGTGTCTGAATCTTGGGATCCTTGTAGTAGACTGTTGTCTGCTTCCCCTTGAGCTTCAGAGTTTGCATGAACTTTTGAGAATCTTGACTTCCACCTTGTATCAGAACATCAGGCTTTGTCAGACTTTGCTCATCAGAACTTGATATCAGATTTTGAGTATTAGTACTTGCTATCAGATTTTGAGTTTGAGCAGTTTCAGAACTTGTCTTCTTTTGAGTAGAAGATTTGTTTGCTTCAGTAATTAGTTTCCTTGACGAAACCTTGTTGTTCTGCTCTTTTCTCTGAACTTGACCTTTACCCTTGCTAGGGTTTCCCTGGTCATCATCTTCATCATCTTTCTTCTTCAGTAATTGATCATTTGAGCATTTGGGCTTAACTAACTTTTCCCCCTTTTTGGCATCATCTGATAGTAGGAGTGAGAGAAGAAATTCAACTGAAGATTGGATCTCATCCAATTGAGCCTGTTGAGAAGCTTGATTAGTCAGAACCTCAGTGATTAGGGCCTGTTGCTTCTCTTGAGTTTTCTCAATTGCTTCTACCTTTTCAGAAATAGGTCTGATAAACCTCTTTTTGTCAAGCTTGGTCTCCATATCCAGCTTTTCAGCCTTTTTTAGAAGCTTATCAACCTTTTCTTGAGTATCATAGTGTAGACCTTGAAGATTTTTGGTAGACAGAGCTGTGACTTTAAGTTGTGTCTTGAAATCAGAATTTTTGAGCAACTCATCAGCTTTTCCAAGATGGTCTGTCAGTACTTTGGAGCTTGGAATGAAGTCAGTTTCATTCCACTTCTTGGTCCACTCCACACCTCTGTGAGTATCTTCCCAAGGAATAGGAGCAGCTTGCTCAACAAACTTCTCAATTAATGCCTCCTTTCCTAAAATGGGAGCATGAGTATCAACAGAAATACTGTCTTCTGAACTTGAGGAAGACTCATTATCTTCTGACAGTACCAGAGTGTGTAAAGAAACTGGAGATTCTAGAACAATTTCATCTAAATTCTGATCTTCATGTTCTTGATCCAGAATAGGTGTAGATGGTATCTTAGCATCAGCAATTAAGATTGGAGAATGAGTTGGAGATGTCAGAGCTGTTGTAGGAGCTTCCATATAAAGAACAGTTGGAATGTGCAGCCTATTGATGTCAATTTCAGGACTTAAGCCTGAATCTTCAACTGTAATATCTTCATGAAGAGGAGAGACCGGAGGTGTAACCACTGTATCAGGAACAGTGTCTTGGTTGGGTCAATGCATAACCTATCTCAGAGTTAGCGAGAAAGTCCTGAACGAAGTGAAGATCTGATGGGGCTTCACTCTTGCTGAGAATAGCCAAGTAATTGTTTGGGACAAACTTCGCTCCATTAAAAATAATATCTTTTGGTGCCATTTCTGTAAGAAATAAGTGAGAAAATATATAGTGCACAAGGTGTTTGATAAAAGTCCTGTATGAAAAAGCTTCAGAGAATATTAGAAAGAGAGAGAATAAGAGAGATTAAGAATAAAAAAGTAGGTAAAAGATTAGAAAATCTTTTAACTCCCATATATATACTCTCTCCACTCAACAGTCCTTTTTGGAAGTAAAACTGTCACTTGTACAACTGTCAGCCAGTGACTAGTTAAAGCAGAGTTAGTGGGCACGAGAAATAAGCAATAATTAACGTGCACATGCAGTTTTTCAAGACAAACATGTTTACCACTAACCCAAATAATTATGACTGTTTTAATCTCACCTAATTATATTTTGATTAAATATGACCGTTACAGTATTTACCACAAATAAGTCAAGTAGAGAATAATGCCACGTAAGCATCAGAGTTTCCATCAGGATTTAATATCAGAACTTGACTATCATCAGATTTTAACAGTCATCAGAACATGGCTTCTGTACTCAAAAAGTGAATGTTTGTATCTGTGATTCTTCATACAAATACTGACTTATTTCTTTAGAGTTTAATCATCAGAACTTTCATCAGAACTTGTCCTCAGAATTTATGCATATGACACTTAACTGTTTATCTGAAACAACTTGATCACCGCTGTAATTTTCATCATTCATATGGATTGAGAGTGTGTGCATTATCAGAATATCAGATAAAGATTAAAGTCTGATAAACTTCAGTACATCTTAGAAATAAGGCATAACTAAGAAAAGTGCTTAAAATCTGTCATTAATAAAGAAGTCTACTATAGAATGAATTTATGCAAAAGTCCACCTCAACTGTTTGTGCTCATTTTATGCATCTTTTGAAATTCCTTTTTACAATGGCTTCTCAGTGTAAGTGAGCCACAACTGCTTATCAGAATTTATGCTATTATCAGAGTATTTCTCCAGTAATCAGAGAATGTGAAAAGTCACCAAGAAAAAATTATTTGCTTTTCTAATGCATAATACTTAATACCAGCAATGCACTTGGGTCTTCCCTTCCACATATTTACTCTAGATCTCAAAGGAGTACCTGACTTACAATGTATAATCTTCTCGATAATGATAAGACATATAGTGTAAACCCAAAGTCTGTGTTTATATAGTACACAGTTACAAGATACCTTCTAATTGATATAGAATATAATTCTGTCTCCTAAAATATATCAATCAGATATATTCTACAAGTCTTCCACTCTTCTAACTCTTTCCATGCATATCTTCTTTTGTTTAAGTCACGATCTTCTACTGTAAATCAGCTTCCTTCCTTAACTGTAAGTCATCCCGCACTTAAGTTCTGATATGACCTTAAGTTCTGATATTAAGTTCTGACTTCCAGTAAGTCCTGATTACAGTAAGTCCTGATATTACCTCTTTGTTAAGATCTGAAAACTAAACATGAATCACATTAGACATGACATCTCAAATATATCTAACAAATTCATAAGCACACATTTGCGAACAACTCTCAGTAACTGCAATAACACTCAAGGCCTTGTCACCAAATTTAAAGTTTTTGACGTTTGGTCCAATCCCCGCTATTACTCCTACAACATCAGTAAATGTTCCCACCAAGATAACCAAAATGAAAAACTGTTAAAATCTGTAAGCCGATTTCAGTTTATGCAAATGAGTATTTTAATTAGGATTCAGAGTTAACAACATCCCTGGAATGAGGAAGACTAATGAGAAATTTTAAAGAGATGAGGTTGTCCTGTGATTGAGTCCTATTAAGTCAATAACTGGTGAATTGAATAAAGATGATGCATCAAGTGATCCAGTCAGACATGTGAAAGTAGGAAATAAATATGAATGTAAATGAAGGTGAGTTACCATGAATAAATGGAAATTTACGGGGTAGAAGTGGATGCATAAGCCCATTCTGCAGTTTGCAGTCTATAGGATTGATGCTTGATGCTTCCACTCTAATGAGAACCTCATCATTCTTAGGAATCGGAACAGGAGCTTCGACATGATGAATCACAAAACACAAATATTGTTAAGGGAAAAATGGCACTTTCATTTTGTTTTAGCTATGGCTTGTTGTAAGTAGAAAGGAATACATTTAAAGCAGAAGCAACGCGACCATAGTTATCGTACCAAACAACTTGCATGAGCTTAGCAGAAGCCATTTTCTATTTGTTTTATTTTTGCTTGTTAATGTTGCATTTCTGTACCTAAAGGGGTCATGTCATGTCAGGGGCGGTCCTGAGTGCATCTGCAACCACTGCAATAGCACTCGTGACCAATGCATAAAATATCTATATTGTAAGAAACAAAATTCAAAGAGCCTGCAAAAATTAATCTTGTGCCAATGTCTATAAATTCTCAGAACAACCCCGGAAAATTATTTCATCGTAAAAAATGGAAGTAACTGTTCCCCTAAACCTCCTTGCTATCTCACTACTTCCTCTGCTTTTATTTTAGATTACTTTTTAAATGTATTTACTATGTTTGTGTTTTATTTTTATTAATATTTAATCCAGGACAAATGTCTATTTGCAGTCTATTAATCCAGGACCTATTAATGCTATCCTTCTTCATCTATAGCCGAAGCATAGGTCTGCAGAGATTTGGAGAGTAGGTGGTGGTGATGCTATGAGATGTAGACACTTGAATTCTAACAAGAAAACTATTAGGTTGAACCGTCGTATGATGCCATTTTTACAGTCTTCAGGGTTTTATGGTGTCGCTAGGCTTTCTGCATTACAGCTTGATTGGAGTTTATTATCTGCTTTGGTGGAGAGATGGAGGCCGGAGACCCATACATTTCATCTACCTATGGGAGAGGACACTGTTACTCTTCAGGATGTTGTTGTCCTTCTAGGCCTTCCTGTTGATGGGCGTGCTCTTATTGTTGATGATATCCCCGGGCCTGGTGATGCTTTTCTTGAGTTAGTTGCTTATATATTTGGTAGTGCGCCTGAGTCGAGTCGCCTTAATGGAGCCAGGATTCCGTTATCTTTTTTCACATCTCTTACTCCACATTATCTTTCAGAGGATGCATCATTAGATGAGGTTAGGAACTGGACACGGTGTTATCTCATTCACATTATTGCTGGTGTCCTTTTTACTGATACTTCTGGAGGTTGTATTCATCCGATGTATCTACCTTTTCTTCGAGACTTGGACATATGTGGAGAGTATGCGTGGGGAGCTGTTGTCCTTGCATTTTTGTATAGGGAGCTATGCAAGGAATGCAAGAAAGGCAAAGAGGAGGTTGCTGGCTGTCTTTTGTTGCTTCAGTTATGGGCATGGGAGAGGTTGCCTTTTCTTGCTCCGATTTCTACAGCTATGCGTTTACATTATTCTCCTGTTTTGGATGGTCAGCTTGCGCCACCATACGGAGACAGGTATAACTAATTTTGTATTTTATTTATGCTTTTATTGTTGACAAATACATTCAGTTGTTTGAATGTTTAGGAACCGATCTTTATAATTTGAAATTAAAAAGCTATTGTAATTGTTTTAAAGAGTTAGGGTTCACCGATCCCTTAATTGGGTTTTAGAAATATTTGTATTTACTTAACATGAAGATAGTTGCAAGTTAAGTTTACTGATTTAGGGTTTAAGATTTATTGTTTAGGGCATTTAGGCCCTAAACAATAGATATTAAACCCTAGGAACCGATCTTTATAAGTTGAAATGATGAAGCTACTGTAATTGTTTTAAAGATTTAGGGTTCACCAATCCCTTAATTGAGTTTTAGAAATATTTGTATTTACTTAACATGAAGATAGTTGCAAGTTAAGTTTACTGATTTAGGGTTTAAGATTTATTGTTTAGGACCTTTAGGCCCTAAACAATAGATATTAAACCCTAGGAACCGATCTTTATAATTTGAAATGATAATGCTACTTTAATTGTTTTAAAGATTTAGGGTTCACCAATCTCTTAATTGGGTTTTAGAAATATTTGTATTTACTTAACATGAAAAAACAAGTTTTAACATTTTTTATTTTACCAATACTTTAACCGGTGTTAACATTAATATATTCAATTGTCATTTAGGTGGCTTTTCTATCTTTCTTTTAAGGAGATGGCTGGGCGTACAGTTTCTGTTTATCGTACTGTTCTAGATGGGCTTGCAGCATCCCATTTCAAATGGGAACCTTATTCTGATATCATTGATGATTTTCCTGCTTATTGTTTGACTGGTCGTCATATCTGGCGTTATCATGGGCCTCTCCTCTGTATTTTTATTATAGAGACTCATGTGCCTGACAGAGTTGCTCATCAGTTTGGCATGGTTCAGTCTATTCCACCTGTTTTAGAGTACATTACTGAGCTTCATAAAATGACTCTAAAGGGCAATCAATTGATTAAGTTTAGTCAGAAACATGAGTCTTTTATCACTCTTTGGGACCATTTTTTGGATTATATCTTCCATTCAGATTTGATTGATGGTGGTGATAGTACAGTTCCTGACTACCATGACTGGTACTTGCTGAGGACAGTGAAATTTATTTCTCGTACTGGTGCATTTCATAGTTACATTGTAAGTTTTAAATTTGCATTTGTTTGTTTGCATTGTTTAATTTGCTAATTTCTTTATTTATTTTGGTAATATATATTTCCTTTATTTGTTTTTTTAGAGAGATTTGTTGAGGAGTATAGCTGATCAGACGGTATCAGTTCTTCCGGATGTTCATCGTTTAACTGCTGATGGTTATAGTGCTGTTAGAGATTTCAGATTATATGGTTTTGATGGATTGACATTGGATGAGCGTAGAGTTAGAGAGATGGATGCGAGGGAAGATCCCGGCCGTTGTCGTAGACGTGGTGGTGTTAGTGGTGCTGGAGTTGGTGGACGAGGTCGAGCTCGAGGAGCTGATATAGGTGATCAGATTGTTGTAGTAGATGTAGTTGGAGATGTAGTGGGAGATGATGATGTTAGAGATGATCCTGTGATGACGCATCTTGGAGATGATGATGATAGTTTTGTTCATTCTAGCGGAGTAGTTCAATCTGATCGGGTTGATATTGTCGTCATTCTAGGAAAGACTGAGAGATCCTTTTCCTTCATTTGATCTCCATCTGACACCTACTCCACACATTCCCGAGCAGGCTATTCCACACTCTTCACCTGAGCAGCATAATATTCAGCGTACTTGTACTGATGGCATTCAGGAGAGGCCGTGGGATCCTTATTCTTCATTTGATCTCCATTTGACGCCTACTCCACACCCTCCTCCCGATGATACTATTAGTGATCAGCCTCCCCCTGTACGTCGTTCTAAGAGGCCTACTGAGTGTCCAGCTAGAGATCATTCTCTTACTTCTTTTGATCTTAATGATGCTTCTACTATTGTTGGGTCTTCTCAGAGTTCCGATGGTAGTGTTGGAAGACGAAAGTTTGGCATTTGCTATGTATCCCAAAAACGTGAGAAGAGACCTCGTAGGCATCCAAAGTGTTGGACTAACGGGGAGAAGGGTGCAAAGAAGTGACTTGTAAGTATAATTTCATTTTACATATTTTTAGTTTTTACATGTTTTATGAGATTATTTAATTAGATGTTTCAAACATTAAAAGAAAAGGAAAAGAAGAAAACTAGACTTTTTATGTTTTAAATTTTAATCAAGGTTATTCTTTCTTGGAGTTCCATGTTATCCGTAAATTTAATTATCGGGGCTGGGGCTAGTAGGCTGATGAGTTGCGACTACTCCCCCGTTTTTGACCTATATACTAATTGTTGGATTTTAATCGCAGCGGAGGCATGGTAAAATACTTTTACACATACAAAATCCAAATAAAAGCATATAAATCGTGGTAAAAACATAGGGATCGATTACTAACCTTTAATATGCGATCCAAGAGCAACGATCGGAGATCCTTAGCAGCTGCTCCTCAAACGTGAAGCACTCCACCGGTATCCACCAAGAAAACGACGTTAAGGTGGAGGAGGAGGTGGAGAGAATTGGGTTTTTCTAAAACTTTTGGGTTTTTGGATTAGCATAAAAATAGGGTTTATAATAGTATATTTTTAGGCAAAATTTTCAGCTGAAATTTTCCCATAAAATATTATTATTATTAACCCATTTATTATTCTCATTAATAATTAAAACACCTTTTAATTATTAATCCTTTTTCTAAACACTTTAGAAATAATTCTCTCTTTTGATTTAATTTCCAAAAATTAAATCCTTTAATTAATAATATTAAGAACTTTTCTTAATTAATTTATAATCAATTAAATCTCATTTAATCAATTATTAAATTTGCCAATTAATTATTTATTTCATAAATAAATAATTATTAGCCATTATTAATTAATTCCTCCACCATTAAATCATTCTCTTTTTATGGTGTGACCCTGTAGGTTCAATATTAAGCCGGTAGTAGAAATAAATAATAATAAAACTATTTTATCATTATTTATATAAATTCTCTAATTTATTAAATATGATTAATTAATTAATCACATTTATTCTACATCGTGAGTGATACTTCTCAGCATATCGCGATTATCCGGATAATATGAATTCACTGCTTAGAATACCAAGAACCTATTCAGTGAATAGTTACCGTACAATAAACTCCTTCTACCCTACAATGTCCCGATTAAATACAAGGCATGGATCTCGTGTCAAGCCTATCTAATTTAATCACCTGCTTACCATTTACTATACTTAGTTCAATGCAAATTAGAAACTCCTTTCTAATTTCATTCACTCTGGCCAGAGATTCCTGAACTAGCATAAGTGGATCAGCCTTGAACATTCGCTTCCTTCACTGGAAGGGGTAGATCCTTTATTGATCATACACTATCTTCGTGTACAAATTCCTATACCCAGTAGAGCCCTAATAATTGTCCCTGGAGACTAAGAACTAAACCAAAGCATAGTTCAGTGTACACAAGATGACTATGATGACCTCAAGTCTAAGGATACTTGTACAACTATCACTATATGAACAACTGCTGACACGTGAGTGAACTCCATCAGTTGTTCAGCTGTGCGAGTCATGTTCAGTGAACTTATTCTATAATAAGCACCTACATACTAGCTATAGTGTCACCACACAAATGTCTATGAGAACAGACATCCTTCATAATGAAGCAAGCATAGTATGTACCGATCTTTGCGGATTATTAATTACCAGTTAGTAATCCTATGATCAGGAACTATTTAAGTTTAGAGTTATCATCTTTTATGTCTCACTATTATGATCTCATCATAATCCATAAAAAACTTTACTCTAAACTATGGTATATCTTATTTAAACACTTAAATAGATAGAGCCCGTAATAAAAACAAAACAAGTATTTTATTAATATCAATGAAATCAAAACAGATTACATAAAAGTTATTCCTAAATCCTCATACATGATTGGACTTAGGACATATTCCTTTCACTAATGAATCTTGAAAAGAAGTTGAGAAATGCTTATTAAAAATAAAAAGCACAGCAAATGCCATGTTTGTGAAGAAGTTGTTAGCAGAACCTGTTTTTGGATGAAGTAAGCAATTATATACTAGTTAGTTTCAGCAACAGCTTGCACTCTTTATGGACAGATCCCATATCTATGTGTCCCATCTCGTATGATATATATAGAGCAAATTAAACTAGACTAATTTAGCGATGAAGAGAAACCGTGGTTTTCAAGTTGGGTTGCTCGAAAAAAAAAGGGAAGTTTTGTTAATCATTTTATGTCCCTGTCATTTCATTCCTAATACCGCCTAATCCATACCCTCCATGCCATTGAAACAACATGTGCACAACCCTTAACATACAGATTGGAAGCATTTATCGCGGCGGGATAAAAAATGAGTATTTATTATTATAGGACTTTTAGATTAAGCGGTGGGCTGTAACGGGTTAGACCTCGGCTACATTTTGGGTATTCGAATTAAGTCCGTTGATCCGTCTGGGCCGAGCTAATCTGCAGGACGAACTGTGAAATAATTAGTAACGAAACAATTAAAAATTTTGTTCTTTGTACCATTTGTGCTCTCTCAGTCAAGGTCTTTTAGCAAAATTTTGCTCCCACCAAACTAATACAAATGTTGAATCCAAAAATGGAAATTTTAAATTATTGTGCGAACTACAGAAACTGATTTGATCTATTTTTTGCAGATGTAGCACCACAGCAACAATGGTCTAGCACAGCAGCAACGCAGCACCAGAACGCAGCAGCAGAACTTCATATTTTGGAATCGTTGTATATTTCAGTTATGTTTTTAACGGTGCTTGTGAACCTATTATTGCTTGATATTTTTTGGATTAAAAAATGGAAGTTTGTTTATTATTACAGATTTGGATTAACAGAAGTTGATTTTTCTGCATTTTTTAATATTTTTAGTTTTATAAGCTAATCTGTCAAAAACTTCAGCTCATTTGCTGTTTTTCACAACTGTAGAATAATAAAAGTAGCTAACAGAACACGAAAGTGCGTTTTTATATTATAAAACAACATTTCGTGTTCCGTTTTTAAGTATACTACTGTCAAACAGCAACTCAAAAAAGAAAATCTACTTGCGTTTTTATATTATAAAACATGATTTCATGTGCCATTTTTATGTAATGCTAATGTATAAACCAAATCAAAACAGCAAATCGACTGATGTTTTTAGAATTAAAAACAACATTTCGTGTGCTGTTTTCATCTTATATTACACAAAATAAATATGGAAACATAACACGAGATCATGTTTTTATAAATTAAAATGTAAGCCGGAATCACGTTTTTGCTCAAATTATTGCAAAAAACAGCACACGAGTTCACGTTTTAAGTTTTTAAACAGAACTTCGTCTGTGTTTTTTATTGCATTAACAGTAATTCGTATTGCGTTTTTCCTTTATATCCTTTCGTGTGTATATCTTCCGCTTCTAGAACTGCTAATGCATATGTAATATACATATTCGATATATACTGAGACAAGACCGAAAACAAAATTATATATTCGACTTCCATCTGTAATAATATAATATAATTAATTTGATTTTGATTTCTGAATGGCTTCGGGTTCGGGATCGAAATCGACATCCATAGTTGCGTGGATCTATATCGACGGTAATATTCAACATTCTCAATTAGAGGGTTGTGTATATGATAGATTTGTTTCCAAGCATGTTAAACTTGATAGTAACATGAATTACCGTAATTTATGTGATTTGTTATTTTTAAAAATGAAAATTGATAGAGATAATTATGATTTAAAGTTGTATTATGGAAGTCAAAATCCGAACGATATGAAATTCGGTATTGTACATCTTCTTGATGATGATGATGTTGATGATGTTGATTTAATGTCTGGAGTTGTTCTTTTAAAAGGCCCCCATTTCTTTGTGGAAATTTATATGAAAAAAGTTCCAAATCGCCAATTTATTGAAAGTAACTCTAAGAATGCCGAGAAAAGTACTAGTGGATGTTTCGAGAATTATTCAAGTAGTAGTAAATATTTGGGGGGCAAACGAGTAGTAGTCAAGGTGTGGATTCTAATGATGTTGTTGATAGTGGAATGATGATTGGTAAATTCGTACTTAATATTGCTTCTTTTGATGAGTCGATATTGGATACAGAAGATAATTCCTCAACTCATATGGAGTTGAGGAAGGGGATGATATTTAGTTCAAAAGAAGATTTGATTCATGCAGTGAATCAATTTCATATAGCTAGTCATCAAGAGTATTATGTTACTAGATCAAGTGAGTTGAATTGGTATGTGGCATGTAGGTTGAGAGAAGATGGTTGTGAATGGAAGTTAAAGGCTAGGCTTCGGAAGGCATTAGGTAAATTTCAAATTATGGAAATTTCCGGACCACACACATGTATGAGCACCACGATTACTCAAGACTACAATAACTTGTCCTCTTATGATATTTTGGAGACAATTAAGGATCAAATTATGGCCGATCTCATAATTAAAGAAAAAGTCTTAATGGCTACGGCAAAAAGCATTTTTGGTTATCTTCCGGGTAGAAAGAAAATTAGAAATTCGAAGCAACTTGTAATGAATGAAGTACATGGGTCTTGGGAAGGTTCATATGAAGAACTTCCATATTTGATGGAAGCATTGAAATCATTCAATGTCGGTACCAAAGTTGATTGGCTTTTCAAAGAAAGTGATTGGGAGGACATGAGAATTTAGAGGTATATAAATTCTCAAACACTAGTACTTCATTCTTGTGTATGTATATTTACTTTCTATGATTTTAGGTTCATTACTTTAAGGATAAAACTAATGAATTGTATCATATATGTTTGAAACAGGAAGTCACGTTCAAGAGACTGTTTTGGGCTTTCAATCCTTGTATTAATGGATTTGAGCATTGCATCCCCGTCAATCACATAGATGGAACTCACCTTTATGGTCCATATCCCGGTGTACTATTGAGTGTTGTGGCAGTGGATGGTTTCAGTCATATTCTTTCACTTGCTTTTGTTATTGTTGAATCTGAAAATGTTTCTAGTTGGGGGTGGTTCATGGATAGATCGAGAAGATTTGTTGCTGGTAGGAGACATGTGATTTGTGTCATTTCTGATAGACATGCTGGGATTATGGCTGCTATGAAACAGACGGGATGGTGCGAGCCCCATGATCATCATAGATTCTGCATTAGACACTTGGCTACTAATTTTGTTAATGTGCATAGGACACCGGGATTGAAGGATAGGTTAGTTGACTTGGCTTCTCAGGTGCAAAAGAAGAAGTTTCAATATCTATGGGAGAAAATGTTGATAATTGAGCCTCGGGCGGAAGAATGGTTTATGGATAAACCATTAATGAAATGGTCTTCGACACATGATGGGGGAAACGGTTTGGCATCATGACCACTAACCATGCCGAAAGTTGGAACAATGCGATTCTTGAAGCTAGAAGCCTCCCTATTAGTTCATTGGTTAGATTCGTATTTATGAAGACCGTCGAGTATTTTGATGAAAGACGGGTTGAGATTGCAACCCAAATATCTAGAGGTCAAGTGTTCACACAACATGCACACAAAATATTGAGTCGGTCGAATAAATGTGCTACCGGGCATAATGTGACGGTATTTGATCGAGACTCGATGTTATTTCAAGTAGTTACTAATATAGTAGGCCAAAAAGGAGGAAATAGGCATACCGTCCGATTGCAAAAGGGAATGTGTTCTTGCGTAAAGTGGCAAAATTATTGCATCCCATGTTCTCATTTGGTTGCGTGTTGTGCTTATTTGAATACGAGTCACGAAAGGTTTGTGGGCGATTTTTATAGGTTGGACAACGTTTCAAAAGTTTATGACAGTGTTTTTGAACCAATACCAAGTGATCCTTGTTGGTCATCGGGTGTCGAGCTTCCAAAGTTGATGCATGATAAAGAACTTGAAAAGAAGAAGGGAATAAGAAAGTCCACACGACTTAAGAATGCCATGGATTTTCAAGCATCTCGTGGAAAGAATTGAAGTAATTTGATGTTATTTATTTGGAGATAGTTTATTAGACATCAAAGATTTTAAATTCATTAGTAATTCGGAGACTTTATTTTAAGGTTCATTGTCGAGATTATAATGGTTGTTTTTATTTGAATTTATATTTTATTTCTAATTTTGTTCTTAATCGTTACTATATTGTTGTTTCAATTTTTTTTAAATAGTTTTTTTTTAAAAAAAAAAAATTCACAGTAGCTTCTGGTTAAAAATCATGAATTTTATGCATCCCGAGTAAAACATGATATGAAACCACGTTTTTCAATATAAATATTAATTGAAATTGTGTTTTTTTGTTTTTTTTTCAAGAGTAAAACATGATCTGAAACCACGTTTTTCAATATAAACATTAATTGAAACTGCGTTTTTTCATTTATTTTTTTCCGTTTAGATAAACAGAAGCCGAAATGCTGTTTCTGCTAAAACACAATCTCATTTCACATTTTTGATAATTTTATTTAGAACACAACATTTCATATCCCGACTAAAACATGGTCTGAAACAACGTTTTCCTGTAAAAACATTAATTGAAACTGCGTTTTTAATTAAAAATTATTAAACTGTGTTTAAACTAAAACTCAAACTGCGTTTTTGCTAAAATCAAATTTTTATTTTCATAAACAGAAGACGGTTTGCCGTTTTTCTTGCTAAAAATAAAACCTGGAACTACCTTTTTTATCTATAAAAACGGAAACCGAAAACGCATTTTTTTATTTTAATTAAAAAATACAAATTATCCTTAAACAAGAACTGAAATTGTGTTTTTCTGAAAAAAGAAAACGAAACCACATTTTTGTTTTATTTTAAAGAAAAATAAAAATCAGCAAAACTGAACTTAGAATTGCGTTTTTATTTTTCCAACCAAATCCACAACCCGAAACTATGTTTTTATTGTCAAAAACAGAAACCGAAAACGCGTTTTTTGTTTTAATTAAGAAAAAAAAAGTATACAAAAACAGGAAAGGAAATTACGTTTTTGTTGAAAACAGAAAACGAAACCTCGTTTTTGTTTTATTTAAAAAAAATAAAAAATCTGCAAAACTAAACTGAATTCCACAACCCTGCGTTTTTGTTAAAAACTGAAAACAGCACCCGAGATGCCGTTTTGAAATGACATTTGGGGTCACCTTTTGTTAAAGTGACATGCAAGGCCATTTTACCTCAAACAAACGGTGACATTTGGGGCCAACATCCTATTGTTCTCGAATTTCATGTTTTATTTGAATTATTAAATCAACTAAATTTATTTAAATCATATTAACTAATTTGATAATCACTATAAATGTATTTTAAAAATATATTTTTTCAGAAAAGGAACTAACAAAATTAACACTAAATTTATCCCGTCAACCGAAACAATTTGAAATGGGACCAGGGTAGTAAAAAAAAGTAGAAATATTAGTTAGATCGTGATATTTAATGAAGAAAAACTATTAAAGTGACATTCAAGAAATAGATCTAGTATATATCTTTGCGCTCGAGGCAATGACGCTATTTGATTGCGAAACTTTTCTTATGATATTAAAAATGATTGGTACATGTTTGGCAATCTAAGAAAGAGGTTCAATATTTTGTTCTGAAGCTTTTCTGATCGATGACCACACACACGTTTGCAGGCGGAACAGGAAGTGCGGTTCAATAAACATTAGAACTTGTTTACATCACACTTGATTATTATGAATGTAATGACCAAATATTTAAAATACGTTTCTGGTGGTAATGAATATACATTATGCTTTATTCAAAAGACTATATGCATGATTATTGTTTCATTATATTAAAAACCAAATTCAAAAATAATATATTTTACACTGCTGTAAATAAAAATGTAAGAAATTGTATGATGGTTATGGTTTTGATGAGGAGGGTCTGCTAAGTCAGGAGGCAATTCAGCTACTTGATCATTAAAACCCATTGCTAAAGCTTTTCGTAGATCAGTTATACACCTGGAACAGGAGGTGTTCAATGGGGTATTTGTCAAAGCAGATAAATATAGAAGCTACTACTTGCCACTAGACTGAACAGACATGCCCTGGATATAATATACAACAACAAAGTACGATATGTAATTGATGAATGGAAATGTTGTAGTTTCTGCCAACTACTTGTTGAACTTAGTTATCTGTATTCAGCAACTGATAGCAATCTAAATCTGTCAAGAACCAAAAAAATGGACAACATCACAGATGACCGACATTGACAAACGGAAGCTAGGAGAACATTTCATGTACAGATACAATGGTATGTTATATATAAATCTTTTATTTGTCACAACTTACAACAGCAATCGCAATTGTATTATAGTAATGTTATTTAGAAGTCAAGGCCTCACCACCATCTGAGTGCGTCTTCAAGTTATTTGCGATAATTTTTCCTGTACCAGAAACATGATTGTTGGTCCCTTTCAACCATTCTTCTAGTTTTGCTTCTCTTTCAGTTTTAAATGCATCAAAGGTATCCGATTTGAATGATACTTGACCGCTTGTCAAGTTTGCATTGGTTTGAGATTCATCATGTAGCTCCTCGGCAATTTGACATGATACTGGTAGTTCCTCAACTTCAATTTCAGTTGAAGAGGTTGTGGCGTCTGCATCTAACAATGCTGGATTGAGATAGGATGGAAGCTTTTCACCAGTTTCTTGACTTAACTTGCTAGAATCAAACTCAAGCAAATTTAGATTGTCTGCTTTTTCATGGGCCAACTTAAACACTGTCGTAAAATAACTGTTGGTGCTTTTACTATATTGTGGTGGTGTATCTGCTTTACGCATCCACGGCCGCAAACCCCAAGAGCTTGTTCTTCCTAATTGAAACCGTGGACTTGAGTAATTAATTAACCCCCTTCTCGGTTCCTTTGTTGACATTATAGCCAGAGATTTAGTTATGTCGTTCACCATCTCATCAATAATGGGAAAGCCACATTCTTTTATTGATCTTACCATGGTGACAGATTCATCCGAATCTTCTGTTTGCAAACTCAACTCATGGGACTTTCCCCTTGCATTGTTCTTCAGATCAACAAGATTAGGCGCAGTATTCTGGGTATGCTGCTGAATGTAAAAAAGCCCAACTGAGGGTTCATTAGCGAGGTACTTCATCATTTCTGCCAAGCATTCGGCTATCTCTACAAAGCCATCAACTGGGGAGAAATCGTCCATCTTGCCGGAGATTGTTAACTCATTTCCGTTAATGTTAGAGATATGCCTGAGAAATGTTAGACAAAGCAGAGAGTTAGATCTCATTCCATTTCCAGAAGTTTTATGCACCTTCAACTTTGCAGTAGATATGCATACATATACATTAAAGGCCTGGCCACTTCAGATTGCCTAATAAATAATATGCTCATACTCTACTATGAACAGTTTATTTAAAGAAAAAAATAATGAAGGAAATAAAGAGTTCACACAATTTATTAAGACAACATCATACATAAAAAGCATATCCACTTCAAACTGCATTACAACTGATATGCTCATTTTACAATGACAGCTTATTCAACGAAAACTAATAACGAAGCAAATAAAGAGTGCGCACAATAATTTATTAAGATACGTACATGCAACCATTTAGTTATAATTTGTATCAAATATATAATATATAGTATTTAGCTTAGTTCTGCTCCCGCTAAAAATAATGTTGGGGGTAGGTATATATGTGATGAGATTAAAGTTTTTTGATATTGCACCTTCGTACCTGCATAAATGAAATTAGCAGTTCTTTTTCACTTTTTAAAAACATTACTAATTAAAACTTTTGTTCAATGTTAATACATCAAGTTTCTTAAAAGATCCCTTAAAAAAAAGATTCTTAAAAGATGAATTCGCAAATAATAAAATCATGCAGGGATGGACTGATAGAAATATATACCGTTAAACAATGTTGGAATAATCTTAAATTTAGTTATTAATTATTTGTTTATTTAATTATTAGATATTTAGCAATAGATTAATTATTAGAGAAAAATATTATTTTAGAATTGTTTAGTAGTGGGGTAGTGGAGTTATGGAGTAAATTATGGACATGTAATTTACCCATTAATTAGTAGTGGTTAGTTTTAGTAATAGTTAGTTTTAATATGTTTGTAAAGCCTATATAATGGCTAGTTTACCTTGAGTTTTAGAAGAAGAAAAGAAATAACAAAAAATATAGCAGTACAAGTTCTCAGCAAAATGTAGGTGTCTTTTTTCTCTAAGTTTTTTCCAACAAACAACACTATCTAGAGTTTAAATAAGACTCTGAAGTTACACAGACACTTTGACTGTCTCTGGGAAAACACTCAACCGGCGGGAACCCGGTTATGGTTTTGCATTGCCAGCTCAATGGTCTCTGAAAAGTGGTAACTATCAGAATTGGAAACTCGCAGTTCATAGGGGCTTCCCCAACCGAGAACCCTTTGTATACTCTGAAGTTTATGATACACCCTTGATGTTATTACAATAGTAAGCTAATCCTCTAGTACGCATTTGTGCTTCTTTTTTTAATACACTTTTTCTATTCCTTACTAAAGCTTCAACTGAAAACAAGCACATGAGTACCAAAGCAGTAGGCTCCGGTATCGTTGATACAGTTCGACTCTTATTAAATTACACTGTTGGTATGTTGGGAAATATCAAGACAAATCATGGTATTCTGACAGATTCCTCTTGAGGCAATTTAATGATAAAAAATCCAGGCTAATTTTCCTAAGACCTCAAGATCCTAACTAAGATTTCTTGCCTTTTCTTTTGTCTGTTTTTTTATCCTTGAGAGGAGAGGATTCCGCCCCGACAATTTTTCTTTTAGATGTAGACAAATCAAATTACCCCCCCCCCCACAAGACTTCATTCCCAAAGGCTGATACTTTTGTAACGGACTAAGATGTCAGTTCCTTCTTAATTACATAGGCCAAAGAGTTTTGCCTCCATAAGCATTAAATCGTTCTCAATTCAAGGCAGGGCTACAAAGTACTAACCTTTCCATCAAGAACTTTGCCAGTTTTTATCGTTATATTATATTTTTCGTCTGACCTGGATTCTCTTTCCAGGATCTTTAAGCCAGATTTATAATAACAAATTAAAGAACGTGCAACTGTTATTCGCATATAAAAATCCTACAGTCTATAACTTTTACCCATTAATTACTAATTTACGGCTGCGCTATTAAACACTGGATTCACAGGAGCTATTTTGATGTCAGCAACTATGTTATCCATTGGTTGGTTTAGCAATGATAGTTATGCCCTTTTTTTAATTTAATTTTTAATATGAACAAAAAAGGAATATTCACTGAATGGTGCAATTTTCAGTTTTTTACAATAGTCAATTACAGAGTGATAGCCTATATTAGTACAGGCCCAATAACAGAGGCCCAGGGCCCAGTAAGGAAAGCCCAGAAAGCACTCAGCTTTAACCTTGGAGAGCCCAGGACGCGTGGCAACATCACCACTGTCCAGATACCCCGGATCCAGAACATTCCTACGGTCCGGATTCGATAGTACTTCGGCGCATCCCAGACGTCCACACGCCCTACGTCCAAAAGACACACCTACGTTCCAGATTAAAAGGTACAAACCCCTAAACCCTAGTAGGAGACCTATAAAAGGCAGGACAAAAGGAAGGTTACAGGTTACACACACTCTTTTCATATATACACATATTCACACACCATAAAATACTTGCATAATTCCCGTTTGCCCCCTTTCTCCTTCAAAACCCTCTCTCATCCTTACACCGGAGGTGCCGCGGGGACGCCACCCCCCTCCGGTTCTGTTTTGCAGGTTCCCACCCTGCAGCTACACCACACGCCGCCGTCATTTCTATCGAAACGGAGCTTGAGACCGGGCCCGGCGAGGAGAAGACGGTGAATTAGGACAAAAGGAAGGTTACAGGTTACACACACTTTTTTCATATATACACATATTCACACACCATAAAATACTTGCATAATTCCCGTTTGCCCCCTTTCTCCTTCAAAACCCTCTCTCATCCTCACACCGGAGGTGCCGCGGGGACGCCACCCCCCTCCGGTTCTGTTTTGCAGGTTCCCACCTTGCAGCTACACCACACGCCGCCATCATTTCTATCGAAACGGAGCTTGAGACCGGGCCCGGCGAGGAGAAGACCCCGGGGTGAATTTGGAGTTATTTTTGGCGCTAGAAGGAGGCCCAGGGCCCAGGAAGCACTCAGCTTTAACCTTGGAGAGGCCAGGACGCGTGGCAACATCACCACCGTCCAGATACCCCAGATCCAGAACATTACTACGGTCCGGATTCGATAGTACTTCGGCGCATCCCAGGCGTCCACACGCCCGACAGTCCAAAAGACACACCTACGGTCCAGAGTAAAAGGTACAAACCCCTAAACCCTAGTAGGAGACCTATAAAAGGCAGGACAAAAGGAAGGTTACAGGTTACACACACACTCTTTTCATACCGCGGGGACGCCACCCCCCTCCGGTTCTGTTTTGCAGGTTCCCCCCGTGCAGCTACACCACACGCCGCCGTCATTTCTATCGAAACGGAGCTTGAGACCGGGCCCGGCGAGGAGAAGACCCTGGGGTGAATTTGGAGTTATCACAGAGAACTCCTAAAGTTTTATAAAGCTGAAAAGCCATGAGGGAGACAAGAAAATAATCATATTACTTGAGAAATGTCGATTTTAAAGTATCCTTGCATTATACTCCATTGCATATCCCACAATAAATCCTAACCTCTTTAAAATGAAGAAAACTAATTCGATATTCTGTGTATCCCTCCGATAATGTATTACAATCACCATCTTAGATGTTCTACATACAATGACCTCAACAAACATGCAGTCCTATTAATATATATTCGACGTATATCAGCCATATCTGGAAACAACATATATAATCAGCAATTACAACTCTCTGAAAACTGGCATCAAATTATGTTTTTTACATTGTGGAAAAATCTTGCAACATGTGAGATAATCTTACTTGAACATGGATCATAAGTTGGATCAAAAACCAAGTTGGGGTCTGAATGGACTCTGACACACAATATCTATCTGCATAATATGAACCAATGGTTATTAAATGCTATCCTAAAAGAATAAAGACAAAATCAGAAAGTTCTGCCATCTTTCCTTTTCAAACACATGCAGACGTGGGTGCGGAAAGTTGAAAGTTTAGACTATGGACGGGAAGATACTAAACAATAAAAGGTTACGAAAGAAGAAACTGTGAAAACGTGTTATACAAGTACAAAAGTTGCATAGAATTTATAAAATTAATATAGATGGACAATAGAGGGTACCCTAGGAAGCAAGGACACGGGCGCGGGAGTGCGAGTGCGTAGTGCGGGAATACAGGAATTCGACAAATATAAAAATATGCGGATACGGGTGCGGGGGGACACGGGAAAAATAAACAAAAAATTCTTATATATTTCATGTTAAACATAATAAAACTTACTAACAAAACCAAAAATTGCATGAATAATGAATCAAATGCATCATTTATTAATCTAAAACACAAAAATACAAGTAAAATCTTTTAGTTTATATAAAAAAAACATACGATAATAAATACTTTTGTAGTAACTAATTGACATGTATACTTAATTTTGTAAATGTAGTTTGCTAAAATAGATTTTAAGTACAATTTCTAAAGATAAAATTTCATATTAGTATCACGGAAGAATCCGCGTGTCCGATACGGGGATACGTGTGTCCGAGAATCCGACACGGGGACTCGGCAGCGACCCAAGTGTCCCTGCTTCTTAGAGGGTACCTAATTACCTACACTTTTTCAGGCAGTAAAACAATTTTATCAATATGGTGAGTTGATTACATGCTTCAGAGGATCACATCCCATGTGATCATGTCAATTAATTTACATTACATATATCCTATCAACAAGCAAATTACATATAAACTGCTTACCTCTTATTGATGAATTTTCCTCAGAAATTCACACTTCTATCCCAAGCCAAACTCTATTCCTCGGTATAAAGATGTCGTTTCCCGGGATTTTCAGACTGCAATACCGTAAAAAAGCACAAACCTGGTTCACATTTCTAACCTACATGACTTCTGTGGGAAAATCATACATTTTCTAATCCCTTCCCCCACTCTAACCCTGGCCTCTTACCACGAAAGAACACGGAATCATAGAGTTTCTATGAAAAATGTACAATTCTTCACATCAAAATTTGCTCAGGGAACAAAAAGACCCTACCTTTACCTAATATTTCATCAGTCCATCATTCAATTAACATAATCAAAACAGAAAGAGAGCATCAAACATCAAAACAAGAACTTATACCAAAAACTTATCACTAAAACCAATACCCCATCAATAAATCTTTAACACCCAACAAAACTAATCAAGGCCCAGGTCTTAAAATGCAAACTTTAGCTCATTTCTTGAATCTACAGTCTATGATCACAAAATTATACTACTACAAAGCTCAAAAAATAACAAAAATGATTTTTTTTAAAAAAAAGAATTGGGATTTTAGTGACTCACCAGCAGGGTGTTGGAAGAGCATCAATTGAGTGAAACATAAACAGAAGCTGAATTAGATGAGGATAGAAATGCTTGTGGCTTTAAAAGTGAAAATAATATACACATATATACATACAAATATTTAATATTTATTATATGAAAAAGGTATTGCGCCATTAATTCAGTGAGCACCTAATAAGCTTTTTGGCATTTTCTAGTGATTTACTGGGACCAATTTCTTTATTAAATTCGTCAATTGACAATACATCTCCTTAATTTAAAAGAAACATAAAACCAGATAAATACTTGTTGGATTCCTTCTTTTTTTTAAAAAAAAAAAGTGATTTTAAACGTATTTAAGGATAAAAATAGAGTGTGGCACTTCAAAAGTTTTCGATGAATTTCGTATTTGTAAATTATCAATTTTTGGCAAATTTTGAAAAATTTATGGTAAAAATTATTTACATATGTGTTACTAAAAATTTGTAGTAGTATCACATATCTAAAATGGGTTCGAATAACACATGTTGTATTTTTATTTATGATATTCATACATGCTCATGAATATTCTAAAAAAAATATTATGACAACTAAGCACTCGACAACAATTTAGAAACTTCTGATATTTCTCGAAAATTATGTTTACTGCAAATTCAGTTTTTATTTGTATTTTTTACTGTTGGGTATCCAGCATGAACCTTGCGCCGAAAACGTCTTTAGGATGAAGAATTTCATATTTTACTTGACATGAATATGATATTTTGTGGGTTTTAAGTAGCAGTTGTCTACCGACTCATTCACATTTATGGTAACATGTGTACACCCGGTCACGTTTATGGTATGATACTATCATCTCATACCAATTCTGAGCTGATCGGTTTTCTCAATTTGTGTTGCCGGAATGAAAAGACTATGGCATATTTATGATAATATTCATCATATAATAATAGTACAGTATGCTTTATTATGATCAAATATATTGCTTACAACCATAAAGAGAATAAACTCTTTTAAGCAACTCAAAGATTTTTGGTTCAAGGAGCAATATGTTGCCAACTCAAAGCCAACTAGAACACCTAATTAAGAAACAAAAACTTTTTATTATGCGGACATAAATCTCGGAACTTCCTTCTGCACCCAAAATTTAACATAGGAGGTCCGCGGAGAAGCTTGATCCAAATTCATAGTCAAAATGGCACTCGACCAGAAAATAACCAGCTCAGCTGCAGCTTGATAGTTCAACAACATTCTAAGATCCATGTGTTGGTACATATTTACAAGCTATTATTAGATCATAAATTATTTGTTAAAGATCAGATTGAAGCGACCAAATCTTCTGAATCACTTGTTTCCTCAAAAAGTGAGCCCCGAGTCCACCTCCTCAACATTTCAAGTGCAGCCTTGGGCTGATCCATGGGTACCATGTGACCTGCATCATGCACCTGCCAATTCAAACAAGAAAGTGAATACCTCCACAAGTTCAGTAGTTGGCATCACAATTCAAAAATAAAGGCAGACCTTCAGAAAACTGAGAGGCCCATGGCTTTTGAGTAATCCAGCATCAGAACCATCAACTTCAAAAGAAACTTCAGAAGATGCTACAAACTCTTTTTGCCCACTCCATTCCATTGCTTGAACCCATCTTGAATTACCTACACATATTGATGGTATGTAAGCTACAGTTATCATGGTACATGTTCTTACCAGAAAATTCATTATAGCTTCTTGTGTCGAGGGTCCTGATGCAGGCTTATTATATGTATCGCGTGCTAATGATTCTTTCATGTCTACTAACGAAGGTCAAGATAAGCATACCCATCTAAAAGACATTTATAATTACAAGTGGCTGAAATTATTTCTAACAAGTGCCACCCAGAAATAAAGAGATCTCTAGATCGTCTTTGAGGCATACTTGTTTTCCTAAAACAGTTTTGAGGACAGCAAATTAACTTCATTGTATGAATTGCAGGAACTTCCTTCCCCCAACATCCATTGTACTGGTGTTTCTACATTTGCTTGCGCCTCTTTCAGTTTGCATTACATAGAAGACCCAGAGTTCTAGGCTTGCAGGTACTACAAGCATTTAATAATGTAATACTACTGTTGCACCTAAGGCTTGGAGACAGGTAGTGCAGGGATAAAATATATTCACAGTCATGTTGCCTTTCAACAAACCAGACCTTAAAGAATAAACTTTAATCTAAAACATGTCAAATAAAAATAACATTTTATCGGGGGATAAACCTGTTCTTGTCCTTTACAAAAAATTTGACTCATCCTGACCCCAAAAAAAAGAAGGGAAACTGGACTGATATCGACTTCTCAAAAAGGCAACTTCTTCCAAAATTCAAAGCCGATACATGTTCATGTAATTTGTAGGTGATACCATTATCCCTGTAACGGATGATCTACAACAAATAATGATGTAGACTCCCCCACTGGTTTAGATCTTAAGCAAGCAACCCTCCCAAGTGCAATTGGAAAGGTCACTAGCCTGGACATTACTAATCGCCCATTGACCCCATCCAGCTAAGTGAAGGATGATTCACCAAGTAATAATATTTTCTAACTATACTATTTTAGGATACCACCTGTAGTTCTGAGCCGAGAGTTTAAATTTAGATCAAGTTGACTTCCCTGAGTTTAAATATAGATCAAGTTGACTTCCAAAAGTCCGACTGGTTACAGGAATTTTTTTATTAGGTAACTGAAATTAAGAAATTACCAAGCCAATTGCAGATAAGGTCATACTCTCCAGCATATACAAGCATCTTCACTCCATCCTCCAGAAGAGCAGGAATTCCAACTTCAAGATTCCTCATCCAGTCCACAAGCATGGCCTGATACACAGTAGGACTACAGGAAACAAAATCTATGTCCCCAACTCCAAGAGCATCCCTAACAGATTCTTGGTTCAAGAATTTCTCCATGTTTGAGAAGTCATAGCAAAGGCTTCCCACACACTTCTTTCTGATATCATAGTACTGCACATGAACACATCAGACATTTCATAGTCAAAAATAACTTCTTTTTTTCACGCAGCAAACAAGAGATTGCATACTTATTAATGTCAAATTAAACAAATCTGACTGAAATTAAGACGGGCAGTTGTAAATGAGGGTGATATGGTGGGAACTGGATACTATAGCAGGATTATGTTTGCTAATGTGAATGCCTTCCTCCCTCCCTTTGTGTGTGTGTTTGTTATATCCACATATTATATATAACAAATGGTTGGAAGCAAGTTTTAAGTCGTAGCACCTATCAAAAAACAAGAAGGCGGTCTATCTTCCCATAATCTAAAGGCACTGATTCATATGTAGTGGAAATCATTCACTTTCGCCAGGTCCCTAGGACCAACAGTGAGAAATATATCATTGCATAGTGGAAAAATCAAAGATTCAAAAATATTTTATGAAACACCCACATGCACATCTTAAGAGCAGACCAGTTTGCAGAGTAAAAACAAGATAACGCACATCAATCACATAACAGAAGACAGCATACTGAATCCCTTTATGTGTGATATTTCTAGACAACAAAAATTCCTTAATGCTCTGATAGTGTCACACACTACCAGTACCAAGCATGTGTTGGCAAAGTCTAGGTGTCCAACATGATGTCAACTTTCTACAAGTTTGTATGTGACTCCATTTTAAAAATAATTGTTTGCTAATTCTGTCATGACAAAAAGGAAGGGAGTCTTGTAAAAAGTTTCTCACATTGATACCAATGCCAGCATGCGACAAGACAGAACTGAACACAAGATTGCAGACAACATACGAAGCCATACAAGCTACTGTTCCATTAGTACCTGTAAAAAGCATTTTCAAGATTAGAAGTACAATGCACACTTCAACCAAAGTGTAGCAATATAAATATGTTTTTAAAGATAATAAATATAAGATAACCAAAAACTTAACTTATTTAGTATTTTAGTATGTTCATAATGATTCCTGAAGTGGCCCCGTAACTTAACAATCTTTAAACCCACATTACAAGCAGAAACTATATATTTTGGTAAGACAACTTGAGGATACAACAATTTTTCATGTGCAAATATTAATTCCCTAAACAAACTAGAAAGATATTTGTACAAAGCAGCTATAATAATAGTTTACTTCTATGATGTCCATAATTTTGGTTTTATGACTGCTATAATTTTTTAATACATAATTTGACACAACTGAACAAGAATTCTTAACCAGCCAAACTTTAACATTACCTTCTTGTCTGACTATTCAAGTACAACTGGGAAAAAAAAATTACTTCCAAATGGTTAATGCTATTTTCAACATCCTTATTATCTCATCAGGAACTAGGGGAATCAATTATTTGAGTTTGTAGGGATGAAGTCTCTAATCTATTTTTATGATTTATAATCTGTCTTCATCACTAAAGAGAAATCTTTTGGTTGTATTATCTGGTGAACCATTAAATTCTCAGTATCTCATGGACCCTTAACGCTATATTATGGTCCATACAAACTTTGTGACATTAGAAAATCTCTAGGATAATCTAGATCCCGGGGTCTTAAGTTAGGACTTGAGAGTCATCGGCAAAAAAGTGCTCCAAGAGACTCCTAAATGCTTCTCAAAGTTTTGGGAACGCTCTCTTTCTCTATGTCCACTTCATTTTGTACTTTTATTGACAGGAAGTACTAATACATATTGAACAGGAAGTGGGTACAAGGAGCATTGTTGGAGATGACACATATATCTACACTTAAACCTCGATAAATGAATACCCTTAAGCCCGGAGTGTTTCTTTCACTTATCAAGATTATTAATATATTGAGGTTAAAAGTACACTAACCTATTTAGCAAAAAAAATTAGCAAAGAGAAAAACATTAACCTTATTATGTTGGGACCGGAAAAAAGTATTCATTTGAGCAGTATATTCATTTATCGAGGTTCTGCTTTACGTGCTAGTTTTTTAGGAGCTAATTACTAAATTTATATTTGATATATGTGAAATACAATAAGCAAATCTATGTTACTCGGACTCGGCTAGAAGTGTCCGACCTGGACACGTGTCCAGGTATCGGACTCGGCAACATTTTGAAAAATATACATGTTTTGGGCTTAAAATAAGTGTCCGTGACCGAGTGTCCATGTCCAAGTGTCGAGTGTCCGACACGGGCACTCGGAGGTAAAATGAAGAGTCCGAGTTACATAAAAGCAAATAATGGTTTAGAGATGAATTGAATATGAAAGATAGTGTTGTATATTTGTATTTCATATTGCGTCTATTTTTCTCCTTGTCTCTTCGAACAGATAAACAAACAACTATATCTTATAAACTAACCCAATCGTGAAGAATAAACAACCTTGTTAAATATCATATAACTTAAATCACATATGCCAAGGGGCATAGATGCATGCAGTATAGAAAATTTAGCAGGAAGATGTTTAAACTTCCTACCCGAAAAGCAAATAAGGAAGTGTCAGAGGAAGAGAATGGGATTTTGTCTGAAAATTACCACAAAGCTTTATTGATGCTTCACAAACTGGAACAAGCACCAGATTTAGACGCTTATGCTCTGCAGCTGTGATGAGGCCCATGTCCAGTGCATAATCCGGGTAAGCTTTATACTGAAATTCTGGATCTGTAAGCCCGTTACCAATTGCAAATCCCTGCTCAGACATTTGCAAGTTAAGTAACAAAAACTTTCAACAATTCCAACAAAGGAGAAACATAAGAAATGATACCTTCAGATTTACATGAATTCCTTCTTTGGCTTTGTTTCCTTGGTGGACACGGGCAGCAAAGGCAGGAATATAATGTCCAGCATATGATTCTCCAGTAATGAAAAAGTCATTTTCAACAAACTCAGGATGCTCCACAAAAAAAGCCTATTTATAAATTAAAATTACAAGTTAGTTCACCAACATAAAGAGAAAAAGGGTTGCGGGAGCGAGGTCTACAATAAATATATACAAAGATCCAGCAATATTCTACCTGATTTACTGTAGTCATTTCTTTCTAACACACAAGTAGAAATAAGCAATTAAAAAAACGCTAAGAAAACCACAAGCATATTAATGGATTTCATGATAAACATGCTCTCTCCCTCGAGATCTTTTAAGCATCTGAATGTATCTCCTTCAGAGGAGAATGCCTTCGATAAATTTTGCACGCAAATTTAAATGATTTGCAAGTCTTACTTATTAATTTTAAATTTTAATTTCTAGAATTGTTGCATGTGAATTGAGCTTTTGATGTAAATGAATAAGATGAGGAAATTATCAGTATTACATTTAACCTAATTGCTATGTTCACTAAGATTTTGGTCCTTGGCGTGTCTAATCTCACAAGGATCATTTTGCTTTCAGAAAAGTCCATCTAATGTAAGTATGTCACTGAGTTGTGATTTAAAAGATATGGTTGGAGGTTAAACTTAAACATCAAACTGACATAGTAACATTACATGTACAACTGTATAACTTGAGAGTTGAGACACAATTTTCTTTTCATAGAAAAAGCCTTTTATGATTTAATATTTAATATATTTTCCGACAGTTAATTTGCAATCATAGATTGTCATATAACTCTGGTCACACAATTAAACACCAGTTACTTCCAATCCACGGCACTAAATACAGTAATATTACGCAAGTTCATCCTCAGAACTATAAGAAATTAGCAATCAAAAGAAAGAAACCTGTAAGAAATCATATAAGTCATTGCTAACGCCATCTTCAGTGTGGCGTATGTCACGTTTGTCAGAGGTATAACTGAATCCAGTCCCAACAGGCTGGTCAACATAGAGTAGGTTTGACACCTGCAGATTGCCATAGCAATTAAATACTGTAATTTTTTTTTTAAGTCAAGAGCTCTATTCATATGGTAATAATACACTATTACATTCAATTCTTTTTAAAATTAGTCAGCATCTGAAAGTTCACCAATATCAATAGAAATACTATACAGAACCATATATTACAGTAAACACATATTCTTGTGGTGTAACCCAACACATGGACCAAAAAAGGTTCAGTACTTCTGGATAACAAAACATAAGTATTTAGAATGATACTTAAAAGTTTGATGTACCATCTTTCTCCTCAACTTATCAAAAAGAAATCCAATATCCATCAAACTACTTCCATACTTCTTAGTAATCAAGTGTTCCACAAATCAAGTGTCTTAGCAAACAATTTTTACTTAAAGAAAAAAACAAATAAATTTAAGAAATCCTATTCTTATATGATTCTCAAATACTAGAAACAAAGCATTAATGCGTTCTATACTACAGGTACAGATCAAGATAACATATGTATCATCAAAACCTTGAATATAAATCTATTTTCAATGATATATAAAAAAACCGCGAGTACAATCAAATCAAATTTCACGAACCACCTTGAAAACACAACAAACTGACTAGATTCTTAAAGTTCTCTCCTTTTTTTCCAAACGGAATAAATGTGTAGCTATGAACCTTCACTGGCAGAGAGGGAAAATAAGTCCTCCCTGTCTTTATCTATTCAATTTTGGCGTGTTATAACAGTGTCAACCCCCCCCCCCCACACACACACGCACAACACCACAAACAAGATGCCTTGTGAACCAGGTATGTTTGCATTGAAAAACCGACATGTATATGCAAAAATGATTAACTATGTAACCAACTTTCTAGTAAAGAGTGCGATATGCTTAAATTAAAATTATTTGTTGTACCTACTGTAATAAAGTCACAACTCACAAGTGATACATATTCCTAAGTTCATCTAAATATAGAACACTTCGAGTACATCATTATATACCTTGTCCCAGCCATACTCATTCCATACAAGAGATAGGTTGTTTGCGATAGTGAAAGGTCCATTTTCGTAAAAGAGAGCCAACTCACTGCTACACCCTGGTCCTCCAGTCAGCCAAATAACAACAGGGTCATTTGTGCTGTTGCGTGATTCAAAGAAGAAGTAGAACATCCTACAAATAGAGAAATTTTAATTTAGCAACAAAACAAACGTGACTATGATAACATATATAAACTAAAACAGAGAAACACAAATTTCAAATAAAAAACTTAACAGCCAAACTACAAGAAACTCATTAACATATCATCCTAGTAGATGTGCGCCCCTGTTTGGTTAAAGGCTTCGTAAGTACACATAACTTATTTGACCTAACATAAAACAAAGTTGTTTTTTGAATTTTAAAAAGTTAGAAATGTTTACCAAGTAACATAAAGTTTGTGATTTTAAGACAACAAAAACTAATCGGGAGTTCGGGACGAAACATTGAATATTTTTGGTTATTTTCTTCAAGTTAAAAGTTATACATCATTATAAACTATCAAGTTTCAAACAAACAATTACCATTAAGTAAAAGGACCTTTTTTTCTAAAATAAGCACCACAGACCATTAACAACCTAAAGCACAAATGCATATCTTGTGAAATGAAGTGAAAAATAGACTATATATATTGGATTAATTTGTTTTCCAAAATTGATGCTTGCTTAGAGAGCTTGAACTTCCCGGAACTACGACAATATGACAACTAATAATTCGCAGGAGAGCATTTGCCTTTAGTTCCTTATGAGTTGGAACTTGCCCTGTTTAGTTAAATGCCTCATTAGAAGTCGAAATTGCCTTATGAGTCCAAATCAACTTTACTACTCGGATTTTAAAACAACAGTTACGACTTAGAGCAGACTTATAAGGTACAACAAACATGCCTCCAATAACAAACAGATAATTAATGTAAGTAGCAGGCAGATTCCTCTTCAAGGTAAGCAAACCAGACCGATAATCCCTCCAAACATGAAGCGTAATTTATGAAACTAACCTGCATTGCATACCGACCAATAACAACGCAGAAACACAAATGCATAATTTATAAATGAAATTGCCTTGCACACTGACCAATTATAACTCCAAGCACAATCCGTATTTTATGAAATTAGGTTGCATTGGGTTCACTCTGTACATCACTATATATAGTATAAATTTAACAATTCATATATAAACACAACATCTTTACATAAAGTTAAACATCAATAAATGAATACCTTTGAGGCTCACATACTTTATTCATTTATCGATATTATTCATTTAAATTTATCGATATTATTCCTCTATCGGGAATATTTATTTAAATTTATCGAAATTATTCATCTATCTATCAAGATTATTCATTATCGAGATTATTCGAGTACCTAGTATAGATTATTCATCTATCGAGAAAATTTATCGAGATTATTCATTTTAGCGAGTATCTAGTATATAAACATATATCTAGGATTTAAGAAGCGAGGGAGATTACTTAGCAGCGTGTGAGTGTTGAATCTGATAATAACCAGCATGATGACCTAACTCTTCAACAGAATCACCGTTTGTTACTAAACTCGGGAACTTAACTCGCTTCTCGACGATTCGATTAGTGTTGTGACTCAGTAGAGGAGGAGCTGAGTGATTAGCATCTACGATGTTAATTAACTCGTTTGGGAACAAATTGAGTTCTCTTATCAGCTTCTGCGCTTGAAATTGGGGAAGTTTTGAAGTGGTTGCGGTAGAGATTGTAGAGAGAGAAAGTAGGATGAGGAGAGAGATGAGAGAGAGATGATTCTTCATTTTTGAGTAACGGTATGCTACACTGTGTGAGACTCTCTCTGGGAGCGAGAGATAGGGAGAGAGAATGTTAGTCGGTGTATACATGTCTTGGAGAGCATACGTGTCTGTTCTATAATATTTTAAACCAAAATATTTTAAACCATATAATTTTAATTTAGGATCAAGGACAAGTTTAGCCGGTTATATAAAAAATTGGACAAAAATGATCAATTTTGCGCAAATAATTATCTTTAGCCGGTGAATTACGTATTTGACATTGTAGTAAACTGAATACGCATTCTTTATAAGCTAGGAAGCATCGACACTAATACGGCGATACGGGACACGAGATACGAGGATTCGTCAATTATCAAAGTGTCCTGGATACGGGACACGGTAAAAAAAAGTTATAAAAATATAAAAAATATTTTTATATGTGTTTTATATATATAGATGTATGTATATATTTGATTGTATATATATAGGGTTATAAAAGATGAAGAGGGGAGGTTATAAAAGACATAAATACAAAAAATTAGGGTTAATATAAGATGGTTTAGGCTTTTCAAAAAAGATTTTGGGCTTTTTAAAGATAATTTTGGGCTTTTTTATATGGGCTGAGACGGTGGGCTGTGTCGACTGCGTGTCGAACCCGTGTCGGACGCGTGTCGGACGCGTGTCGGTTGCCTTTTTTTGTCGACACGACATGTGGCGTGTCGGACACGTACTCAGCCGTGTCGGTGCCGTGTCGCCGTGTCCGACACGCATACGACATCATTTTTGGAGTGTCGGTGCTTCCTAGTTTATAAGGGTAATTGAATAGAATATTGAATTTTCATACTCAATACGCAACTATCATAGGAGTAAACTATTTAACACACAAAATACGTATTTGTTGTTACATGATGTCACTTGCAACCACCCAGCGAAAACAAACATGCCGATGATTCAATAGATGAGAAGAAGACAGAGGGTCGACTCTCCCATCTTCGCTTTCCCATGCATTCCCCTTTTCCCCTAAATTTTTATATTAAATATTCAACTATAATGAGATGTGTCCGTCTCTTTCCACCTATCAATATACCAGTCTTTCTCCACAACTTTAGATTGTATATAAAAATGGGTTAGGGTTTGATACGCATTCCTGCCAATCGGCTAAATATGACCATCTTTTACATAACTATCATTATTTTACAATTGAGTAGAAAAAGCGGTTATAATTGTCGGTTTTTTATAATTTACTACTCTCTCGGTTCCATCCGATTGTATATAGTTTTTTTTTATGCTCGACACGTATTTTAATGTGAATATATAGTAAAATTTCATAATTTATTTTTAATTTTTTTATTAAACTTTAGATAACAAATTCTTATTTTAGAAAAAAAAACTATTTGTGGAACTATACTTTAAAGGAGTCTAAAAATGTGTGTCGAGTCCCCGCCTCCCAATACCTAGGGAAACAGAGAGAACTAATTAAAGAGCAATTCATGAATGAAATAGTTGAAGATATGTCTGATAGGACCATTGAGCAATATTTGATACCTAAAAAAACTTTAAAATTGAGAACTCGACTGGAATGATGCAAATTTATCTATCTCAAATAGTATAAATTTCTAATTTGGTTATTGTTTATGCCTACTTTTAGTAAAAATACGATTTATTTATTTTGTGATATTTGTGTGATTTGTGATATGTATCTGATTTATTGCAAATGAATATGCTAGAGTTTCGTTTGATTGATGAGTATGATTTGTAATGTTTCTTGAAAGATTTGTGCCTCTAAGTAGTTTAGTTATTTAAATGGGCAAGGGTGATAAGTTACTTACTGCTGAATTTGAGTAGTCTTTGGAATGATGTTGCTGACTTTTATATCTAATTTGCAGTACCATAGTGTATGCCGGAGGGACAAATTTAGAAAATAATATTCACATAGCAGGAAAAACTGGAAGTGGCGATGCCAGTGAGAGTGACAACGGAAAATGAATAGAGCAAAACAGAACTAGACATGGACATGAAGAAGCCTCATTTTCAGTTTCGATAAAATTAGGCTTTTTCAAATCCAGTTTTGTTTTGATCAATTCTTTTCCGCTACCACTCTCACAAACATCACCATTTCCTACCACTTCCTGTTTTTTTCCTGTTATATGAACATCATTTCTAAATTTGTCCCTGTAGCATACATTATGGTATTACAATTTTGGTATAAAAGTTAGCAACATCATTAAAAGACTACTCAAATTCAACATCAAATGCTTTATCACTCTCGCCTATTTAAAGAACTAAACATCACTTAAAGGAACAATCTTTCAAGAATTCTAAATGAAACTCAATAATCAAACGTAACTTTAACAAATTCCTTTGCAACAAATCAGATACATATGACAAATCACATCAATATCACGAAATACAAGCAAATCATATTTTTACTCAAAATAAACATAAACCGAAACAAATCAGAAATCTTACACGATTTGGGAAAATAAATTTGCATCATTATAGTTGCGTCCTCGAATTGAAGTTTTTTGGATTTTAAAGTGGCCTTTTTATGTCTCATATATTGTTCAATAATCCTATCAAGCATAACTTCAATGATTTCATTTATGAATTGCTCTTTAAGGATATATGGCTTGTTTTGAACAAATTTGAAAAATTCGAGGTCATCCTCAGAAATCAATGTTGTGAAGTATTTAGGAAGAAGTAGCGAAGAAGAGTGAGAGGGAATATTTTCGGGGTAAATATCGAGATTTGGAGCTAAATCATTGAGAAATTTAGACTCCATTTTTAGAAGAAGATCATATTTTGGGGCTCAACTAAGATCGGTGAATGAACATGATTTTTTTTTTGAGTATTTAGGATTGGTTTATAACGAGTGTTAGAGAATGTGGGTCAAGTGGGTAGGTTCATGTCTTTAAATAATGTAAGGTATAGTTAATATGGATTATCGGTAATAACCCATCTTCTAATATATATAATACATCAACATTGGGGTTTGATGAGCAATTTAATTCATATAACGATTATGCCCCTATTTAATATCTATATAATATTTATTTTATATTTATTCTCACAATTAATATTTGTTAGTTGACTATTAATACCTATATAATACTTATTACTCACAGTTAATATATATATATATATATATATTAATTGACGCATCATTAATATTTGTATAATATTTATTTTATATCATCATTCATTTATTAAAAATTATTAATTGTTGTATAATTAATATGTGCATACATATATACATTAATAAATACGTGTGTGCATGTTAGGAATATATGTGCATTAGTTTGATGATATGTTTAACAAAACACTTAAGTAGAAATTTAGTGTCTGTAGCCTCAACGGATAAGACCACTTTGGCTATCCGTTGATGGTGTAGCTTTACTTAGAAATAAGTCTAGTATTGTAGCATATTTCAGTCTCTGTATTTAAAATTGTAATTCTTAGAAGTTGAGAGAAACTATGAGTCATGTTGACTACTAGATGATATGCAGATAGGAAGGCCAATTGTAAATATTTCATGCCTTGTAATTTTGTATAAATGAAGTGGTATCAACGGATGACTTAAAAGACCTTCAACGGATGAGAAGCTAAGCTTCAACGGATGTCTCTAAAGCTTCAACGGATAACATCCTTCAACGGATGAGAGCATCAACGGATGAAAGCTTCAACGGATAACATCCTTCAACGGATGAAGTCATCAACGGATGAAAGCTTCAACGGATGTTCTGCTAATCAGCCGTTGATAAGTGGTAGTTGTACCTACAAGCAGAGGCACGTGGGTTGACAGAGAAAACTGAGATGTGGTAGCCGAATTTCAGGATCAACAGAAAAAGCAGCCGTTCTTCTTTTGTACAAAGTTGCAATAGTCAACAAAGTACTTGAGTGAACAGGAAAAGAAGCAAGTGAAGAACTTATTTTACTATTGTAATTTTATATTGTTTTTCACTTGTACACTTGGTAATATATATGAACCAAGAAGAAGCTAGTAATTATATAGATTTTTCCAGAGCTGTTAAGAAATATCTTGAGAGAAAATTCATCTAGTTTGTACTAGGATGCAGCTGTGATCAACATTGTTGAACACAGATTTTCTAATATACCATCTCTGGTGGAACAACAAATCCACCAGAAAAGTTTTTAAGGTCTGTTGTGTTCTTTACATTTGTGCTTGAATATATATCTGTCTGTATTAGCTTAAAGCAATTCACACACTTGTTCTTCTTGAACACACAACTTTATAAACTGCTCAAAACTTGAAAAAGTTTTGAGATTTACATTCAACCCCCCTTCTGTAAATCTCATTGTTAGTCTTCTAGGAATAACAATTGGTATCAGAGCAGGCTCTTGACACACAAAGAGTTTAAAGATCTTGGAATCTAACAAAAATGAGTAAGAAGGATATTGGAGTAAAGATCCCAGTTCTTGACAAAGACAGTTATCACCACTGGAAGGTGAAAATGCACCTTCATCTACTCTCCCAAGATGAAGGTTATGTAAACTGCATTGAGAATGGTCCTCACATTCCCCACAAAGTAGCCACAGTTGCTACGGCCACAATTGCTGTTGGTCAATCCATTCCAAAACCCAGAGCAGAATGGACAATGGAAGACACAGAAGAAGTCCACAAGGATAAGAAGGCTATGAACATTTTGTTTAATGGTCTTGACAAGGATATGTTTGATAATGTGATAAATTGTTCAACTGCCAAAGAGGTTTGGGACACAGTTCAGCTGCTGTGTGAAGGTACAGAACAAGTAAGAGAGAACAAAATGCAGCTTCTCATTCAACAGTATGAGCACTTTCATTTTGAAGAAAATGAATCTTTAAATGACACATTCAATAGATTCCAAAAACTGTTGAATGGACTGAAGCTGTATGGTAGAGTGTACCAGGTGAAGGATTCAAATCTTAAATTTTTGAGATCCTTACCAAAGGAATGGAAACCCATGACTGTTTCCTTAAGAAACTCTCAAGATTATAAGGACTTTACTCTTGAAAGATTATATGGAATCTTGAAGACTTATGAACTAGAGTTGGAACAGGATGAGGTATTGGAGAGGGGGAGAAAGAAAGGAGGTTCAGTTGCATTGGTAGCTGAAAATGAGAAAGAATGCAGAAAAGAAACTGTGAGATCTACATCAAGCTCCAAAGATGGTGTAAGAAATCCAGAATCAGACAAGGGTAAAGGGCAAGTTGCTGAAAATGAAGACAACTCCAGTCAAGATGACTCTGATGGTATTGATGAGCATCTTGCATTTATGTCCAGGAGATTTGCAAAGATGAAGTTCAGGAAAAACACTAGAGCCACTAAACCCCATAAGAACATGGTGGACAAATCCAAGTTCAAGTGTTTTAATTGTGGTATGAGTGGACACTTTGCAAGTGAGTGCAGAAAGCCAACCTCTGAAAAGAAGAAATTTGAACAAGTAGATTACAAAAAGAAATATTTTGATCTGCTCAAACAGAAGGAAAGGGCTTTCATTACTCAAGAAAGAGACTGGGCAGCTGATGGAGAAGAAGAGGATGAAGACATGGAATATGTTAACTTGGCTCTCATGGCTGATTCTGAGGAGAATGAAGTTAGTTCATCAAGCAACCAGGTAATTACTACTGATATAACACAGCTTACTAAAGAAGAGTGCAATGATGCTTTTAATGACATGTCTACTGAACTGTATCATTTGCGTGTATCTCTTAAATCTCTTGCTAAAGAAAATAGTAGGATTAAAGAGAACAATCTGTTTTTAAGTAATAGAAATGCTGTGTTAGAAGATAAGTTAATTGACCTAGAAAAGACTAAGCTGCATTGTGTATCTGTTGAAAATGAACTAGCTGAATCTATTAAGAAAGTAGAAATACTTTCCAATCAATTAGAGAAAGAGCAAGAGGTGATTAAAGCCTGGAAAACATCTAGGGATGTAAGTGCTCAAATTGCCAAAGTCCAAGGAATTGAATCATTCTGTGAAACTGCCTGGGATAAAAATAAAAAGAAACTGGAATTAATTGATGGACTGTCAACGGATGTGGAATCAACGGATGATGAAAGTTATCCGTTGAAGGAAGAAAAGGAACATCCGTTGAAGGTTCCTCAATTAAAACAGGCAGATGTTTCTAAAAGAGAAAATCTAAAGAAACTCAACAAAAAGTTTGGTTCAACTTCAAAGAACTTTGTCAAAGAAGGAGCAAGCACATCCAAAGATGTCAGAAAGGTGAATGTAGGGCACATGACCTTAGAACAGTTAAACAATAGGCTCAAGATGGTTGAGGATAAAAAGGAATCCAAAAGGAAATCCAACAGAAATGGGAAGGTAGGAGTTAACAAACATAACAATTACACACCTGACAAGTATGCTCCTAGAAAAAGCTGTGTGCATTGTAGTAGTGTTAATCATCTATCTGCTAACTGTAAATCTATTAAGAAATCTCCCATAACTGTACCCTCTTCCATGCCTAACATGTCTGTATCACCTCTACATGCTCTGCCTGTTATGTCTCAACAAAATCCTTATGCACATTTTGCAAACATGCCATATTTTAACAATTCTTATCTTGCTGCATTCAGTATGCCTCAATTGCCATACAATATGCCAATGTGGAATAACATGTATGCACAATCCATGCCTAATAATACTATAAATGTGCTGGATAATGTTGTGACTAACCCTACACCTCAACCAACCACATCTAAGACCAAGGTTGACTCAAACTCACCTAAGTCTAAAGATGCAGGAGGAATGAAGTCTAGGAGAAAGGCTAACAAGAATGGACCCAAGGAAACTTGGGTACCAAAATCAAATTGATTGATTTTGTGGTGTGCAGGAAAATAGAAGAAATCTATGGTACTTGGACAGTGGCTGTTCAAGACACATGACTGGAGATTTCTCCCTGCTCACAGAGTTTAAAGAGAGAGCTGGCCCCAGCATAACCTTTGGAGATGACAGCAAAGGGTTTACTATGGGATATGGCTTGATTTCAACAAGGAATGTCATCATTGAAGAAGTTGCATTAGTTGATGGTCTCAAGCACAACTTACTGAGTATCAGTCAACTATGTGATAGAGGGAATACAGTTTCCTTCAATTCTGAAGCCTGTGTTGTCACTAGTAAGAAAGACAACAAAGTGGTTCTAACTGGAGTTAGAAAAGGAAATGTGTACTTAGCTGACTTCAACTCTACAGATGCAGAATCTATTACTTGTCTTTTCAGCAAAGCAAGTTCAGTTGAGAGTTGGCTATGGCACAAGAAGCTATCCCATTTGAATTTCAAGACAATGAATGATCTAGTCAAAAAGGACTTAGTAAGAGGAATTCCTCTTGTTGAATTCTCAAGGGATGGTCTGTGTGATGCTTGTCAGAAAGGCAAACAAAGGAAAGCATCATTTCAGAAGAAGCTTGAAACAACAATTGATGAACCATTACAGCTGTTACATATGGATTTGTTTGGACCAGTCAATGTATTGTCAATAGCAAGAAAAAGATATTGTTTAGTGATTGTAGATGATTTCTCAAAGTTCACATGGGTCTGTTTTCTTGGATCAAAGGATGAAGCAAGTGAAATCATTATCAATCACATCAGGCAAGTCAATAATCATCCTGACTTAAAAGTAAGAAACATCAGGAGTGACAATGGAACTGAATTCAAGAATTTGACATTAAGGCTGTTCTGTGAAGAAAATGGAATCATGCATGAGTTCTCAGCTCCAAGAACACCTCAGCAAAATGGGGTAGTTGAAAGAAAGAACAGATCTTTAATTGAGGCTGCCAGAACAATGCTTGAAGAATCAAAGTTACCAACATATTTTTGGGCTGAAGCTGTTAATTGTGCCTGTTTCACTCAAAATATTTCTCTGATCAATCAAGCTAAAGGCATGACTCCTTATCAGTTGTTCAAGAAAAGAAAACCAACTCTAAACTTTCTTCATGTCTTTGGATGTAAATGTTTTATACTAAGGAATCAATCTGACCATAAAGGGAAGTTTGATGCAAAGGCTGATGAAGGAATATTTGTTGGTTATTCAGCTGGAAAATCTTATAGGGTCTACAATCTAAGAACCAACATTGTTATGGAATCTGTGCATGTTGTGTTTGATGATAAAAAGATTGATGGACTAACAGATGAGGAACATTATGAGAGACTCAAATTTGACAATATTGAAATATATTGTGATGATAGTGAAGAAGAGATTGATGGAGACGACACTTCAAAAGGAATACAAAATTTGCTCCTGGATAATGCACAAAATTCAGCATCCGTTGAAAGACATTGTGCATCATCCGTTGAAGTACTTAATGAAACATCCGTTGATCATAGCTCATCAACTGATAATCAATTTACATCATTAATTGATGGAACTCCAAGTTCCCTGCAAAGGACCAACAACTCAGGGGGAGTTTCAACTAATCAAAACTCTATCTCACATCATGACAATACTGAGATCACCTCATCTAGAGCTCATCTTCCACCTCAAAGGAAATGGACCAAGAATCATCCCTTTGAACTGATCATTGGTGATGCATCATCTAAAGTGCAAACAAGAAGAGCTACTCAAGATGAATGTCTGTATAGTAGTTTTCTATCTCAGGAGGAACCTAAGAAAGTGGAAGAAGCCTTATTGGATCCAGATTGGATATTAGCTATGCAGGAAGAGCTAAACCAATTTGAGAGAAACCAAGTTTGGAAGCTGGTACCCAAACCAAAGAACAAGAGTCCTATTGATACAAAATGGGTATTCAGAAATAAGATGGATGAAAATGGCATTATCATAAGGAATAAAGCCAGATTGGTTGCTAAAGGCTATTCTCAGCAAGAGGGAATAGATTTTGATGAGACATATGCTCCTGTTGCAAGACTTGAAGCTATCAGAATCTTTCTAGCCTATGCAGCCCATGCCAATTTCAAAGTCTATCAAATGGATGTCAAGAGTGCATTTCTAAATGGGAAATTAGAGGAAGAAGTCTATGTAAGTCAACCTCCAGGATTTGAAGATCCAAATTTTCCAGACTATGTGTATTATCTGTTGAAAGCACTCTATGGACTGAAGCAAGCACCTAGAGCCTGGTATGAAACATTATCAAAATTTCTTTTGGAGAATCACTTCACTAGAGGTACTGTTGATAAAACTCTCTTCTTTAGAAATGTTAATGGCTCTAGTATACTTGTTCAAATTTATGTAGATGACATAATATTTGGTTCTAAAGATAATAATCTTTGTAAGAAGTTTGCTAAGCTAATGCAAAGTAATTATGAAATGAGCCTAATGGGAGAACTAACCTATTTTCTTGGTTTACAAATTAAACAAGTTAGTAATGGAATTTTCATTAGTCAAACTAAATATATTCATGATCTTTTAAAGAAGTTTGACTTAATGGAATGTTCATCTGCAAAAACTCCCATGGCCACTGCCACCAAACTTGAATTAAATAAGACTGAAAGGTCTGTGGACATTACAAGTTATAGAGGCATGGTTGGTTCACTTTTATATTTAACTACTAGCAGACCAGATATAATGTTTGCTACATGTCTGTGTGCGAGATTTCAAGCTGATCCTAGGGAGTCTCACTTAATTGCTATCAAGAGAATTTTCAGATATCTCAAGGGTACACCAAATTTAGGAATTTGGTATCCTAGAGAATCTGGCTTTGATCTAATTGGTTATTCAGATGCAGACTATGCAGGTTGCAAAATAGACAGGAAAAGTACAACAGGCTCCTGTCAATTCCTGGGAAACAAGCTTGTATCATGGTTTAGCAAAAAGCAAAATTCAGTCTCTACTTCTACAGCTGAGGCTGAATACATTGCTGCTGGAAGTTGCTGTTCTCAAATGTTATGGATGAGGAATCAACTCCTTGATTATGGACTTCATGTTGATAGAATACCTATCTTTTGTGACAACACAAGTGCCATAGCCATAACAGAGAATCCTGTGCAGCACTCAAGGACCAAGCACATTGATATTAAGTACCACTTCATCAGGGAGCATGTCATGAATGGTACAGTAGAACTACATTTTGTTCCAAGTGAACAACAAATTGCTGACATATTTACCAAGCCACTTGATGAATCAACATTCACAAGATTGGTAAGTGAGCTAGGTATGCTTAATTACTCTTAAAATTCATGTCTTCTTTGCAATTTGATGTGGAGCCTGAAATATATTAGTTGCTAGAACAAATTTGACTTTTAACAAAGTTTATTCCATCAACGGATGTTCCCTATCCGTTGAAAGTCAAAATTGCTCTATCAACGGATATTCATTATCCGTTGAAAGACAAGTATATCTCTGGAACTTTTATCCGTCAACGGATAAAGCTGAAGTACCTTTCAACGGATGACAATTTACATTATCCGTTGAAATGTCACATCAGACGTTTGAGGTGTTTCACAGCCGTTGATTCTATTTTCTTAACCGTTGATACCATACATACATCTGTATGTATTGGTTTTAAAGGTAGTTATTAGAATACTTACAGTTTATTCTTAAACGGCTGAAATTCACCAACACCTATTTATTGATTAATCCTTTATTTTTTTTTTTTTTTTTAAAGCATATAAGCCCTTCTGATTGTTCATTATTACTTTACGCTTTCTTAGAATTTCAAGCATTTACCATTTTCTCTCTGCAAAACCCTCAAGTTATTCTCTGCAATTTCTACTCACAACAATGGCACCAGTCGTGAAGATTATGTCTCAATCTGGGTTCATCTACGAGAAGAATAATTTCATAGCTCTGGTAGAGAAGAATGAAGCCCACTCAGATTATCACAAAATGATGGACTTCATCAAAAACTGTAAACTTAGCTATGCAATGCTGGAAGCCCCAACGATTTTCTGTGAAGTAGTTGAGGAGATTTGGACAACTGCTGAGTTCAACTCCATGGATATGACTATCTCCTTCACTCTCAAAGGTAAAAATCACTGTATAAACTGTGATGACTTACAAGCATGTTTTAAATTACCTGAGAACAATGCCATGACACCACACACTGATAGTGATGTATCCAGCATGTTAGATTCCATAGGTTACTCTCTTAACTCTGCTAATTTAGGGGGTATTAGACGAAAAGGCCTTAGGAAAGAATGGAGTTTTCTTGGGGATGCCTTCATAAAGGTTTTCTCTGGGAAAATTAGTAATTTTGATGCCATAACTTCATCTCTTGTTAACATGTTCTATATGCTTGTTTCTGATAGGTACTTTAACTTTAGCAACTATGTGATGCTAGAATTAGGTACTAGATTAGGTAACAAAGCTAATAGACCTAATAACATCTATTATGCTAGATTCTTTATGTTATTGGCTAACCATGTTGCTGAAGGTTTAGTCATAATCAATGAGAATAATAAACTCAAGTGCTGGGCACAAGAGAAAAGAGTTCTTGCAGACTTGAAGAGAATGGATCTTAACAGCAGTGTGCAATTGGTATATTTACCAATCATGAATGCACCCCAGGTAGGTGAGGTAATTGCTTCTACAACTCCTACTTCTTCCAACCCCTCTATTTCTTTATCTTCTAGTGTGGCCATGAAATCTGTGTCAATGCCCCAACAGATTTCTACCAAGGTCACCAAATCCAAACTTTCAAAATCCAAGACAAAGAAAACCACCTCTGTTGTTTCTCAAAAGACAACAGTTGTAACAACAACCATTAACCCTGAGGGAAGTGATCAGGGTGTGAGTGGTGAGGGGAGGGGTGAACATCAAAGAAACCCCCAGGATAAGGAAGGAGAGTTGAGTGCTTCCCAAGCTAGCCAAGCCCCAGTTTCTCAAAAAGCTGTGGTGGTTGAAAAGGTCTCTAGCACATCCCTAGTAGCATCCTCCCAAAAGGATGTTACTATTGAAAAGAGTTCCCATCCAGGAACACAGAACAAAAGAGGGAGGGACACTAAAGCCAAACACTCACCTACAAAAGCCTTTATTAGAAGAAAGAAGGCTAGAACCCAATCTTCTACACAGGGTGCACACACTGCACAGATACATCCATCTGTCTCTGTGCCTTCTCAAACTCAGTTTGATGTGACTCCAATAAATGTGGAGTCACAGCCCCATTCTCTCACAATAACTACACATCAATCACCAAATACTTCTTCACCATCTCTGGATGTGGATATGCTATTCCCATCAATTCCTGATTCTCCCTCTTTACAACTCAGGGAGAAGCCCCACTCAAATACAGGTGATCATCATCTTTTAGATGATTTGTTGGATCACCCGCAAATTCTTTCAGATATAATTGAAGGATCTGTATCAACACATATCAAATCAATCTATACAGATTCAACAGTTATATCACTTTCAATTTCATCTTCTTTTCCTTCTTCAATGGATATCACTCATCCGTTGACAAGTGGTTGCTCTTCAACGGATAAGCTTAACAGCAGTTATCCGTTGATAACAACAGTTTCAACTTCAACGGATATTCCACATCCGTTGATAGTCTCTACACAAATAACTGAAATGATTCCAAGTGTAGAAGACATGAATACTGTGCAATCACTTTTAGGATTGAGGGCAGGGAGTGAAAATTTGAGTGAGAGGCTGGGTTGCTCCCAGGCAAAAGGAGAGATTGAGAGCACAAAAATGCATGCTATTTCTTCCAGCATGGCAAAAGTCAGTGAGTGGAGTACCACCTTAGAAGGTGAAGGTGAGGGAGTGAGATGTGTGAGCCAGGGGGAGCCCCTGATGCAAGAACATAGAGAAAAAGAGAGAAAAGCAGGTACAGTTGATACAAGGGTGGAACCAGCCATTGCTCATGAGTCAATGATTGTGGATGATGCTGAAAAGGAAAGACAATTTCAGCAACATTACAAAGCTGTAATTGATAACATTTCCTTGGATGCTGACACTTTTACTCATCCTGTGACAGCCTATCAACTGTTGGCTGCTCAGGGCAATGAGGAGGCAGAGAGGACACTACATCTAGTGCACTCAACAGAATCTCTTCAAAGGGATAAAGCTGCTATTAACAGGATGCCTTCTACAGCTGGTGAGCCATCTGAGGAATTTGGAGTAAATTCTGATGATGATGACTCTATTTCTTCTGATGGAAGCATGAACATAGGGGGAGATGAAGACCCTAGTTCCATTCCTAATCTACCTGAATGGGCCCTGACTAAGGAGCATAGAACAGGTGAATTCAATGTCCACCTGGTCAAACAAATCATCACTATTCAACAGGCCATTCAGAACACTTCAAATGCAAATATCAAGGCTATCCTCCAAGCTCACCTGGACTCACTGCATCTCATGAAGTTGCAGAAAGTAAAGCAAGATATGAGTCTAAATGATCTCAGGAAAGATATTGCTGACTTGAAATCCTTCACTTCAGAAAAATTGGATTCAGTCATGCCCTATGGTACTTTGCAGGACTTGGTTTCGAGATTGAAAAAGGAATCAGTTACTGAACAAAGGCTGGCCAAGTTGGAAGACAGAGTTCAAGGAATTGAAGATTCTGTGGCCACCCTTCTTCTCAACCAACAATCTCAAACCAATCTCCTAATGCAGCTGGCAAAAGCACAAGGCTTGACCCCTCTCCTTGATGATAACAAAAAGGGGGAGAATAAAAGGGAAGGGGAAGGAGAGCCCTCTACAAAGATTCAGATATCTAAAGTGCTAGTTCCTGCCATCACTACCTCTCCAATCATTCAAATCAAGGGAAAATCTGATGGAATTGATTTGATTCAGCTAGCAGCAGCTGAAATACAAATGAAAGAACAATGGAGGAGAATTGATGAAAGGTTGCAATTGGTGTTTGGTTCTACACAAAATAAATCAACATCTGTGAAATTTAGCACAAAGATTGAACCAATCAACATGGAGCTCATGCCAGTAGGGAGTCTTAAGGATGGAGAAGCTTCTTCCAAAGAGCTACAAGCTATAATCCTCAAGCCCAATGAAAGATCCAATAAGGACTCAACAAAGAATCCTTTAAAAGAAGTGGACTTTCCTCCTTCAAAAGATGATGAGAACAAGATCTTAGGCAGGAGTATTGCCTATCTCAAAAAGTCCATGGATGAGGCTGTAAGGAGAAATAGAGCTATTATCATTAGAGAGGGAAAGAGCATATGTGTGATGCAAGGACATCCCAAATTCTCAATAGCTAAGAAAGAAGAAGCCAAGCAATTAAAGGCTGACAAAAGAGCACAAGCAAAGCTTGAAAAACAGCTAAAGTCAAGCCAAGTTGAAGAAATGAAAGGAATTGAAGTCAGGGGTGAAGAAAAGATTGCTAACTTAGATGAGGTTCTTGGGAGCATATTTGGTGAAAATATGGAGGAAAGAGAGGAATGGCAGAAGGGAAACAGAAGAAAGGCCAAGGCACACAGAAGGAGTGAAGATAACCCTGAAGATACCAAATCTACATCTAAACCACTACCTTCCATACCTGAACCTTTTGTTACTGATCCCTCTATAAATATCCATGGTGAACCAATCATTCCAAAAGAGGAACCTATTGATTGGGACAACATCACATTGCCTACCTTTCTAACCACTCTTCCACCACCAAAGAAACAGAAAAGAAAACCAAAATCTACACCTCCCACAACCTCTAAGAAATTCACTCAAAAACAAAAACCTAAACCTAAGTCACCCATTTCTAAAGATGATTATGTTCACATCTGTGACATAAAAGAAATTTCAGACATTGAACTCTATCTGGATGAGCTGGAGGATGTAAGGGGAATAGCTGCCTACAGACAGTTACCAGAAAGATTAGTGTTCAGATATAAAGGAGCTGGGGAAAGAACATGGCCTCTCCACAGGATTCTAAATGAAGGCTACTCTACCTTGATCAGAGTCTTTTCAGCCATCAAAAAGGATTCTGGCTTTACCAGAACAGCCAAGACTGAAATTCTCAACAAGATTGCCAACATAAGGAAGACTTGGAGGGAACCAAATGCTTTGCCCAGAACCTTACTCATACAAGAAAGGGGAACTAAAATTCACAAATCACCTCATTGGTTGATGGAATTTAGAGATGACAAAGGAGTCAGAAGATTTTTCAGACTTGAAGACCAACTCAAGATTGCCAGCAATGAAACTCTCAAGGAAATGCAATCTAAGTTGGATATCAGTGATGAAGATGAAGCTGAATTCTTCAGAAAACTCCAACTCCAAATTGAGGGAAATGACAAAGGGCTAG